>NC_135820.1:39535561-39898725 GCF_964213995.1 Mustelus asterias
CACCTCCCAGGTGGATGCATGTGCCTGAGTGGATATCTCCTCGACTTCACCTTATTGGCTGCAAAAGAAAAAGCCTTATTACTCATTATCCAATCTTTCATTGGGTCTCCAGTCCTGAGCAGTCATGCAATGATCAGGTTCTGCACAATCAAGGCAGCATTACTGGTCTCTGTGTGCTACACATGTACACAAAGTATAGTATGTGCTGTGAACACGCATGGGATGACTGAGTTATGCCCAATGAAAGCAGCACTACAAGCCCCTGTGTGCTTCACATTTACATTGGGAATGTGCTGGCACTGACTGAACGTTTTGTGGTAAATTACAGACAAACTTCAGTTGTGAGGAGAGGTTGGAATTGTTCTCCTTGGAGAGAAGGCGGCTGAGAAGAGATTTGATAGAGATGTTCAAAATCATGAGGGGGCTGAACAGAGTAGAGAGCGAGAATCTGTTCTCACTTGTGAAAGGATCAAGAACGAGAGGGCACAGATTTAAAGTGATTTGCAAAAGAAGCAAATGTAGTGTGAGAAAAAACTTTGTCACACAAAAAGGGGTTCAGGTCTGGAGTGCACTGACTAGAAATGTGATGGTTCAAGGCATTCACAGAACAAAGAACAAAGAACAGTACAGCACAGGAAACAGGCCATTCGGCCCTCCAAGCCTGTGCTGCTCAAATAGGGCATCAGATGATTATTTAAATATTAACAATATGCAGGGGTATGGGAAAAAGGCAGGGGAATGGCACTAAGCTAAAATGCTCACTCGGAGAGTCGGTGCAGACGCGATGGGCTGAATGACCTCCCTCTGAGCCATAACAATTCTGAGATTCTGTGTATTAATAAATTAGGAAAAGCTTCTGAATATTTTCTGAACTCACATAACAAGGACATAAGAAATAGGAGCAGCAGTAGGCCATACAGCCCCTCTAGCCAATTCCAGCATTCAATAAGATCATGGCTGGTCTGATCTTTGCCTCAACCCCACTTTCCTACCTGTTCTCCATAACGTTTAATAACATGAGCAGCCGAGTGTTCTATTTTAAAAAATGTTTGATACAAATGTGTTAACATTTATAAAATCGCTTACAAATTTTTGTTGCTTTCCAAACACATTTGCACTGATGTCTTACTGCTGTTCATATTTGTGTCAGGTACAAAGTTATTACAACCCTTTATAATATAAACACTGAAGGCTGTCTTTACATGATGGCTGGAAGAGTATTAAAAGCTTATGTTTTTCAGCTGTTTGCCAGAAGATTTATTATAAGGGATATGAAGTGACCTATAAGCGGGAATGTATTAAAAGCCAGTAAATTATAAAGGAATTGTGATGACATCACAGATCAAAGTTTGAGTATCTATCAATATATTGCAAATGCTGAAATGTGTTGATCTTGAAATACAGGCTACTTGTGCTATTCTGTCTAATGTAAAGACAGATTCTGTCTGCACTGCCACTTCTGCCAGCTTTCCTACCATAAACAATGATGGGCCAAGAAAATGAGCAAGGATTAATTTTTCCTTGATTCCTCTTCTACTTGTGTGCAATGTTCCAGCCAAGCTGTGAGACTAGCTCAAGTCAAATGCTGAATTGTTGCAAATGATATTTCCTTGTGAAATTTCCTGATCTTCATGGCATCACCCTGCCTGTATTACATGACCATTACAAACCAGTGATATTCTAGCCTTTCATAAAATTGCTGCTTATGTAGGATGAATGAAGGCAGCTCGTCGGGCACAAGAGGCAAACTGTCAGCCACCAGTCTTATGTTGTTGAACTCCAAGGTATGTTGTTCTGGGAATGTCTGAGGGAAACTTTGCAGGGTCTATTTCACCAAGGAGGTGGTGGCTGAACCTTGACAACTTCTGAAACTTGACATCCAGAAGTATTGCTCATAGAGACTGCAATGAGAGTGGAAGCGAAGATGACCACACTCCCGAACATTTATGCTTCAGGATCTCCCAAATGACCAGAGTGAATACATGGAACATCAGTCTACAGTCTGCAGATACAACAAAAAGTTTGCTCTTGACTTGATCACCAAGTTCTCCAATGGAAAAGTGGCAAGAGAATGAGAAAACATTTCAATCCTCACATTTATGGATTACCCAAAGTCCACGGCAGTTTGATAACACCCACGTGGCCAACCACACCTCTTTATAGAGTGTTGGCACAGTGGTTAGCACTGCTGCCTCACAGCACTAGGGACCTGGGTTCGATTCCCGGCTTGAGTCACTGTTTGTGCGGAGTCTGCACATGCTCCCCATTTCACAAGGAAATATCATTTGCAACAATTCTGCATTTGACTTGAGCTAGTCTCACAGCTTGGCTGGAACATTGCACACAAGTAGAGCAAGAATCAAGGAAAAATTAATCCTTGCTCATTTTCCTGGCGCATGATTGTTTATGGTAGGAAGGCTGGCAGAAATGCAGTGCGGAGTCTGCGCGTGCTCCCCATGTCTACATGGATTTCCTCCAGGTGCTCCGGTTTCCTCCCTCAGTCCGAAACACATGCTGCTTAGGTGCAATAGCCATGCTAAATTCTCCCTCAGTGTACCTGAACGGAGTGTGGCGACTAGGGGCTTTTCACAGCAACTTCATTGCAGTGTTAATATAAGCCTACTTGTGATGCTAATAAAATAAACTTTAAACAATGGCCGAAAGAGGTTCCATTGCATAAGTGTGCAAGTGATCAGCGAGTGACAAAGCAGAATCATACAGTTCAGAAAACCAACTGAAGGGATTTAAATTTTAAAAATAGTGACATTTTAGTTCAGCAAAGTGTTAGGTAATGATGGCACATTCCTTAAAGAAGAGGAAATTTGTGACAAACCAGCAATCTGTCACAATTCAAAGTATCAAACAATCCAGTAGCATCTGTCTGCAGGGCTGTAACTGGCCACTTTAAACTTGGTGAATGCATTCCCCAGGTTAGAGAGGACATGCATTATTGTGTGGTTTGTAAGATGTCACTTCAACAATATCATTCCTACATAAATATGTTTTGCTTGCTAAGCAGTTATAAGTCATGGGCAGGATCATGTGGCCCCTCCACGGCGTGTCTACCTCCTCTCTCAGTCCCTCCCTAACGGCATTGTGGGTCAACCCACAGCACATGGGCTGCAGCGATTCAAGAAGCAGCTCACCACCACCTTCTCAAGGGCAACTGGGAATGGGCAATAAATGCTGGCCAGCCAGCGATGCCCATGTCCCACAAATGAATAAAAGAAAAGATTGTCCTGTAAGGGTGGGGTGGGGGGAAGGGCGGGGGGGGGGGGGGTGCAGTTATCCTGGAGATTGGCCATCATCTGTTCAGTGACTTTGTGGAAACAGTATAGCTTCACTGACTATATAAAGAGGCAGGGTGTTTGTGTCATAGGTCAAACATGAATAATGTCTAGCAGAAATTTTTATCAGCAAAACTAACTCAGATTTTTATGAGCAGATACCCTATGGCATTGTGCATGGTATGACAATCGATAAGCTAAAATGTAGTGTTGAAATTTGATCCAAAAGTCCAATGGAAGTATGTTTGATGGTCATAGGAAGCGTGCAATGGGTAAAATGTTGAATACTTTAGATATCCATTTTCAATGCTGCTGGAACTAAGGCTGGGGTTCTCCCAAAAAAATTCTAAGTGCCGAATTTACTCCAGTGAAAACTGGAGTAACTCCCATTGGTCTTTTTCGTGTGATTTTCAAAATGAACCACTCTCACTGAGCACTGCAGAGTGCCCCAGAGAGATTCACCTTGAAAATCTGTGGCAAGATTTCAGAAGAGATTAAAGGTTGTTTAACCCTTTCAAAAGCATTTCTTTGGTCCACATTCCCGCTGGAGAGGCCAGCAGCATAGTGCTGAGTGGGCCACTGCGCATGTGCTGATCTGTCAGCGCCGAGATCGACATATGCACCGAAGCTCCGCACTGCCGGCCTCCCACTCGTCGGTCAGCCCCCTTGCCCCCGATCGCTGGCCTCTCAGACCTCTCCGGGCCAGTCCCTATCTCCCTGACCCCCCATCCCCAGCAGTCCCAAAACTCCCACACCGCAGTCCTGAATCCACACCGCAGTCCTGGCCCTCCCCTCCCCTTCCCACCCCAACCCCCGCAGCCCGAACCCCCAGCAGCTCCAACACCGCCCCCCCCCCCACCTGAATGGCCAGCCCGAATCACCCCCTTCTCTCCCTTCCCTCCCTCTCCCACTGATCCCTGTGCAGAGTAGCAGCGCATACCCACACCCGCACCAATTGCCCCACAATAGGCCCTGTCCGCAATGGACACCATCCCATCTGGCCCCGCCGCCTTGGCGCTGCCCGATGCCTGGTGGGCAGTGCCAAGGTGCCCCTTGGGCATTGCCAGAGGGCAGGCTGGCAGTGCCCAAGCTGCAACCCACCCTTATCCCCGATCTCACAGGGGGGCCTCCATGGTCTCGGTTCCCTCCAGAGGGTTTGGGCTGCCTGTTCCATGTTCGTGGGGAGCTGTTGTAAAACCAGCTGGAGGGAACCACTCCTGCCGGGGGGTGAGAGACACTAGCGGGCCTGGAGACTTCAGTCCCGGCCTCGCTAATGAAACGGAAATAGGGATTTTAATATTTAAAGCAGCTCCACACCGATTTCCGGCACAGCAGGCTGGGAGAAATACCACCTCGGATTTGAGATCAAAATGCTTAAAATTGCAGATTCCACTGACAATTAAGCTGAATGCAATTCTCCTGCCTGTCCAATTATTTATCTCGTTTCATTCTACTCACTAAAGGTGTGGATTTGAGACAGTGGACGACCCTACATTCGGATAATTCAGTACCTCATCCAAGTAACCATTTCTCAAATATGATTTAAGACATATTAGATAATAAGGCATAATATCAGATGGCTATTCAGCAGTGCAAGGCATCAGAGACAAATGTGATAATGCTCTTACTTCCCAAACAGGCAATTCTGGCCAAGGTTCCCTATCCATGACACAGGAGCGCTGAAGCCAAGCATACTACGCCAATCTTATTGTCCTAGATAAGATCAGTTAACTGGCCACAGTCTAATGGGACCTCAAAATCGAATTCTCTTCTTGCAGGTCAGGTTATCTCTGCATGGCAGAATATTCCGGCTGCTTTTGTGGGAATAGGATTCCCATCTCTCCACTTGTGATTCACAAGAAATGTCCACAGAAAGGTTCAACCTTATATAAGCTGAGCTAGGCATGGCAAACAGTCAATGATTACCTATTGCTTACCACTAATAGGAATGGGGGAGTAGCCTCACTACAAATTCAAAAATTGGGTTAGCAGATCATGATGACTGAAGAAATTGGTCAGAATACTACGGCTGTTCATGCCGGTGGGATTCTCCGGTCCCGTCGGTAGTGCATCCCCACCCGTGGGTTTCCCAGCGTGGGGTGACCTTAATGGGAATTCCATTGACAGCGGTGGGACCAGAGAATCCCGCCGCTAGCAAACCACGCGCCACCTCCCACCGGCAGGAAACACGCGGCTGGGGTGCCAGAGCATCTCGTCCATTATGTCAGTCGACTTTGGGGCCTGAATTTAACCCTCCGCTGCCAGTTCGGTTTAGGTGGGATGGGGGCATGTGAAGTCGAAGGAATGGGTTCCCTCTGGGTTCCTGCCTGCCCCAACCACACAGTGATTTTACACTGGGGCAAGCAAGGTCTTCGATGGGAAGCATACCCTTGCCCCAATTGAGGCCCTTACATGAGCTATTCATACCCAGCCTCAATTTTCAGGCTGGTGGGAGTATTGACCTTGTGTGGGACAGACTTATTGAGTGCTCTCATGCACTTCTGCTTCAGTCCATTGCAGCTCTCGTCACTGCAGAGATTGGCAGTGGAATTGACTTGCTCCCAAGTGCAGGGTGAAAGTCCTTCCTGCAGCCCCTTAACACTCACTTGTGTGTAAATTGGCTGCGGGGCACTTGGAGCTGGCAGGGCTGTGTTCCCTGCCAACTCTTGGGATGGTGGGAGGCCTGACATACCATCCGGAAAATTCAGGCCTTGATTTTTAAAAAGGCACGGCTCATAAAAATCAACTTTACTCATTACTACTTCTAAGAAGCAACAAAATACTTGATGTTTCAGATTCCCAACATTTGTGGTTTATCTTATACCAACGACGTACTTCATTTGTTGATTTATTTCAGCTTTTAATCACATAGCCCAAGAATCTTTTGTGTTGTTTTCTGCAGGTCTTATGAGATTCTCCAACTGAGGCAATGTCTTCATATTCTTGTGTTAACGTGGGGATAATTGCATATCAGAGATAGATTTATAACCCATCTATTCTGCTCTACCAGCTGGGCACTTTGCCATCCAAGTCATAACATGTAACCCTGGCCCTTTAGTTTTCCCTCAGGGGCTTTATTATTGCAAGAACATCGAATGACTGAAATGATTCAGTTCTGTGTGTCATGTGATATAAATGGACAATGGACACACAACAATATTAAATACGTCTTCTTTTTAAAAAATGCTTTCATTTTACAATCAACAATACAGCGTCACTAGCTGCACAGGCAATGGATGCTCAAGCTGAGGATTTTCCATAAAAAGAAATGTTTGTTTCTGGGTAAAGGGTGCAGAGGGACAAAAGGAAGGGAAGTACCAATAGAGATCATGAATAATTTTTACAATAATGACTATATTTTTATGCAATTTACATCATTGCATCCTGTTTAAGTACAAAAGGATTTGCATACTACTGCTGCATAAAATTTGTTCAATTTTGTTCAAATTACCCCAAATTAATTATAATTATTTTTTGCTCTCTAATTTTCTCCCCTTTAATCAAAGCTTATGTCTGATGTCCCACAGACACTAGTTACATTGCAGTACCTCTTCAAAGATAACTTTCTTCATTTGCAAGCTGTTTGACTGTAGGGGGCCTCAGAACCAAGCCCGACAGTAATGTCCTCAGCTGAAGCGCGCACACACACACATACAAAGTACATATCTGTGTGTGTGTGTGTGTGTGTGTGTAACAAGTCAGAGGTTTATGGAGAAAAATGAAAAGTTTTGTCATTAATTTCTGCTGGAATGTTCCAGCTCTCCCACCGTAACTGTAGCAGCTACCCCAGAGAAATGGCTTAAAATGGCTGCTTACACTACTTCCCCAAGGATTCCGCCGATCCTCTGCCAAAGTTACACTGGGAAATTGGGCGAACTCTAAAGAAATTTTCATCTGCGATGTTTAATGGTGCTCTTGGGTTAGATAATCCTTACCTTTAACGCTTCAAATTCATCATCGGCTAAATTTTATCTGTCAAATAATACATTTCAAGTCCCAAAAGGAACAATTACTCGAGACGCAATCCAAATTCAAGCTGACATCATTTGTACGGGGTTCACGTGGGGATGAATCTGTGTATTGTGGCAGCCTAGGAAGTTTGCACATTAGAATATTGTTGGAATTAACTTCAGTTTTGTAATTAACCATGGGGGTTCAGGTTTCTTTAAGGCAAAGTCAAACAAGAAGAAAGGATGCACATATCTGCTCAACACACAATTGTAAAGGGGGGTAATTGTGAGAAAAACAATATTTTATCCCTTTCCTTAACTCATCATTATGTTGATAGGATTCTCAGCTCTGGACCAAAAGGTTGTGAGTTGAAACTATGAGAGTAAGATCATAATCTAGACTGACCCTCTGTGATTACAACTGTCTGCTTTAAAATACCCAAGAGTGTAGATGGTTTCCATACGATTTGAATATGAGCTGCCCCTGCAGTTGGCATACGTTCCTCAGCTGATAGATAAATCCAAATCCTATTTTTAAACAATGCCAGTGAGCTGAGTGTGTGCTGTCTGTACAGCAAGTTACTGCCATAAACAAATTAAAATCTTATTCAGTGTTAGGTGGGATGAAAGAGCCAGATCATGGCTAGTTTAAAACTTAAATTTAATTGAAATAAGGTTTGTCTCTGAATCTCTTGCTCCCTCACACATGGGGCGGAATTTAGTCATAGCCCACTCCAAGGTGGCAGTTCTGGCGAATTGCAACAGGAGACATGGCATTTGAATCCTGGTAGCAGGAAAACGATCCCGCATTTAAGTGAGCAGCGGGAAAGGTCTAATGCGGGAAACTCACCCGGTAACAGCGGAAATTAAGGCAATTAGGCTCATTAATGAAACACTTGCTAAATTCTCCCTCAGTGTACCCGAACAGGCACTGGAGTGTGGCGACTAGGGGATTTTCACAGTAACTTCATTGCAGTGTTAATGCTACTATGTGACATGAATAAACTAACTAAAAACTCAATTATCTCTGTGGCCAATGGGAATTATACAATGGCTTGGGGATTAAATGAGAGTCACATGGATCACCCATGCCTTCAGAAAGATGCCCAGCAAACTTGGTCAGGTTGCCATTAGCAGCCTACCAAGGTGATTCCTCATTCACAGGCACTCAGTGCCCAATTGAGAGATCGGCATCAGGAAGAGATAGGGGGAGGTAGTGCTGGGAGCCAACTCCTGCTTCTGCATCTAACCTCTCCTGTCCCCACCCCTCACTGGAGACTCCTCTCCCTGGGAGTCCCATCCGGCACCCACTTGCCTCTCTCTAGAGATCCAGTAATGATCTTTGATCAAGGACCCAGTATGTTTCCAGCAATGGCCACTGCTTCTGATGGTGGTGCTGGCACTGGAGAGTTCTGGTCTGCAACTCTCAAGAGCGGGATTTCCACCCTACTGGGGACTTAATCCTACTGGAAGTCTGATGTTATAAGTGCCTAATTACATACTAATTGCACAGGTTTCCTGGAGAATAGAGATACAGGGTTCCAATCAGTGGGCATGAACCCCATCGCCAACACTAATTCTGCCCAATGCCACAAGTCTCCCAACATACAATGTGTGTATGTGGTATTTAAGTGTAACTCTCCCAGTCTTTGTTGCCCTTTTTCCCTGGCTATAAGCTGGACTTTCTCTTGATTTGTAAATGAAGGCATTTCATGGTAGTTGAAATATGAATTCAACACGACATTTTGTTTTAACTTACCTCAGTTTGTTTTCAGTTTATTTCTCTGCTGAGAAATCCGCTTGAACCATGAAGAAGCAACATCATTTGTATTGAGAAAATATACCGATATAGGCTGGGAAATGCTGCATGCATAAAACTATGTCCTAGGCCTCAGGCTTCTGTGCCTAATAATATGAAAGTGTAACCTGAAGTTTTTTGGACTGGAAATGAATGGAAACATTGCATTTTTATTTAATAACTATAAATTTTATCAATGGTGGATGGACTCAGGCTTTTCCTGAGTGGATCTTTTTTATATTTATGTATATATTTTTTCAGTGACAGAGAAGTAGGCTGTCTACAACAAAATATTTCCCAACAAAATGCTTCATTAACCTTGACCTTTGGTGAGCTCCTCCTCTTGCCCAATGCAGCAATCCCTTTTCATACATTAACTGTCTTTGATGTCTGATTGAGATTGCCCAGTTACAACCAATAAGTGCATTTATTGGCAGCTCTGTGCTGTTGATTTATGTCCGCTGGGAACTGGATGGAGATTGCCCAAATTTATTTCACTTAGAACAGTTAACAGCTGTCTTAGAATGGAGACTTTCATTCCATCTGTCTAGGCTGATTTCAAATTCACAGCCAACAACAACGTTCCGATCTACTTTGCTATCTAATCTCTAAATTCATATTAGGTTGAACATGGGTGCATTCATCTTAACGGTGGTGTTATATTTCATAATAATTTAACCAAAAATTAACATGTAAAAACAAAAAAAAAATCCTATATAGTAATTATGCCAGCAGAGAAGCAAATATTTACCATCATGTTTGGGACACTTAAGCTATAGTGGGTGGGATTCAACGGCCTCACTCGAGCGAGACCGGAAATTCCCGCCCGGGGTCGACAGACGTTTCCATTGTCTGCCCCTCGCCCGCTCCGATTCCGTGGTGGGTGAGGTGGTAGAACTCTGGCGATTATTTCTCCACAATGTCATACAGATTTTTAAATGTTGTCATGGAAGTTGTAGGGATATGTTATCTTAAGTGCTAGAAATACCATAATGTGAATGATCAATGATTCCCTGCACAGCAAATTACCCGTCCCTTCTGACTCATTGTGTGAAAACCCAGACTGGAGATGAGACACTTCCTTAGTGGAAGAGAGGAAAATATTATTGGCTGACTATTCTCAGGTTACGGTGATATAACTTTTGGTGACTGGGTATAGCGGAACATTAAGGCCTCGAAGCAAATTGTCTGCCTGTCCATTCAGGCAGGTGCACAGTGTGGGGGATGTAAAGTGGCAAGGAGAAGAACTATAAAAATAGATTTAAAGTGAATGCAATGACTAGTGATAAATAATAGGTTTCAACATCTGTCTTTTCATAGAAAAAACACACATAAAGAAATAACAACTGTACTTGTGCTGTCAAAAGAATGAAATAGACAAATTATGTAGTTCAGGATTACTCAATATTAGACTGTCACTGCTGGGCTCCAGAGCATCATATTTGGGGAGGATCCCAAAGATCGGCTGGGGAACCCTCCTCCAGCCCCAGAAATTAACAGGTAAGGTTTGCATGGCAATTGCCTGGAAGGGCAAACATCCCCTTGGCAAATACCCTCCACTGAAACCATCTTAAAATGGCAATTTAAACTTTGGATTGTTCCGACTGGGTAACATCAATAGTTACCCAGGTAAAGAAAGAGGAATTAAAATCTAATCTAACTTCTGCGTTGCTATTACACAGAACAACACTGACAGCCCACTGGACTTCATCCACCCCTAAGGGACTCTTCCTCCACCCAACTCTCACCCCGCACCCCCCCTCCCCCCACCCCCCCCAACCCCCCCAACCAATGCCCGGCCTGACACCCTCCCCCACATCTTTTGATTTGATTTATTGTTGTCACATGTATTAGCATACAGTGAAATGTATTGTTTCTTGCGTGCTATACAGACAAATACATACCGTTCATAGAGAAAGAAATGAGAGGGTGCAGAATGTAGAGTTACAGGCATAGTTAGGATGTAGAGAAAGGTCAACTTAATGCAAGGTAGGTCCATTCAAAAGTCTGATAGCAGCAGGGAAGAAGCTGTTCTTGCGTCGGTTGGTACGTGACCTCAAATCTTTGTATCTTTTTCCCGACGGAAGAATGTGGAAGAGAGAATGTCCGGGGTGCGTGGGGTCCTTAATTATGCTGGCTGCTTTGCCGAGGCAGCGGGAAGTGTCGACAGAATCATTCGATGGGAAGCTGGTTTGCCTGATGGAACACCTCCCCTCCCCAGTCTCCCAGGCCTAACCCTACCTGCCGCATCTTGCCTTCCCTCACCACCCCCCCACTGGAGGCCCAACCCAACCTGACCCGACACCCACCACCCATGAGGTCTGACCCAACCTGACCTCCCCCAAGGCACTCTTGACTTGGAGTCAGAGGACTGTCTGTTCAAAGTCCACTCCAGAGATTTGAGGAAATAATTCAGACTGACACTCCAATGCAGTACTGAAGGAGTCCTTTGATTTGATTTGATTTATTATTGTCACATGTATTAACATAGTGAAAAGTATTGTTTCTTGAGCGTGATTTAGACAGAGCATACCATTCATAGAGAAGGAAACGAGAGAGTGCAGAATGTAGTGTTACAAGCATAGTTAGGGTGTAGAGAAAGATCAAATTAATAGGAGGTAGGTCCATTCAAAAGTCTGATAGCAGCAGGGAAGAAGCTGTTCTTGAGTCGGTTGGTACATGACCTCAGACTTTTGTATCTTTTTCCCAAAGGAAGAAGGAGGAAGAGAGAATGTCCAGGGTGCGTGGGGCCCTTAATTATACTGGTTGCTCTGCCAATGCAGCAGGAAGTGTAGACAGGGTCAATGGATGGGAGGCTGGTTTGCGATATTGGGCAGTATTTAATGCAGGTGGCGGTCCTCACGTGCCAGCTGCAGAGTCAGTGAGAGCCCTGTGATGTGGGGAAGGCTCATTGGTGTTAAGTGCCTCCCTCAGGCACTTGTGATCAATGGCGGACATTTTCCACGATCAAGGGACTCCAGAGTAGAAATCTTGCTCCCTGAGAATGGCCAACCAGAGGCAGGCAACTGTCAACTGCAGGCAGTGCCGGGGGAGCAGTGGCAGCTGCCGGCAATGCAGCTTCTAGAGGCCTAGTATCCGTATGGGACCCCAAGCTTCAGCTGAGTGAGCATGGAATGGGGGTTTACGGGAGAGAACGAGGTAGGAAAGCTGTCAGCAAAGTCTATGGATAGCTCATAGCAACCACCCACTCCCCGCCCCACAGCCCCGCCCTCATGATGCCAGGTCTCTCAATCAAGCACTTTTTGAACAAGGGATTGTCCCCGGGAACCAATAAGGAACGCCAAGAGCATTTACCTTTTGGGCTTCCCGCGTCTCATTAATTGCCCATATAGGGGCCCTGTGTTATGCCGGGGCAGGAAGGTCATCCGTGAGCCTTCCCAACCCAGACTTTGCCTGGGGCAAGGTGGGAAGGCAGCAGGGTCCCCACCTGCCACCTTCCCATCTGATTAAATGCCCCCTCCACCCAAACCTGCCTTAGGGGAAGACATCAAATTCCATCCACTGCGTCTGCTGCCTTTTGGATAAGATGTTGAGTCCTATCTGACCAAGTGGGTGTTAAAGGACAAATGAGGTCTTTTGTGGTAGGCCAGTAAGAATTAATCTCTGGACAATATTCATCTGTCAACCAACATCACTAAAAACAGATTATCTGGCTGTTACATCACTGCTATTTGTCGGAGCTGTCTTTGCCCCATTGGCTGCAGCATTTCTGACATTACAATAATGACTGCACATCAAAGGTACTTCATTGGCTGTAAAGTGCTTTGAGATATCCCAAGATCATGAAAGGCGCTATGTAAATGAAACTCTTTCTTTTACTTTGTGTGTCCAACAGATTAAGATAGGATCTGACAGATGAACAGACAATCAAGAAAATTACAGGGCAGTTTGAGAGATTTATTTCCCAGGTTTCGAACAACAGAATATTTGAGAGAAACATGTTCAATTAAAGGAATCAAAGGGGACTTAATAATTATTATCGACTGGAAATTATTGCATGAGAACTGCTTAAGCTGGTTGGGGGAATGGGAATTTTTAGGTCTGAGTTTTCTCCCTTCGAAGCCCTGAATGCAGAGTTTACAATTCCTGCATTGTTGACATGATGCATTTTCACGTGAAATGTGTGATACATCATCACCAATATAAATCTACTAATAAGCACTATTTAATGAAGAAGCTTGTAATTTTCTCAATTTCTGCACCACACATGCAGTGTGCACATGCTGCCCACTTCAGTTGTCACTTGTTTGTTTAAGCTGCAATCTTCATTTGATTTTTTTTTTCTCCCCTACACTGGTAAGCTATGGGAATTCTTTTCAATGGTCCCCTTTCACTTGATTAAATGGAAGAGGATGGAAAGGAACAAAGAAGAGATGCCAGGGACATCAGTTGGCACCATCTGCTTGCAGTTGCCAATATGTCACCAACCATAGCTATAGGCCCAGGCAATCACTGAGTATTACTGCTTTAATAGGTTCTGGTATAATAGGGAGGCAGTTACAGAGCTGTGCCATCTGTTTAAAAGAATCAACCAGAGTGACAGCATTGCTATTAGTCAAGGTGATCATGACCTTCAATTTCTATGTTTCCTGGCTTTTTTTAGGCTAGGCTGGGAACCATCTGCATTATCAACAAATTTGTCACCCATAGATAATTCGGTGAGGTGACTGATGCTTCAATAAACAGGGAGAGAGAAATCTTTTTCCATTGACCAGCAGCAGAAGTGCATCATCCAGTTTCACTAACCTGGTAGATTGCAAAAGCACAGAGGGTCATAGATGGCACCAATGTGGCCATCTGGCCATCGAGGCATAAGTCAATGTGCAACCTGCAGGAAATGTTTCAACTCCACCAATGCATAACTGGTCAATAATAAGAAACACTTTATGCAGATTAATACACCCTTCCTAGGTATGACCCACACCCAGTTTTTATTTTGGTCAGATTTGTTTGCTGACACTGGCCGGGATTTTACGACCTCACTCGGGCGAGGCTCATAAAATCCCGCCCGAGGCCAATGGAAATTTCCATTCTGCTATCCTCACCCGCCTCAATTCCGGGGCGGGCAAGGTGGTAAAATTCCAGCCACAGTGTGTGCATGGAGACATTTCTTGGAGAAGAGTTTACAGTCCTGGGTAATAACACCCTTTTGGAAGCTATGGTCAGAAGTAGCACAAAGATAGAATGATCCTCTTGCATCTACCAGGATCATTTTAAAGAATACAATTAACATCTTGCAGTGTCACTTGAAAGATCTTGACAGATCAGAAGCACCTTAAGTACAGCCCCGAGTGAGTCTGACAATCAATGAAGGCCTAATGGAGAAGAAGGGGAGGGCAGAGCAGAAAACAAACATAAGGGTGAAGTAGATGTAGCTATGGTAACAGACGTTTTAGCAGGAAAAATGGTACATGAGGGCTCATCCAAGATACATTCATTCATAAGTGATTGAGCTGCCTCATTAAGAAACTTTGCCCTCCTTTCTGAACTGAGAAAGAGATTCTTGGTATCTCATAACATTGTCCCGTGTAATCCCTCAACAGCAACCACAACATGTATTTTCCATAATGACCATTATTTGACGCGCTGTCACCTAAATTTTCATAATTGGATATAAATTTTTGGACAAAGTTTGAATACTGTTTAAACAATTCATTCATTGACTGAGTGTTGTGTGTGTTACATGTTTTCCCAGTGGAGAGAATAAGTTTCTGGCTAATTTTGAGGTTTCAGTGGGAGTCAGGTAGACTCGAATCCCCTTTTCTTCATTCTGATTCTGCGATGTCTGATGGTGTGATGGCTAGCAGTGTACCTCACCTTTTGTGACCAGCATCAATTCACAGGAATGTTGGATGGGCCAGATGTATTATCACTCTGCAGACAGAAGAGACTCTCGGTTTCCACCCCAGTTGTGCTGCTTCCCCAAGGGAGCAGACAGAAGGGCAAGAATGAAATGAATGAATCCTGTATTACGGGCACCTAATTCCTAAGTAGGTTGAAGCTGAAGAAGAGAGGTTATTGTGAATTGAGGTTTCTCCTGGAGCAGTCGGAACAGAGATTCTCCAATTCAGTTTGAAATTTGTCTCTTATCAGGGACTCCACAGCAGCTGTTCTTGGAGTTACCATATGAACCATGCTCAGAATCCTTTCTGACAAAGCTACAGATGCAGCTTGTTAACTGCTGTACATTCATAGCCAGTTTTCACAGGATATTTTGGGCAAAAGCTTCTGTAGACAACATGCCTCAGATAGCCATCTTGTTTCCCATCCAAGCTCTGTGAATTCTGAGTCACTAAATACAACTACTATCTTCTCAAAATCACAGTCTAAATTCTCTAGGGGGTGTAAGTAACTGGGCTAATGCTTATACACATTGAAACATAATGCAGGCTTGCTCACGTCCATTGGTAAAGAACACTAATAATAGGAGCAAGAGTAGCCCATAAGGCCTGTTGAAACTGCTCCGTCATTCACATGATCATTGTTGATTTTGGGCTTCAACTCCACTTTCCTGCACATCCCCCATATCCTTTAATTTCCTGAGTAGCCAAAAATCCGTCTATTACAGCCCCAAATATATTCAACAATAGAGTATCCGCAATCGGCACGGTTGCGTGGGCAGCATGGTAGCACAGTGGTTAGCACTGCTGCTTCACAGCTCCAGGGACCTGGGTTCAATTCCCGGCTTGGGTCACTGTCTGTGTGGAGTTTGCACACTCTCCTCGTGTCTGCGTGGGTTTCCTCCGGGTGCTCCGGTTTCCTCCCACAATCCAAAAATGTGCGGGTTAGGTTGATTGGCCATGCTAAAAATTGCCCCTTAGTGCCCTGAGATGCGTAGGTTAGAGGGATTAGCAGGTAAATATGTAGGGATATGGGGGTAGGGCCTGGGTGGGATTATGGTCGGTGCAGACTCGATGGGCCGAATGGCCTCCTTCTGCACTGTAGGGTTTCTATGATTCTATGAACCCTCTGAGTGAAGTCATTTCTCATGATCTGAGTCCTAAACAATAGGCCCCTCTTTCTGAGATTATGTTTCAGATTCTCCAACCAGTGGAAACAATCTCTCAGCATCTACCCTATTAAGCCCCTGCAAAACCTTGTACATTTCAATGAGATCGTCTCGCATTCTTCTAAACTCCAGAGAAAGTAGACCCACTTTCTCAGCCTCTCATCACAAGACAGTCATGTCATCCCAGGGACCATTTTAGTGAACATTTGCTGTATTGCCTCCAATGCAAATATATCTTTTTGTAAACATGGAGACCAAAACTGCACACAGCATTCTGGATGTGGTCTCACCAATATCCTGAACAACTCTAGCAAGGCTCCTTTAATCCCGTACTCCAATCCCCTTGAAATAAAGGCCAACGTGCATTTGCCATCCTATTTGCTTGTTGAAGTGTATGTTCACTTTTTGCATTCCTTGTGCGCCAATATTTCTTTGCTTATATTCAGCGTGATTAAAGTAGACATTTTATAATACAGGGACAAATTTGAAGACTTTCAAACAATGTCTGCATTGTAAAATACTGCATATGATATTTTCTGTTAGCATGATTATCCCTGTGAGTACTTGAAGAGGGAAAAAGATCCACCCTCCATCCCCTTATATCCAAAGATATACATTGGGCGGAATTTTCCCGTCACGTCTGCCATGGGAATTTTCCAGTCTTGGGGTGAGCACAGTCGGAAAATCCAACACAAATAGTGTGTTCTCCTCAAAGTGGAATCATGTTTAGCCCTTTGACTATGTGATTTCACATTGGAAGCACGGAAATACCATTGTAATTTTGAGAGTCTGATGTGCATGTACAATCATCTTGGAAGAGGTGGCCCTGTAGAGTGCTTTTATCATGCTGGCACAGTGCACAGTGGTTAGCACTGCTGCCTCACAGTACCAGAAAGATAGGTTCAATTCCAGGCTTGTGTCATTGTCTGTGTGGAGTCTGCATGTTTTCCTTGTGTCTGCATGGGTTTCCTCCACGTGCTCCAGTTTCCACCCACAGTCCGAAAGACGTGCTAGTTAGGTGCATTGTCCATGCTAAATTCTCCCTCAGTGTACCCGAACAGGCGCCAGAGTGTGGCGACTAGAGGATTTTCACAGTAACCTCATTGCAATGTTAATGTAAGCCTACTTGTGACTAATAAATAAATAATACAGATGATAAGAGTCCATAGAGACAACTTATATTTATGCCTTGCTAAGATATGCCGATAATGATGAGCATTCCATAGCTTTCTGAACAATTTTGATGTGCAGAAGTAAAAGAGCGACAAATTGTCAGGAAACACCCATGGCCAGCAATGTTAGGACAGCAACGTGGTCACTGTTGTCTAACTTTGGCCGGTTTTCTTTGGTCTGCTATCCTCTTACGTATTCTTGTGCAGGTCTTTGCACACTGCTGATGCACCAGGTCAGCTGTTTCTTGTCAGTTTACCATATCAATTGTTTCAGTGGCGGGTGCCCTTAATTGTCAAAGAGAGGAGTCTTCTTCCTCATGTCTGCAGCATTGACTCTATCTTAACATCGGTAGATTTGCAAGAATATATTCAGAAAGAGTCAGAAGTTCAGATATTTTGCAATGAATGTCTTCCTCTCGTTAATAAGAATGCACTATATAATTTTTTTAAAAATGTATTTGTTCACAGTATGTGGATCACTGGCTAAGCCAATATTTACAACAGTGGTGAGCCACTTTTTGAGCCACTGCAGTCCATGTGGTGTAAGTGCACCCACTGTGCTGTTAGAAAGGGAGCCTATTAAATCAGACTTGGTTGTTTACTTTGTGCAAGTGATCCATTCGACACCCCACTGTGCAGGGGCAGGGCCAAATGTTCAATCAATGTACAAATTTTGCAAATCATAGAATCATATCATAGATTCCCTACAGTGCAGAAGAGGCCATTCAGCCCATTGAGTCTGCAGTGACTCTCTGACAGAGTATCTTACTCAGGCTCTCTCCCCTGCTCTATCCCCGGAGAGTCATACATTTCCTACTGTTAATCCATCTAATTTGCACATCATGGAACCCTAAGGGGCAATTTAGCAAGGCCAAACCACCTAACCTGCACATCTTTGGACTGTGGGAGGAAACTGGAGCACCCAGAGGAAACCCACGCTGACATGGGAGAGCATGCAAACTCCATACAATCACCCAACTCAAGAATTGAACCCGGGCCCCTGGAGCTGTGAGGCAGCAGTGTTAACCACTGTGCCACCGTGCCTTACCAATAATCAAGAATAAATGGAAACGAGTACCGTCACAGAAACCATTCACAAAACATTATTTTACCCAGATTGAACAGAAACAGATATCTCCAAGTTATTGTGTTGAATAGTACTTGAGGTATTTATGAATTCATGATTTTGTTAGATGTAAGGAGGCTGTGTTTGGTGATCGAATTGTTAGAGACTGCCACATGAGAGAGAAAGACTGCTGAAAGCAACAGAGCCTAAACATTAGAAAGCTGGAAGTAGGGTAGTGCAATATTCAGCGAAAGCAACATGATATGAAAAAAAAAATGGTCATGTTGTTCCGAAATGAACAGTTGTTAAGTCTAGTATGGAATTAGTTCTGTGGGGACAGCATAGAAGTGTTGAGCCATTGTGGTCAGGTGACCCATGACCTCCTGGATTGTCATGATGTGGAGATGTGCCTGGATTGTCACAGTAAGAAGTCTCACAACGCCAGGTTAAAGTCTAAAAGGTTTATTTGGTAGCAAAGGCCACTAGCTTTTGGAGCACTGCTCCTTCGTCAGGTAAGTGGGAGTTCTGTTCACAAACAGGGCATATAAAGACACAAACTTAATTTACAAAATAATGAGAGGAATGCGAGTCTTTACAGGTAATCAAGTCTTAAAGGTACAGACAATGTGAGTGGAGCGAGGGTTAAGCACAGGTTAAAGAGATGTGTATTGTCTCCAGCTGGGACAGTTAGTGAGATTTTGCAAGCCCAGACAAGTCATGGGGGTTACAGATAGTGTGACATGAACCCAAGATCCCGGTTGAGGCCGTCCTCATGTGTGCGGAACTTGGCTATCAGTCTCTGCTCAGTGACTCTGTGTTGTCGTGTGTCGTGAAGGCCGCCTTGGAGAACGCTTACCCGAAGATCAGAGGCCACTTACCTGAAGATCGGATCTCACTAACTGTCCCGGCTGGAGACAATACACATCTCTTTAACTTCTGCTTAGCCCTCTCTCCACTCACATTGTCTGTACCTTTAAGACTTGATTACCTGTAAAGACTCGCATTCCAATCATTATTTTGTAAATTGAGTTTGTGTCTTTATATGCCCTGTTTGTGAACAGAACTCCCACTTACCTGACGAAGGAGCAGCGCAGAACGGGTGCGACGGCCATTTAAATGTATTTGCATGCATTTAAATTGACTTAATGGGCTGCACGCTCAATTTTACTGGCATTTCCCCCTTTTCATCTGTCCGGAATCGGCGTGAAACAGACATGCTCCAATAAGTTCAATTCGGGCACTCCATCAATAAGGGTTAGTGAGGAGGTAAGTGCTGAGCATCCGACGGCTCTCTGCTTGAGATTGGTTGTGGGGTGGGGGAGAGGCGGGGGTGGAGGGGGGGGGTGGGGGGGGGGGGGTGGTGGGGGGGGGGGTGGTGAGTCCGGCAGCTCTCTGCTTGAGATTGGTGGGGAAGAAGTGGAGATCCGTTGCCACTCTGTGATCAGTGGGAGGGAAGGGAGGCGGGGGGGGGGGGGGGGGGGGGGGGGGGGAGGAGAGATCGGTCTGGGTGGCGAGGGTATGGGGGGGATAAGGGAATTAGTAATGTTGTGGGGATGGGGCAATGTCTGTGGGGGCCAGGGGGAGGTATTATCCGGCCCGGGAGCGATGTGGCAGGGAAGCAGCATTCTGTCATGTTTTTTTCTACGCATGCGCAGTTGGAGGCGCCGATCGAAGCTGCAGGATTTCGAGCTGTTGGGCCCCGCCCACAGGCTTGTGCAGCACGATTCGGAATCGCTGATATTTTTGCAGGCAGAGTGTGTATGGGGGCGCCTCAGAATGGGTCTAAAAGATGGATCTGAAACACTCCCAGATTCAAGTCCTCCCAGCACTTAATCAGAATGGTAAAATAGGGCCCATAATGTTACAAGCACAATACCTGACAGCTGAAGGTTCAAAACCATGTTCTGCAACCTCGAAACATTGGAAGTAGCCACCTCATTGGATCTTCCTTCCTCTGTCTGATGATAGAATTGGACAAGGCCACAGAATCTTCGAGACGGGCGAGAAGAGGGGGATAAAGGGGGCAACTGCAGCCCCAGCTCTCTCTTCTTTTGCACTTTCTTCAGCAGCAACTCCAGTGAGCTGAGCAGCACAGCATCTCCAGCTTCTTGTGTGGCGAGCATCATCAGACTGACCAGACCCAGATCACCGCCCCAGTGAGATGACCCGAAGACCAGAACCAGCCCTAGATGGGAGAGAAAGCCAAAATCGATGACTGCAGATCCTGAAACATCAGCTAACGCTCAAAGACAGAGGAACAGCTTGTGTCAGCCTTACTGAATGGGTATTGCCAGTGTTTTCAGACAAACAGTTCAAATACATTAATAGGGACCTGTGGATAGGGTGTTGCGAATCCTCAGAAGGGTGTCAGAAGTAGATACTGTGGATTTAAGACGGTTACTTCGAGATTTAACAGTTTACTGAAGAGTCCTGTGAAGAGTTTGATAGAGTTTAATTAAAGTACAATAGAGTCTGATATATATTATTTTTCCTTGGAAAGTGTTCCATAAAGTTGTGTTGGACCTTCATCTGACTCTTGTCCCCTTTGTCTCTCTCACTAGGTAATGCACCCAAGTTAAAAAGGTTACTGCAAACTGGTCAGGTTTAGTCAGGATACATTCACCCACCTTTTCACTTAACAACACTGTTATGTATTAATAAGAAATATTCAGAAATACACAATCAAATAGAAACACTTAATTTATTAATTGGAGGCAAATACAGCTGTTAAAGGGAAGATGTGTGAAAAACAAACTGTTCATCCACAAAATTGGATCTCAGGCCTCATTTCAGTAACTTCAGGTGAGTGCTGGAACCTGTTGTGCCTCTGCTTCTCCGATCACCGTTTTCAGCTTATCGATTTCTGGCCACTTACCCCGACTAGAAGTTTCTCTTTCATAATTGTGATGGTGGAAAAAAGAATGACTAGTTGAATTGAAGTTAATTGTCCAGCTGTGAAGAGCACGCTTACTCCTCCTGGCTCCATATGAAGTTTAAAACTAAAATATAAACTTGTATTGTAAGGAGCAATTGGTTACTAAGTCGCATCTAAGCCAAGAAAACGTGAACACGGCAGACACTGCTCTGCAGTCTGCACAGAGCAACCTGATTCCCCAGAGGAATCTTAAAAATGAGTCCCCTCATTCACATATGCAACTCACCAATGCTTGTTTTATCGGCAGCCACCCTAACCACCTGAAAATTAACTGAGACCAACACATTTCACAGTAACTTCATTGCAATGTTAATGTAAGCCTTACTTGTGACTAATAAATAAACTTTATTTTTAAAGGTAGGTTTAGGATGCAGGGAACAACACAGCAAATTTGATGCATTTTGACTCCCTTTTCTGGAATGAAAATGGGTGCAAGGATAACAAATTTCTGCTTGGAGAAAAATGTCTACTATAGTGAAATTGTAATCTCCACATTTTCCTGGACATTCAGAATCCACATGCATATCCTCCTAAAATCAAAAAGTACAACTAAATTTCCATTTAAGAATTCTTAAACGTGAATGAGTTTATTCTAGCAACCCTTACAGGGGCTGCCAATATTTGCTACCCTGCTTCATAAGTAAGGAAAATCAATATCTGGTTAAACATTATTATATAAGAGCTGAACAATGCACCATGTTAAATTGGTGGTTGCAATCAACTTGCACGTGAGGACATTGTAAAGGTGTAAGCTGTATGCGATTGTCTTTGGAAAGATAGCAGTAACACTGGGATTAGACTGATTTAAGAGAATAAGAAAAATGAATCAGGTATGACCATCAGTTATTTCTCTAGTTTAAATACAATTTTTGTACTTCTACTTATTTGAGTTTCCTGGGCAGGAAGAGGCCAGAGGATTTTGTCATTAACCAGTGATAATATAACCCATTCCCCCTGAACTCAACATTTAAAACTCTTTAAAAAATGGATGTTTGTGATATAAACCTACATATTTGCAAGAGATCAAATAAAAACTAATTTCAATTTTTTGAAAGGTTAAATGGCACAGCATTTCTTGTTCATTATCTTTTGTATAGGTTTCTTTACATTTACGTCTGCAATCCAAATATTTAGTCACTGCAACAGAGGAAACAGATGAATATTAAAACAGGAATAAATCGAATCCATGTTGAAAGGGTGGTCAACCTACATTGTCAGTTTGCCAGCAATGCATTCAGCTTGGCTATTTGAATTGCAGTGTGATATACTGTATACTAAGAGATTGTCAGCTGATATACAAATCCTTTTACTTTTGCTGAAATGACTCATCATTTTCCCACATTTGTTTGTGAACAGCAGTGAAACATTCCTTTATTCATCCTGACAATGCTGTATTTTATGGTTCGAAAACATTGAATCTCATTAGCAATCAGGTAGACTGAGTGAGCTTCCAGTTAGCAGTAACATGGAAGTATCAGGAACTAAAATAGAGTCGTACAAACATTCACTATTAAAGAAATAAGGAGATTTTTTAAAAAGAGATTTCCTGACTAGAGAACCTGTTCATAAAATTATTTAATAAAACTGACTTTATCTTCAAAATTCCAGAATGTGCAGACAGTTCTGAATTGGATAGCAATTAATTGCAATAATAAATCAAAAAGAATTCATGCTTTAAAAAGTTGTAGTTCTATTTATGGGTCTGTAAAATTATTACAATTGAAGTCTGCACTAAATTCTCCTCAACAATTGTTACAATGTTTTATAATTTAAAAAAAAATTATTTTTCAGTTTTCACTAAATAGGTTATATCGCAAGTCAAGGTGTGATGAGATGGAACATTCGCTCTTCTAATATTGCAACTCCTTTGGAATTTTGACACCATATATGCTCTTTGTTAACCAATGTATATAAGGGGAATTAGTACAACAAATGGTAACTTGAATATTAATTAAATTTCATAATTGCACAGCATAAACACGGAACAATGTAAATTTGTTACGTTTTAGTAAATGGTGCAAAGTGCTATATCACAAACCCAAATCTATTAAAAGGAGGCAGCGTTAGATCCGCATCATTTACTATGAATATTTCTTCTGCTTTTTAACATGAGATATGAAGCTCTAATATTTCAGTTGGCTGTTCTTCCATCGAATGTCAAGTTAGAATAACATGAGCATCAATTCTCAAAATCAGTTTTGCCCTAAACCACATTTTTTTATTGCGGAAACATTACAAAATTATTAAATACTTATAAATCTGGTAAATAAAGGAAATTGTACACATATGCGGCTATTAAGGAAGAAAGGTATTTGTTATAAGCCTTACTTGAGAATTTGGCAATATGGTGAAAGAAGACAGGCAAAGAAGGTAAAGAAAGGAAGGTTTTCTTTGAAAAGCCAAAGGTATACATTGCAGAGAAAGACGAACAGTGGGACCTATTCTTAATTTTATAGGGTTATAATTCTTATAACCCTATAAGATTATAAAGAGTTCATAATCAGGCTTAGCTAGATTCTTACTGAATAGCACAATCACCGGGGATAATTAAGAATGTCAAAGCCATTGTGATTAATAGGGATTTCCTAGTGCAATGCTTCAATGAGAAGGTAACTGAATTGGTCAAGGGCGCGCTAGTGCGGCAGATAAACCAGGAAAACTTACGCCTGAGGAATAGAGGATGCACATATCATGTTCCAAAGCTACTGTTTGTGTATGCTGGAGCAAATCCTCTCACGAGAGATCATACAAGTATATATTTTAAGTTATAGTTTCAATCAATTTAACTCACTTATGTTGTATTCTCCAAAGGGGAGGGAGGGGGGTGAAACTGAATAATGCGTCAAGCGCCAAAGAAATTAGGTTTATAAGTCAAATTTGGACTTTTGTATTGTCAACCCCTACTCTTCCCTCACCTCACCCCATCCCTCTACCCTCGGATCCCCAGAAAATCAAAAGACAGCCTCCTAAGGCACATCCACATGGGGCAGGATTTCTTGTTTGGGTTCATGACCCCGACACTGGTACCAATCTAGGTCACGATCCCACTCCGAAAAGGAACAAATGCATGGATTGAAATTTTCCCAGAGGCCGGCCCTAATTGGCTTGAGGATGATTTGGTGGCCAATCAGTGGCAGCAGCATGGGAAGGAAGCAGGAGGCTGAAAGCATGGACTTGGTTTAAAGGGATAAGGGCAGCCATTATTGTGGTGGTCGCAATGGCAAGCAGAAATGTGCAGGAGAGTCAAAGGCCAGGCGTCCTGGCAGGTCTGCCCCAAAGCTTATTGATGCCACCTTGAGGTGATACTGGATGTGGTAGGGGCCTTGTTCGCAAAGAGTGATAGGAGAAGACCACCCACCTGAACTCAGTAGTGGGAGATGGCAGAGCATGTGAGCACCTGTAGTGTCATCTGGAGGACCTAGGTCCAGTGTTGTAAGAGGTTTAATGATCTCCTTCATTCTAGCAAGATGAGTGCAACACGATACAAGTCTTCAGGTCTGTAGTAACCAGCAAACACCGCAGCTGAGTGGACTGAGTGCACATGGTGCTCCTGAACATGGCAAAAATGTGTGCCAGGGCAATTACCAAGCTACCAGCAAAGTTCAAAACCCTAATGCTACTGGGGAGCTGGCAGCACCTAGCGGTGGAGTCCACTTCACTACATGTGACACTGGGAAGACCCAGCTTGCAGAGGCATCTGCTGTCCAAGCAAATTCTCCTTCTTTAGTCTCCCAGATATCCAGTTGTAGATGGAGACAATTCTAGTGCCAGGATAACATCACTGGCAGTCCTCAGAGACCCAGACCCAGCATCATCATGTCATTCACCTACTCTGGTACATCGGTGGGTTCTTGTGCATTGTTAGAAAGGGTGGGTGAAGAGCATATCATGAGTGAGCAGGAGGTGCTGCGAGAGAGGCAGTCTCAACTGTGGGCAGAACCCCATCAGAAGAAAGACACAGCCATGTTCAGTTGGGTACAGATGCACAGCCTCGGGAAACATAAGCAAGGCAGCTCAACTTTGAGCAGCAGCATGAGATCTTTGCCCATGTTTTGATTTGATTTGATTTATTATTGTCACATGTATTGGTATAGTGAAATGTATAGTTTTTTGCATGCTAAACAGACAAATACTGTTCATAGAAGGAAAGTTAGGGTGCAGAGTCTAGTGTTACAGTCTGTGTTATCTGAGACCATGAGGAGCCACGGACCAATAATGGAGGAATCCATTCAACTAATGTGCACCACAATGGCTCTGGTTTTGAATGTGTGAATTCCTGCATTGAGAGAGTGGCCACCATCATTGACAGCCATATGTGGCAGCGCTTGGAATAGACGCAGGAACAGTGCACTGACATGCACAGAAAGCACACAATGTTTTGTAGCATTCAGTGACACTAATAGAACAAGGATGAATGGAATGGATGCCATTTGTGCCTCAGCTGGGGGTTTCTCCCTGGTGATCCAGATTGCCAAAGAGCTGAGGCAGTGAACAATGAGGATGAGGGTGCCACCTTCATTGGGGGAGTTATCATCATCAGTGTCCTTGACCTCTCTGACCAGGGAACCATCAATGCAGCAGCATCCAGTGATAGAGGCTGCCCCTGAATTGACACCAGTGCAGCAACCTGTGAAGGTACCTCCAATGACACCTTTACCACACGGACTACAACTGCAGACATCTGAGCTGCAAGCAAACTCATGTGAGCAGGTTGTCTCCACCTCATTTGAGCGGGGCACTGTGTAGAAGTGGTTTAGAGCGAAGACCATCAAGTCAGCCATCTCAGTGAGTGCTCAACTTGGGCAAATTTCATTTGCGATTGTGTAGATGAGTTTTTCATTTATTTTCTTTGGCGATGTTGAACCACATTCACAACTGTGTGAGCTTCTATTCTTTAATGGCAAAGTGGAGAAGAGAGAAGGTGTAGGGTAGGGTAGCAATGGTCTTTGAACAGGGACATTGAGACCACTGGAAGGATGTATAGCATGCGTTGTTGGGAAGAATGGAACTAATCAAAGTTGTGTCTTTAATTTACGTGCTCTAATAGGCAAAGCAAAATGAATGCCAAAGCATTGCAACCCTGCTGGATGAATAATCACTCAGGTGAAACTTATCTGGATTAGATGTGCTTTGGTGCCCTTGATCAAAATCTTTAAGACCTCGAGGTATATTGACAGGGTGAATGTGGAGAGAATATCTCCTCTTGTTGGAGGACTTAAAACTAGGAGTCACTTTTTAAAAATAAAGGGTTGCTGATTGAAGACATAGATGAGGATAAATTTCTCTCAGAAGGTTGTGTGTCTATGGAACTCTCCTCCACAAAAGGCAGTGGAAACAGAGTGTTTGAATGTTTTTAAAGCAGGGCTAGATAGATTCTTGATTGACAAGGGGGTGAAAGATTGTTGAGCATAGGCAGAAATGTGGGATTGAAGTTATAATCCGATCAACCATGATCTTATTGAATGGCGGAACAAGTTTGAGGGGCTGAGTGGCCTACTCCTGCTTCTAATTTGTGTTTGTATGTTCGTATGGTGACCACACCATCCTGATGAGAGCTTTGACTCCTGAGACACCCCTGGATCATTTGTTGCAAAGCCTGAACACTGTTCATCTCTGCATCATCCTCTTCCTCATCCTTTTCCAATCAACTATGTCAATCTGATGTTTCACTCTCTTCAAGGTCCATACCTCTCTTGGGGCGGGGGGGGCGGATTCATGTTATGGAGAGGGCAGCAGATCACCACAATGTGCAGGATCCTTACAGGACTGTATCATAGTGTGCTACCCGACTGGTTCAGGTACAGAAGTTTATCTTCAGAAGCCCAACGGCCTGCTCTATCGTGGTTCTTGTGAGCAGACAACTCCAGTTGTACAGCCCCTCTCAGTGTCGGTGTGAGTAGCCATCTCGTCAAGGAATATCCATTGTCCGCTCAAATTCAGCCATGGGGTTCACATGAAGAACAGCGGCACTCAGCACTGCCAGAGGATGAAGCCATGAAGACAGCTGCCAGGAAAGTGAGCCCACACATCCTTAAAGCACTGTTGTGGTCACACATCAGCTGAATGTTTAGAGAGTGGAAGCTCTTCCTGTGATGAATGTAACTGGCCACTCGCTCAATATCTTGTGGCCAAATGTGTGCAATTGATATGTCCCTGGGGGAGTCCAGCGATGGAGGTAAATCCCACTGCCCTTCATGCCAACCAGGCTCAATCTGTTTGAAATTGTACCTCCTGGCCAACTTTCACAGATATGGCACCAGTGTCCTGAAAGATGCAAGGGTGTGCTGCTGTTTAACAGACACCACCTTGTCAGGAGCGAAGGAGTCACAGAGTTTGACAACTACGAGCTGGACAAGGTCAGCAATACTGCGAGGTCTGAGGTCTTCCTCAATAAGGGCACAAGTCTTAGATACAATCTGCCTAGATAGAAACCCTATAGTGCAGAAGGAGGCCATTTGGCCCATCAAGACTGCACCGACAACAATCTCACCCAGGCCCTATCCCAAAATCCCACATATTTACCCTGCTAATCCCTCTAATAAACACATCGTGGGGCACTAAGGAGCAATTTAGCATGGTCAATCAACCTAACCTGCACATCTTTGGACTGTTGGTACCACTGGTCGGTGCAACATCGAGGGCCGAAGGGCCTGTACTGCGCCTGTACTGTACTGCGCCTGTACTATACTGCGCTGTAATGTTCTATGTTTTATGTTCTAAACCGGAGCACCCAGATGAAACCCACGCAGACACAGGGAGAATGTGCAAACTCCACACTTACAGTGACCCAAGCCGGGAATCAAACCCAGATCCCTGGAACTGTGAGGCAACAGTGCTAACCACTGTGCCATCCCTTAGTCACAGTCTCTTGCAGCAATGATTCTCACACATTCCCTGGTAGCTTCCTCAGTGGTACACTTGATGCTGAAGGTGTACCTTCCTGCCCCGATTCTTCTCCTCTGTCCTCTATATGCCTCGGGCTCTACACTGGCTCCTGAGAAAGTTGATCCTCATCGCTATTCATCCCCTTTTCTGAGAGCCTGAATCCAATATCCTAGCTGTTGCCTTTCTTGTGGTCTGCTGCACTCCCAATGCTTACAGTACCCCACTCATATGGCCCCATGATCTCCATGGTGTCAAAACCCCCTCAACTGACTGAGCATGCAGAGCCCACTTGCTCTGCTAACTCTATTAATCAATGGTAGCGGCCTACCAATGAAAGCATGACCCGCTCAACTGTGCACCATTTTATGAGCCTGAATCATTGACTGGTTTCCTGCTCTGTTGTCATTTTCTACTTGACCTGTCCCAGATCCAGTGCAGATCCCATGCCTTCCCACAAAAATTGTAGGCGAGCCCTTAACGAGCTGACAGCAAGTTGATTAACCGGCTTAACTGGGCACTGCTCCAAATCATGCAGATTGTGTCCTGCCTTCTCCTCTGTGCACGAAAATCGCACTGAGAGACCTGTACAAAGGCTGGTATTGAGAAATTGCACACCCTCCTGCCTCAGCTCCCAACCCCACTTGGCCACCGGAAATCTGTGATCACCAAATGAAGGAACTGCATGAAAGCAATTTCAGGCTGAGGAACAAGTAATTGAGAGTCTGACAGAGGGCTCCTCTCCAGGACATGAAATTAATCTCTCAAGTGATTTCTACAGCAAAATCTAGCCGTCCGTGAGTCAGCCAGCACAGACAGATCGAGAATTTGCATGAAGTAACTTTGTGCTGGTTCAGCTTACCCAACAGCTGTTTCTGGAGAATTAAAATATGGTTCAGTAGAATCAGGATACAGTTCAGGTCACCCAGCAGTTGTTGGGGCAAAATCAAAGTTTGCCTCTGCAAAACCAACAGCTGGTTCGGCTGAATCATGAGAGGATGTATAGGAATCAACAAATGGCGAAAAATGTTTGAATGTAATTCTCCCATTAGAAACTCTGATTATCATTTACAGCAATACCAGATCTTCAAAGCTCTGTTCTAATCAGAATGAAAGATAAATATTGTAACCTTCATTGCAGGAAGGGATTCACAATTTTATATCTCTTTGTCCTTGAAAGCATCAGCTAAAATGCATGTCAATAATTTAACCACTGAAGTTATCTTTATTGCATCAGGTATTAATACCACCACCATTTCAAAAATATTTTAAAACGTAAAAGTTATTTTATAACTTTTTAACCACACTGTTAATATATTGTGTTTGGAAAACCAGAAACAATAGCGGGTTTTATCTCTTAAGACCCAAACAGATTAACAGAGCACATGCAACGTAAATAGAACCATGTCCCAAAAACACTCATGAAATAAATTATGACATATGGAACATATGTGTGGAAAGGTGAAAAATTATGTGAATGCTCTAAGACAAATAGCATGGGGCAGCTTTAAACATTTATTAGATTTGAAGGCTATTCATTATGGAGGATTGTGGTTGGCTGTGAACTGTGTTAAAAATGATAAATACTTTGTTAGGCTTAGTTTGAAAATCGTCATTATCTTCCAGGGGAGCTGCAGCTGACGCCAAAAGGATCATAGGCATTAATGGAAAATTCAAACAAAACATTGAAGAAGTCTGTGTGGAGTTTGCACGTTCTCCTTGTGTCTGCGTGGATTTCCTCCGGGTTCTCCGGTTTCCGCCCACAGTCCAAAGACGTGCTGGTTAGGTGGATTGGCCTTGCTAAATAGCCCCTTAGTGTCCCACAATATAAATTAGGGGCATTAGCGGGGTAAATCCGTGGGGCTACGGAGTAAGCTTGGGTATGAGTCAGTGCAGACTCAATGGGTCGAATGGCTTCCTTCCGCGCTGTAAGGATTCTATGATGAAGATCTCATCAGTACCTTACCCCACAATGCAATGCAAACAAGAAAACCACAACTTTGAGTTCCCTAGGATTAGGTGCAAGAGACATCTGGCACTTGACTTCCCAATGTTAGTCTGGACAGGTTAAGGAGTTTTTTAAAAATATCTATATATAATTGATTTGGCAGGAGCATGGGGTTACAGGTCACCCTCGGCAATTAAAAGGCTCGAGTTCCAACTCGACATATTGTGAAAGAGAATGTGATAACTTACCCTGAGTAATCATTTCTGATTGAAACTAGAATGTTACGCTTTTGAATATCAGCGATGCAAGTAAAATGTGAGTTTATTATAATTACTGTAGTCTTTAAGCCACATGTTTATTCACGTAGGCTTGCCATTGTGTATTTATTGAAGAAAACTTTGCAACAGCACAGCTAACATTCTTTGCAAAGAGAATGTGATTTTTTTTTTCTCTCTGGCTGAAGCTGGAGTGCAAATCCTGTCGACCATTTATAATGAGGTATTGGGTTATATTCTAAATGGTAGACTTGCTGTCAGCCATTCAGTGATGGTCTTAGAGTAAGAACTGATTCATCATTAATTAACCTTCACATTCTATGTAGATTTCCTCATCAAGATGCAGTTAATTAAACTAAGGTCATTTCAAGGACTGACAAGGCTGATGAAAAAACAGCGATGTTCAGAAACAAATTCCTGCCAGGGAAACAGGAAGTTTGACAGTCCCTGCCTCGTGATTGATAATAGCATCAGCTTAAAATCTAGCCCTCAAGGAATATGACAGCAGCTAGGAGTGGGATTGCAATTACAATAATATGGCAGGTATTGGATGGATTATAGTGTACATAATGTTAAAACGTCTTGCTGTCATGAATTCAAGCACCTCTTACTCAAAGCTTTATAGGCCAATATATCTGCTTCAACTGAATCATTACCTTTCATGGCATGACTATTTATTTTCTATACAATAATGCCAAAACATGGTGTTTCTTTGGTCTTAATAAGCGAGTAATCACTTTTCTGTGAACTGCATAGGCAATATTTTCAAAAGTTTCAAAAATAAATCATTGGAATGTTCCTTCAAAATGGCTTGTCCTAGCGAAGTTCTGCCTGGCTTTCTTTATTTTGGGGTGGGGAGATTTATTTTTCATATACAAAGGCTGTGTGGCTATTCACTGCAGGAGAGGTTTATTATTATAATGAAAAAAAAGAAATATATTGCTGAATGCTGTGATCATTTAGTTTCCTTTCCAATGGTCCAGTTTAGTGTGTGAAATCTGGGTAACCAAGCACCTAATTCAACACAAAAATAGCCCAAGCACGGAATTTTAACTTACAATTCCTCTTCACATTTATTCTACAGCATTTCTATTTCTGATAATGATACCATTAAAATCGCTACACTAAAAATGTTTTGTTCCTTTAAACATCCAGATAACCCACCACAAAGCCCACCAACACCTCTACTTTCTCAGGAGACTAAGGAAATTCAGCATGTCCATTACGACTCTCACCAACTTTAACAGATACACCGTAGAAAGCATCCTTCCTGGTTGTACCACAGCTTGGTATGGCTCCAGCTCTGACCAAGACCGCAAGCAACTACAAAAGGTCATGAACGAAGCCCAGTCCATCAGGCAAACTAGCCTCCCATCCATCGACTCTGTCCACACTTCTTGCTGCCTCGTAAAAGCAGCCAGCATAATCAAGAACTCCACGCACCCCAGACATATTTTCTTCCACCTTCTTCCGTCGGGAAAAATATACAAAACTCTGAGGTCATGCACCAACCAACTTAAGAACAGCTTCTTCCCTGCTGCCATCAGACTTTTGAATGGACCTACCTTACATATAGTAAGTCGATCTTTCTCCACATCCTAGCTATGACTGTAACACTACATGTGTTACTCTATGTACTCTATGAATGGAACGCTTTGTCTGTATAGCACACAAGAAACAATACTTTTCATTGTATACTAATACATGTGACAATAATAAATCAAATCAAAAAACACAACATTCCTGATCTCAACTGTTGTTGTTTCAATAAACTTTATTGAGGTGCACCAGAAAAGCTTTTCCTTTCACACTTGAGATTGGTTCTTGCCAGCCTAGTTTTCAGAAGAAGTCTTGTGATACAATTGCCCTTCACAAAATTCAGCCCATAAGTGGTTGCCTGAGTTTGTTATATAAAAATTATTTCTGAATGTACAATGTTTAGTACCAGACATCTAGGTGTAACACATACCCTGCCTGCAAGTGTTGTGCCACATTGTAGGTACAAAGTCTCCATCCTTCATTTCATCCACACACTGAGGTGAAAATTTTTATACCTATTCTAAAGGGAGGTACTGGTCAGTACTGGAAGCGTTATAGAAGCGGTGGCCCCAACCCACAGCTGAAGCATTAGAGGAGAGCCTGCTCCACTTGGCTGGATCGCTTACAATTATATACTTCCTGTCAGGCCATTGATTGGCTCAGGGTGAGACTTCCACCCCCATCTGGGAGATGGCTGCAAATCAGATGGCTGGCAGTTCTCCAGTTCCAACTGTATCACCGGGAGCAGTGGCCACTACTGGCACTGCAGCAGTCCCCAGCAACAATTGTCGATGGAGCCAGGCGAAAAGGTAAATTGGAGTTTTCAACTGGGATTAGTCTGGGCTTGTATGATTGGGGGAGGGGAGAGCATTCATTGGACACAGTGAGGCTAAACAGAATGGAACCCACATGTCTCCCAGCCCTGTAGTGTGGACATCTCCCACCATAGGCAAAATATAAATCCCCTGGGTGGAGGCCCCTAAGTATCCATTAATTGGCTACTTAAGGTTCTCAAATGGTCCAAGGGAAGGCAGATTGCCCAACACCTCCCCTGCTGCTGGTGCAATATAAGCTGTGGCAAGTAGGTGACAGGCATTGCACCACGCCCATGTCATATGATTTTATTGCCCCACAGTTGCCACACTTGAGAAGGAACTGTAAAAGTCTCCCCATTGAGTGGAAGTTAGAAGTTTACCCAAGGAAAGAATTAAAGAAATAACCTCTAGTAGAGTCACTATTGTCTATGTTTTCATACTGCCTAGAAGTTAAATTAAAAGCAGGAACAGTTGCAGGTAACAGGAATTATGGAATCACTACGACATCAAAGGAAACTATTTGGTTCACAAAAGTTCTCTGTAGATCCAGTCAGTCTCATTTCCTCACTCTATCCCTGGAACCATGTAGGTTTATTTCCCCTATCTAATTTTCTTTTAAAATCATTGATTATCTCTGCTTCTACCACCCTCATAGGCAGTGGGTTCACAGTTATTTCCACTCGTTGCATATAAAAGTTCTTCCTCACATTCCACCTGCAAGTCTTTTAGAAAACCTTAAATCTATGGCTTCAATTCCTAATAACTAATGGGTTGCTTTTATATGTTTACTGTACCTAAATCTGTCATAATCTAGTATATCTCTATCAAATTTCCTCTCAATCTCCAATTGAGAACAACCTCAGCTTCTCCAAGCTAAAATTGTAGCTAAAATTCCTCATCCCTGGAACCATTCTGGTAAATTTCCTCTGAACAAGGACGTTCATATCCTTCATCAAGAAAAGTGACTAGACCTGGACACAATACTCTTGTTGTGGCCTAACCAGAACTTCATAAATGTTCCCTGCTTCAACACTCAATGCCTCAATTTATGAAACCCAAAATTCAACATACTTTGCTATTTAGTCTCTCAACATATCCTGCCATCTTCATAGATCTTTGCTCATGGAAACCCAGGTCCCTTTGTTGCTGTGCATGCTTTACCACAGTGTCATTATGTCTATTATTGGGGTGATTTTATTGACCTCACCGCACCTGGCGCAGATCGCCAGGATCGCAATCTTGGAAAATATCGTGTGGGCCTAAAAATCAACTTTGCACCTGTTACCTACAGTTTGCAATCGTGCCAATCCCTTTCCAAAAGCGCAAACTGGATCGCACCCAGGAAGGGTGTGAAGCCGAGTAGCATATTTAAAGTATCACTTAAATATGAATAGCCCTTTCGACTCCCAGCGTACACAACCTTTCAGTCTTCAAGCGCAGCGCAAGAATAGCGAGAATCAGTACTGTTCTCCACTAGCGGAGACCAGGCGCGATGGTCATGCCAGGGTGGGAAGGGGAACCTTGGAGGCTATTGGAGCTCCCAGGTGGTCAGGGGCATGGCAGGGCAGTGCCCAGTGCCCACCTGGTAGTTCCCACCAGGCACCCTGGAAGTGGCCACCAGGAAATCCAGTAACTCCAGTTGGGCACCGCCAGTGTGCCAGGGGCAGTGACAAGGGGGTTATGATGGGAGTGGGGTTATGTAGGGGTGGCCGTGCAAGGGGGGTTGTGCAGCGTAGATCATGAAGGGTGTATGTGCATGTCGGGGTCTTGATGAGGGGGTATGGTGGGGGTCAGGCAGGGAGGCCCACCGAGTGTGTCCCGGTGCCGACGACCCATGTCGGGCAGCGGGTGGGGAGTCCCAATGTCTGTGGGGCGAGGGAGGGGTCTCCCAATACACTGAAACCTAGGTGCCCTTGCAGAATGGTGCCTGTGCACTCTGAAGCCAGGGTAACTGGTGTGTTTAGGCCCATCCCCAACCACCACCATTCCTCCCCTCCCCACCCCACAACCGGCATGCAACTCACTACTCTCCAAAAAAGTGACTGAGTGTGGAATGATTGTGGTGCAGGGCGAGCCGGAGACACCGGCATGGATCGCTCCGTTATTCTTGCTGTTTTGACAACTTTGCTTTTTTAGGAAAATTCCACCCATTATCTCTTCCTATCACTTCTGTCAAAATACATCACCTCACATGTCTCGGCATTACCTTCCATCTGCCGCTTGTCTGCCCATTGTGCTAGTACTTATGACCCGCTGCAGCATTACCGGCATGCACAATGTTTGCCACAGTTCCCAGTTTGATAACTCAGCAAATTTTGAAATTTTACCCTATATTCCAAATATCCAAGTTATTTACATATATATATATATGATATAGCGGTGGTGCTATTACTGTTCTTTGAGGAACACCACTGCCACCTTGACCAGAGGAAGGTGTACTGCGTGTCTTAGACCAAGAAAATACCAGGAAAGATAGTTACTTGAAACCTTCAATGATGTTGAACTGTTCTTTCATCTTATTGTTTCAAACAGAAAGATCTAAGGTTATAGGCTCTTACAACTTTCAATTAAAGTGACTGTGACAAATGTATTTTTTAAACCAGAAGGAATGCCATAATTGGCTCCTTCTGAATATTTTAATTCATCTGAATTGTTAGGAAGTAACTTTTGGTGGCCTCTCTTAATATCCAAGTTGAACATGCACTTTGTTTTAGGTTCATCAAAATGCAACAACAATATATTTAAAATTTATTTTTGAAAATTGATTTATAAGTGGAAATTAAATTACAGTGAAAGAAGATCTCTTTAAAAATAGTGCTAATTTTCATTTTGCTTCTAATTTTAAAATAAATCAGAGTGCATGCATACTAAACTAATCACATGTCTCACCAGTTCTTTCTTACAAATAGGGTAGCATAAACTTATTTGACTCCAAGTTAATCATTAAAGAACGAAGAACAGTACAGCACAGGAATAGGCCCTTCAGTCCTCCAAGTCTGCGCCGATCACATTATCCTATCTAGACCAACCGCCTGTATCCCTCTATTCCCCGGCTGTTCATGTGTCTATCCAGATAAGTCTTAAATGTCACTAACGTATCTGCCTCGACCACCTCACTTGGCAGTGCATTCCAGGCCCCCACCATCCTCTGTGTAAAATACTTCCTCCGTACATCTCCACTGAACGCTTTCCCCCTTACTTTGAATTTGTGCCCCCTTGTAATTGTTATTTCTGCCTTGGGAAAAAGCTTCCAACTGTTCACCCTATCAATACCCCCTTCATAATTTTATAAACTTCTATCAGACCACCCCTCAGCCTCCGCCTTTCCAGGGAGAACAATCCCAGTTTATTCAATCTCTCCTCATAGCTAATAACCTCCATACCAGGCAACATCCTGGTAAACCTTTTCTGCATTCTCTCCAAAGCCTCCACGTCCTTGATAGTGTGCTGATCAGAATTGGGCATAGCATTCCAAATTGGCCGAACCAACGTTTTATACAACTGTAACATAATTTGCCAACTTTTATACTTGATGCCCATCCGATGAAGGCAAGCACGCCATGTGCTTTCGTCACCACCCTCTCCACCTGTGCTGCCACTTTTAAGGATCTGTGGACCTGCACACCCAGACCTCTCTGTGTGTCTATACTCCTGATTGTTCTGCTATTTATTCTAAAGCTCTCACTTGAATTGGATCTACCAAAATGCATCACCTGGCAATTGTCCGGATTAAATTCCATTTGCCATTTCTCCACCCAATTTTCCAGCCTATCTATATCCTGCTGCATTCTCTGACAATTTTCATCACTATCCACAACTCCACCAATCTTAGTATCATCCACAAACTTGCGAATCAGACCATCTACGTTTTCTCCCAAGCCATTTATATATATTACAAACAGCAGAGGTCCCAGCACTGATCCCTATGGAACACCACTAGTTACAAACCTCCATTCAGAAAAACACCCTTCCACTGCTACCCTCTGTTTTCTATGGCCAAGCAAGTTCTAACTCCACCTAGCTAGTTCACCCCTGATCCCGTGAGATTTAATTTTTTGCACCAGCCTGCCATGAGGGACCTTGTCAAATGCTTTGCTAAAGTCTATGTGGACAACATCCACAGCCCTTCACTCGTTAATCATTTTTGTCATCTCGTGAGATGACAAAATTAAATTAGTGAGACATGACCTCCCTTGTACAAAGCCATGCTATCTGTCGCTAACAAGACCATTCAGTTCCAAATGTGTATAGATCCTATCTCTAAGAATCTGCTCCAACAATTTCCCTATCACTGATGTCAAGCTCACTGGCCTATAATTACCCGAGTTATCCTTGCTACCCTTCTTAAATAACGGGACAACACTGGCTATCCTCCAATCATCTGGGACCCCACCAGTGGCCAATGAGGAAACAAAGACTTCTGTTAGAGGCCCAGCAGTTTCATCTCATCTCCCTCAGTAATCTGGGATAGATGCCATCTGGCCCTGGGGATTTGTTTACCTTATGCTTTTTAATTCATCTAACACTTCCTCCCTCATAATGATGACTTATTCTAAAGAGTTTACATACCCCTCCGAGACACCATCAATCGATGTGTCCCTCTCCTTTGTGAACACCGATGCAAAGCACTCATTAAGGATCTCACCCATTTCCTTTGGTTCTATGCATAATTTCCCTCCTTTGTCCTTGAGTGGGCCAACTCTTTCTTTAGCTACCCTCTTGTTCATAATATATGTGTAAAATGCCTTGCGATTCTCTTGGTAGTCACTGTCAGCCTTCTGCCTTTGACATTGAGACAATTGTTTGGTAGGGAATGAGAGAAGACTGCTTGGAGGCATGGTGCAAAGACTGCTAAATCGGCATTCAGCAAGTAAGACTTTTTTTGTGAAAACAAGTTCCAGTGGAGCAGAGTCATAGAATCATACAGCACAGAAAAGGCCTATTGGGTCTGCACCGACAACAACTACCACTAAAGTCACGCTAATCCCATTTTTCAGCACTTGTGCCATATCATTGAATGTTATGATATTTCAAGTTCTCATCCAAATACTTTTTAAAGGTTGTAAGATTTCCAGCCCCCACTAACTTCCCAGGCAGTTAGAGATTCTCCACCCTCTGTATGAAATTTTATTTTCTCAAATCCACTTTGAATCTCCTCACCTCACCCTAAAACTATTCCCCCTCATGATTGACCTCTCAACCAAGGGGAACAGCTGTTTCCTTATCACCCTGTCCAAATCCTTCAATCTTATACACCTCAATCATATCCCCCCTAAGCCTTCTTTGCTCTAAAGTAAATAATCCAAGTCTACCCATTCTCTCCTTATAGCTCAAATGTTCCATCCCAGGCAACATCCTAGTAAATCTCCTCTGTACCCCCTCTAATGCAATCACATCCTTCCGATAGTGAGGTGACCAGAACTGCACACAATACTCAGCTGTGGCCTAACCAATGTTCTGTACAGCTCAAACGTAACCTCCCTGCTCTTATATTCTATGCCACAACTGATAGAGTTGTCCCATATGCCTTCTTAACTATCGTATTCACTCTGCTCTGCCGCCTTCAGGGATCTGTGAATAAGTGCCTCAAGATCCATCTGGTCCTCTGAGCTTCCTAGTGTCCTGCCATTCATTAAATACTCCCTTGTCCTGTTACTTCTTCCAAAGTGCATTACCTCGCACATAATGCAGAAGGAGGCCATTTGGCCCATTCAAGTCTGCACCGACAACAAACCCACCCAGGCCTTATCTGCGTAACCCCAAGTATTTACCCTGAAAATCCTCCTGACATTAACAGTCAACTTAGCATGCCTAATCCACCTAACCTGCACATCTTTAGAGTGTGGGAGGAAACTGGAGCACCCGGAGAAAACCCATGCAGACACCGAGAGAATGTGCAAATGCCACATAGACAGGCTGGAATTGAACTCAGGTCCTTGGCACTGTGATGCAACAGTACTAACCACTGTGCCACCATGCCACACATATTAGGGTTAAATACCATCTGCCACTGCTCTGCCCCATCTGACCAACTCATCTATATCTTTCTGTAACCTGCAACCTTCTTCTTCAGTATTAACCACCCTATCAATCTTGGTGTTACCTGCAAACTTGCTTATTATTCCCCCCATATTCTCATCTATATCATTTATGTATATAACAAACAATAAGGGACCCAGCACTGATCCTTGTGGTACACCACAGGACACCAGCCTCCAGTCACTCAAACAGCCTACTACTGCCACCCTTTGTGTCCTATTACTAGACCAATTTTGGATTCATCTCACCGAGTTTCCCTGAAGTCCACGTGCTTCAACCTTCTCAATCAGTCTCTCAGGTGGGACCTTGTTAAAGGCTTTGTTAAAATTCATATTAACTACATCAACTGAACTTCTCTCATCCACACATTTGATCACTTTTTCAAAAATTTCAGTCAGATTTGTTAGACATGATTTCCCTCTGACAAACCTATGCTGATTATCCCTAATCAATCCATATCATTCCAAGTGGAGATTAATTCTCCCCTTCACAATTTTCTCCAATGGTTCCCCACCACTGACGTGACACTCCGCGGTCTATAATTCCTTGGTTCATCACTACCACCCTTCTTGAAATGTGGAACCACATTAGTTGTCTTCCAGTCATCTGGCATTCTCCCATGGCCAGAGAGGAACTAAAAATTTGCTTCAGAGCCCGTGTAATTTCCTGCCTCACCTCCCACAGAGGCTTGGGATGCAATTAGAACCATAGAATCCTACAGTGTAGAAGAAGACCGTTTGGCCCATCAAGTCTGCACTGTCCACAACCCTATCCAGACACTATCCCTATAACCTCATGTATTTACCCTAGCTAGTTCCTCGACACTCAGGGCAATTTAACATGGCCAGTCAACCTAACTCGCACATCTCTGGACCAATTCATCCGGGGCTGGGTATTTGTCCATCTTTAAGCCTGTGAAAACCTCCAATACCTCCTCACTTCCTGTGTCCAACTGCTCACAATCCTCACAGTCCCTTTTCCTGAATTCTGTACCCATGCCCTTCTTTGCCTGAGTGAAGATCGGTCAGAAGTATTAATTTAACACCTTTCCAATATCCTGCGGCTTCACACACACATTGCCCCTTTGGTCTTTAATGGGTCCTACTCTTTCCCTGGTTAACCTATTCCCCTTACTGTATTTATAGAATATTTTAGGATTTTTCCTAATCGTATTCACAAGTCCTTTTTCATACTCCTTTCTTGCACTTCTAATTGCTTTCTTCTTGCACTTCTTATATTCCTCTAGAATCACAGTTGAATTGTTCCCTTTGGACTTGCTAAAAGCCTTTCTTTTCTTCCTTATCCAGTTCTGAATTGTTCTGGACATCCAGGGTGGCCTGAACTTATCGCTCTTACATTTCTCCCTATGGGGAACGTGTTGGACTTGTGCTCTCCCCATTTCTTTTTTGAATGCACCCCACTGTTCTACTGTAGATTATCCCCCAAGGTGCTGTTCCTTGTCAACTTTGGCCAGATCCTGCCTTATTTTAATAAAATTTGCCTTCCCCCAATCCAAACCCATCTTTTGCAGGCCATCTTGTTCCTTGCCCAGAGCAAACGTGAACCGTACCATGTTGTGGTTATTCTCACTAAAATTCTCCCCCACTGCCACACTGAACACTTGTCTGGCTTTGTTCCCAGAACCGCTCCATCTCTTGTTGGGTCTTTTACAAATTGATACAAAAAAAAAACCCTGAATACATTTCAAGAAATCCAGCCCCTTTAAATCCTTCACACTATAACAATCCTAATTTATGTTGGGGAAGTTGAAATCCCCTAGTATAATTACCTGACATATTCTAATACACCTCAGTGAATTGTTTACATATTTGCTCCCCTATTTGCCATTGACTCTATAATATAATCCCAGTAATGTGGCTGCCCCCTTTATATTCCTAAATTCTACTTACAAAGCCTCATTTGAAGATTCTTCCAAAATATTGAGTGGGATTTTATGGCCTCGCTCGTCCCAAAACCATAAAATCTCACACGAGGTCAGCGGACCTTTCCATGTTCTGCCCCTTGCCTGCTCCGATTTCTATGGCAGGCGGGGCAATAAAATTCTGGCTGTCATCTCTCCTTATTGCAGTAATTGACTCCTTAATTAATAGTGCTTCACCACCTCTCTTTTTACCTCCTCCTCTGTCTCACCAGGATGCTGATTCGCCAGTCATTCCTTTTTCTCAACCATGTCTCTGTGAAGGCAACAATACCACACTTGTGTGTCAACTCATGCCCTTAACTCATCAGCCTTATCTATTACACTACTAGCATTAAAGAAAGGACCATCCAGCCTTGCCTTACTCTCTTGACACTCAACATAGCTGAACTCACTCTGACTTGCTTCCTTTACTATAACATGATGTGTTTCCATTTCACTAATGCTCTGTGTCCTCTCTCCCACCAAACTAGTTTAAACTCCTCCCAACAGCACGAGCAAACCTAGCCACAAGGATGTTGACCCCATTATGGTTCAGGTGCACACCATCCCACTTGTGCATGTCCTCCCTTCCCCAGAAATGGTCCCAGTGATCCAGGAATCTAAAATACTCCCTGCTGGACCAAGTCTTGAGCGGCGTATTCATCTGCTCTATTTTAATATTTCTATAATAACTGGCACGTGGCACCAGGAGTATTCCAGAGGTTATAACTTTAGAGGTCCTGCTTTTTAATCTACTGCCTAGCTCCCTGAATCCTTGACGCAAGACATCATTCTTCAGTTTACCTATATCGTTGGTACCGCAACCTCTATCTCATTACCCTCTTAGGATGCCCTGCTGCCAGTCACATCCCTGACCCTGGCACCAGGGAGGCAACACACCATCTTGGAGTCACGTCTTTGGCCACAGAAATGCCTGTCTGCTCATCTGACTAATTAATCCCCTATCACTATTGCTCTACCTTTCTTCTTCCTCCCCTGCTGTACAGTCAAGCTGCTTCTGGTGTCAGAGGTTTGGCTCTGACTGCACTCCTCTGAGGTGCCAACATCCTCATCAGCTTCCAAAATGGAATACTGGTTAGTGAGCGGGATCCCAGGGGACTCCTGCACTACCTGCCTGTTCCTGGACTGCCTGGTGGTCACCCATTCCCTTCATTCCTCTCGTCCCTTGAGCTGTGGTGTGACCACCTCTCTAAACGTTCTATCCGCATAGCTCTCAGCTTCACAGATGCACCATAGTGTCTCTAGCTGCTGCTCAAGGTCTGGAACCTAGAGCTCCAGTTTCTGCAGCTGGGAGCACTACCTGCACATGTGGTCATTTAGGTCACTGGCACCGTCCAAGACTCCCCACACATGACAAGCATTCCACTCGGCCATCCTCGCCTGACATGTCTCAAATGTAAAATTTACACCTTAGACTAGAACAAATCTAGATTGAGATAACAAATAATACTTTTTCCAATAAATAATACGATTCTTTTAGCTTCAGCTGTTTAAACACGGTTCCTAATATCAGTTTCTCATCAAGCAATCAGCTTACCGCTTTCCTGTGGCATCATAGAATCATAGAAACCCTACAGTGCAGAAAGAGGCCATTCGGCCCATCGAGTCTGCACCGACCATAAGCCCTACCCTCTTATCCCTACATATTTTACCCGCTAATCCCTCTAACCTACACATCTCAGGACACTAAGGGGCAATTTATCATGGCCAATCAACCTAACCCGCACATCTTTGGACTGGCATCACTCTTGGGTTATTTTCAAATTCACCACGCTGTCTGAACTGTGGCTGTTCCCTACAGATCCTGCGTGCTCTGCTGCCCGAAGGAGAGTACCGTGGCAGAATTATTACAATAATGCAACTGTTGCCATTCACTACTGGAATTTGAATAGTTGAGGTCTCAAAACCATATTAAACACTAAATTCATTTAAAACGTACCTAGATCTGCATCAGAAGTGCTGTAACCTGCAAGGCTATGGACCAGGTGCTGGAAGGAGGCATTAAAATGAGTTGCTAGTTTATTTTTGCTCTATTTTGGCTGCTGCCACAGGCACGAAGGGCTGAATGGCCTCTTTCTCCACCGTAACTTTTCTATGGTCCCAGCCATGAATATTTCACTCTTTGTACATCTTTCCATCAAACAGATCTCCTCAAATCAGTTATATTTTTCCTTATATAGAATTACAAATGAATGAAATAAAGAATAGTTACGGGGGAGAGAGAAAGAGAAAGGGAGAAAGAAGATAAAACGAAAATCATCCCTAGACAAATTTCAGAGCAACATTTGCATTGGCCAGGAGACATTGTCCATGAGCCTTTTTGGCTAACGATGCTGCTGGCACAGAGAAAACTAATCGGGGAAAAAACATAAGTATTATTTTACTTTTATTCTCATTGTCCCTTTTAAAAACAAATAGTTTCAAGAAATTCTGGCAGATTTGTTATTATTTTTGAATATGGGCTTATGCTGGACTCTTTTTGGGTAAATTCACTCAAAGTGTTGAAGTAAATTGAACAAGAAAGCTGAAAGGGCATTTTAACATTAATGCATCAGACTCTATTTCTGTGTTGGTTTCCGGAATGATTTATTCATAAATTACAAGTTTAGGAAAACATTACAATGCCCCTCCCCATTCAGAGTATTATATAATTGACATATAACGCTATAATTCTAATTCCATCAGTAATTGAAACCTAAGACCCCCAGTACTAGGGACTATTTTACTTACTCCAATTTATTCAAGGCTTGTCAAAAATGAATTTGTTGGATTGGATTCCAAATTCAAACATTTTACATATTATACAAATTCCTCAGATTTCATGAGGCCGTCTGCATTTAATTCAGTTCCTACAGCCATCAGGAGCAGGAAACCTTTGCGCCTTTCTCTCCCTTGAGCTAGATTCAAACTTATGTCTTCAGAAGGAAAGGGCAATTAATGTAATTACTAGTGTTGCCCCAAGTAGTTTATGTAATTTTCAGTCAATATTTTACTGTGCTCTTCTATGTGAAAGCAAACGCAAGTAAAGCGACACAATGAAGTTTAACGAAATTACATATTGTTTCATTGGGGCAAAGGTCAAGACTTTTTTCTTAGGTGTTGCAAAGTATAGTTTATCTCTCAACAATTTTATTCCCATAAGTAGATATGCATATGAACAATAACAGACAGGAAAATTCACTTTGGTCCATCCAACCTATTGTATGTACATGCAATACATACAAATAGACAAAAGGCGGGTAACTACAGGCCAGTTAGCTTAACGTCTGTAGTTGGGAAAATGCTGGAATCCATCATTAAAGAAGAAATAGCAGGCCATCTGGATAAGAATGGTTCGATTAAGCAGATGCAGCATGGATTCATGAGGGGAAAGTCGTGCTTGACGAACTTGTTGGATTTTTATGAAGATGTGACTAGTGCAGTTGACGGAGGGGAACCGGTGGATGCGGTGTTTTTGGATTTCCAAAAGGCGTTTGATAAGGTGCCTCAAAAAAGGTTGCTGAAGAAGATTGGGTCACACGGAGTTGGGGGTAGGGTGTTAGCATGGATTGGGGATTGGCTATCCGACAGGAAGCAGAGAGTCGGAATAAATGGATGCTTTTCTGGTTGGCAGATGGTAACTAGTGGCGTGCCGCAGGGATCGGTACTGGGGCCTCAACTATTTACCATTTATATAGATGATCTGGAGGAGGGGACTGAGTGTAGGGTAACAAAGTTTGCAGACGACACAAAGATAAGTGGAAAAGTGAATGGTGTGGAGGGCGTAGAAGGTCTGTAGAAAGATTTGGACAGGCTGAGTGAGTGGGCGAGGATCTGGCAGATGGAGTATAACGTTGATAAATGTGAGGTTATTCACTTTGGAGGAAATAATAGCAAATTGGATTATCTAAATGGAAAAAAATTACAACATGCTACTGCGCAAAGGGACCTGGGGGTCCTTGTGCATGAGACGCAAAAACCCAGTCTGCAGGTGCAACAGGTGATCAAGAAGGCCAATGGGATGTTGGCCTATATCACAAGGGGGATAGAATATAAAAGCAGAGATGTCTTGCTGCATCTGTACAGGGCATTGGTGAGGCCGCAGCTGGAATACTGTGTGCAGTTTTGGTCCCCTTATTTGCGGAAGGATATATTGGCCTTGGAGGGAGTGCAGAGAAGGTTCACCAGGTTGATACCAGAGATGAGGGGTGTTGATTATGAGGAGAGACTGAGCAGATTGGGTTTGTATTCGTTGGAATTTAGAAGGCTGAGGGGGGACCTTATAGAGACCTATAAGATAATGAAGGGGCTGGATAGGGTAGAGATGGAGAGATTCTTTCCACTTAGAAAGGAAACTAGAACTAGAGGGCACAACCTCAAAATAAAGGGGGGTCAGTTTAGGACAGAGTTGAGGAGGAACTTCTTCTCACAGAGGGTGGTGAATCTCTGGAATTCTCTGCCACTGAAGTGGTGGAGGCTACCTCATTGAATATGTTTAAATCACGGATAGATGGATTCCTGATTGGTGAGGGAATTAGGGGTTATAGGGATCAGGCGGGTAAGTGGAACTGATCCACTTCAGATCAGCCATGATCTTATTGAATGGCGGGGCAGGCTTGAGGGGCTAGATGGCCTACTCCTGCTCCTATTTCTTATGTTCTTATAATACCTAAAGAATCATAACATATATATTTTGCATTGCCTCACCACCACCACTCACCCCTCCTTTCCCCACAACCCTCCACTCCCAGAAAGCTATGTAATCAGTTGGGAGAGGCAAAGAAAGACAAATATTCAGATAAAATTGGAGGGAAAAGGATCTAGGAAATTCCCCTCTGATACCCTTAGGTAATAGAAACCAATCCAGGTGATTGCAATCATCAACTCATCCCCAATGTTTTGAAATTTGATATCTTTTCCACAATCTGTCCTTGTGATTGTGTGTGACCTAAACATTAACAATTACAACAATTGCTATATTTAATACAATAAACAGATTACTACAACAGGCTACACAACTGCTATTGTTTCAATTTTTTTATTTATTCCTTCACATAATGTGGGCGTCACTGGCTAGCATTTATTACCCATCCCGAATCGCCCTTGAGGCAGTGGTGGTGAGCTGCCTTCTTGAGCCTTTGTAGTCCATGTGATGTTGGTACACTCATAGTTCTGTTAGGAAGGGAGTTCCAGAATTTTGACTCAGTAACAGTGAAAGAATGGAGTCAGGTGGTGAGTTACTTGCCGACAGAATGCTCAGCCTCTGACCTGCTCTTTTGGCCACAATATTTTTATAGTTGTTCCAGATCAGTTTCTGGTCAATGGTAACCAACAGGCTGTGAGAATGGGAGCATCAGTGATGATAATGCCATTGAATTTCATGGAGAGATAGTTAGATTCTTTCTTGTTGAAGATGATCATTGACTGGCACTTGTGTGAAGCGAATGCTACTTGCCAAGCTCAAGCTTGAATGCTGTCCTGACCACTGCAGTCTATATGTTGTAGGTACACCCAAAGTGTTGTTAGGAAGAGAGTTCCAGGACTTTGACCCGGCTACAGTGAAGGAAAGTCCAAATAGTTCCCAGTCAGGATGGTGAGTGAATTTGAATGGAACTTGCAGGGGTGGTATTCCCACACATCTGCTGCCCTGGTCCTTCTAGGTAATAGAGGTCGTGGGTTTGGAAGATGCTGGCAAAGAAGCCTTGGTGAGTTGCTGCTGTGCATCTTGTGGATGGTACATATTGCACCTTAAATGTTATCTTAGCGTTTGCAAATATGGCAGGAAAATCTGGCGAACTGCCACTGCTTTTCCTGCCAGAGACAACACCTAGAAAAAAGAAATCAAAAATTCTGCCCTGAATCTGGAAGATCCATCTTTAGATCTCCCCCCACCCCACCCGTCCACTCCCCCACCCACTGCTGTGATGTTTGAGGTCCATGGTTGCTGAGGCAGCCGCAGGCATTGTTTAGATGAGTTCTGGCCAGTAACGGGTTTTGGTGGAAGATTCTGGTTGGGCCTTCAACTGCATCTCATTAGTTGGATGCAAATCAGTTTAATGCCAGTCTCCAACGGGTTTCCTGACCCGCCATGGTGGGCACCAGCAGAAGGCTATTGGGCCTCCCAATGAACCCATTGGTGGGGGTGGGGGTAATGGGGCATGAGAGAATTCTGTCATAAGTTTCAGGTCAAAATAACTACTAATTAGTACCTTGCAATTAAATTAGAATATGGAGTGCGAATAAATTTGGCAAATATAAAATGTAATAATCAGACCAACTTCTGGTTAGGGGTTAATTCTCTCTCTTCAAATAGGCTTAGCGCAAGTATTGAAATAATTTGTTCTAAGAAAGGTCCTTAAAATATTTTACAATCGCAGCATCCTTCCTACTTGTGTGCGCATGACGTCTGACATTGAATACTTTTGCAATGCCAAACCTCAGCGATGAACTGATTTAGAACTGCATAGCTTACAGTACACCAACACGACATTAGGTGCACCACTTGCACAGATTTTCACCAGTGCAGCCTTGGTCTCAAATGGATTGCAGGCTAACTGTTTTAATCAGCAATACAATGGATTTTTTAGTTTATTGTTGCAATGTTAGGAATGGTTTAAAAACAAACTATCCTAGTCACCTACTGCCTTTGAAGAAACTTCTTGGGTAAATTTTGAAAGTATTTATATTTGCACCCATTATAACAATGTAACTCCTACCATCTCTGTAACATATATACCTGTGTTCCTAACAAATTCGCACAAAACTTCTTATAGCAACTATTCACATACTTCGGGAAAACTTTGTCGCAACGATGTGTGATAAAGCATACAAAGTGGTCAGCAAGCAGGTCTTTGAAATCCAGAAACTCCTGTGTTTATGTTAAAAGCATATAATGTAGATTTTCACAACACAGACGACATCTGCTCCGAGGAGAAAGCAGATCATTTTTGGTTTGTTTCTGACAACAACTGCTCACTGAACTTTGTGTAGGGTTCCGACTTTAGGTCAGAAAAACACTGCATTATGTATCATGCTACACATCACTCCGAGCTAACAAGAATGCAGACTAGCTTGTCATTGGCCCAGAAGGATTTTGAGATAAATTTATGTGGGTTGACAGTTTTTTTTAAAACAGTGGCTGTTACTAAGGTTGAAAAATTAAAACAAAATGGCCACAATGTAGCTGATTAAAACTGCTAACAGGAAAGCCATGGTAATTTGGAAGTTGGCTGGGTTTGTAAATATTCTGGGCAAGTAGCACCCCTACTAGCAGAATTTAAATTATGTAATCTATCCTTATTCTGTAATACATCTCTACAATGATGATAATCTGATTTTTAAAGTCTCTTCACTGTGGATTTTAGTTTTGAAAGAATTGAGTTTTGCTTTAAGACATTAAGTCAAAATTCTGAATTCCAAAGGTATATCTACATAGCCAGGTCTTTGATGTTGTTATGGAAAGAAGGATGATGAACTCTTGATTATGTTCTCTGGATGAATCATTTTTCCCCCTCTAACACATTAATGCTTAAACACAACTTTGATACTTTTCTAAATTGGCAGCAGTTAATATGGTCAACGGGAACATACTGTTTTAAGGGCATTTCTCAAGTGTCAATTGATTCTCAAAGTATTTTGCTTAATGAGGACTCTCTCTTAAATGATACAATAGTCTTCCCACTAAGGCATCCTAATTAAGAGGCTTCAATTGGAATGCTAAGCATGTTTATGCTATTAACTGTATCTGTTGGTAGTGATTAGGTCCCTTGGCCATGCTATTCAGAAAAAGAGAGCTCTTCTTTTATTCATTCATGGGATGTGGACTTTGGTGGCTAGGCTGCCATGTATTGCCCATCCTTAATTGCCCTCGAGAAAACTGCAGAATATATGCTGAAGGAGTACCCACACTGGTAGGGAGGGAGTTGAGGATTTTGATCCAGTGAAGGATCAAAGATGTGCGGGTTAGGTTGATTGGCCAGGTTAAAAATTGCCCCTTAGAGTCCTGGGATGCGTAGGTTAGAGGGATTAGCGGGTAAATATGTGGGGGTAGGGCCTGGGTGGGATTGTGGTCGGTGCAGACTCGATGGGCCGAATGGCCTCCTTCTGCACTGTAGGGTTTCTATGATTCTATGAAGGAACACTAATATAGTTCCATATCAGATGGGGTGACTTGGAGGGAAACTTGCAGGTCGTGCCGCTCCCATGCATCTGCAACCCTGTCCTTCTAGGTGGTAGGGATCATAGGTTTAGAAGGTGTTGCCGAAGGAGCCTTGGTGAGTTACTGCAGTGCATCTTGTAGATGATACACATTGCTGCCTTTGTCCATCAGTGGTGGAGGGATTGAATGTTTAAGGTAGTGGATGGCATGCCAATCAAGCAGGCCGTTCTGTCCTGGATGGCAACAAGCTTCTTGATTGGTGTTTGAGCTGCACTCATCTAGGCAAGTGGAAAATATTCTACCACATTCCTGACCTGTGCCTTGTAAATGGTGGACAGGCTTTGGGAAGTTAGTGGTGAGTTACTCTCTGCAGAATTCCCAGCCTCTGACCTGTTCTTATAGCCACGGTATGTGGCTGGTTCAGATCAGTATCTGGTCAGTGGTAACCTCCCACTGATAGTGGGGGGTGCAATGATGGTAATGCCACAGAATGAGAAGAGGATATGGTTAGATTCTCTCTTTTTGTCCTGGGACTGAGATGACTGATCTCTAACAACTACAACAACTTGTGCTATGACTCCAACCAGTGGAGAATTTTCCCCTTGATTCGCATTGACTCCTGGTTTGTTAGGGCTCATTGTTGCCATATACCCAATCACATGATGCCTTGATGTCCAGGGCAGTCATTCTCACCTCACCACTTGAGTTCAGCTCTTTTGTCCATGTTGGATCAAGGTTGTAATCAGGCCAGGAGCTGGGTGGTCCTGGCAGAACCCAAACTGAGCATCAATGAGCAGGTTATTGCTGAATATGTGCCTCTTGATGTCACTATCAATGATACGTTCCATCACTTTGCTAATGATTGGGCAGTAATTGGTCAGGTTGGATTTCTCCTGCTCTTTGTGAACGTCGCATACCTAGGCAACTTTTCACATTGGCGGGTTGATGTAGTGTTGTAGCTGTACTGAAACAGCTGAGCTAGAGGCACGGCTCGATCAGGAGCACAAGTCTTCACTACTATTGCTAGAATATTGTCAGGACTTATAATTGTTCACCAGCTGCGGGGAAAACAGCATCACATGTATTTACAGATAAAGGCTATAAAGAGGCTTGAAGTCTAAGACTGCGGACAGCGCATAAGATGGTTCTGGAACAGCAAGCCTTTCTTAACAAGGTCATTCCCCACCCTAATCCCAAATTGGTTCCGTGAGTCATGTGACCATTACTCTGCAGATTGATCCTTAAAGGGACAATCACCACAGGGCCTAGTACCTAGTGCCTTCAGATGTTTCTTGATATCATGTGGCATGTATTGAATTGGCTGAAGACTGGCATCTGTGATGCTGGGGACCTCAGGCGACCAAGTTGGATCCGCTCAAATCTTCTGGCTGAAGATGGCTGCAATTGCTTTACATCGATAAAGTACTGACACCATCATTCCTAATGGTGAACTCACGCATAAATGGACTGATACAAGATAAATGCCTTCAATCGATTTGACGATTGAAATCCACTCAGTATCATGCTAACTTGTCAGATTTTCTGACAAGGCTCCACTGTTTAGTCACCTTCCAAGATGACCACCCACAAACATTTTACACTGTCGAAATCTCACATCTGAGCAATCACCACCTTCATCCACATTAATGAAGGAAATTTCACATTCATCAGTAAAGTATCCTGACCACTCAATAGCTGATAGACATAGCAGAGGATGATGCAAGGTACTGAGTCCAAGATTTTGCTACATCTGCATTTATTGATCAATTTATCATTAATTCCATTTGCATTATTCTTTTCTCATCTACGTTTAGTTCAAGGAAAAATGCCAAAACTTTTGATATTAATTGCATACTTATAAATTACCACCGATATGCATGTTCTGAATGTAATCTTGCATCCATACTTAATAAACTGTATAAATTAGTTTGAAGTTTCAGACTGAAATGATTTGTACATTTAACAAGAGTTGGTGCAAAATGTACACACAAAAAAATTCCAAATTCACATGAACATTTCCCACCTGTATGTGAAATCACTGGTGAGCTAGTGTTAGCAAGTAGGGATTGCTGAGCATTGGTTTAAAAAAATCAATTTTAAGGTTGATCTCAGTCAAACTGTGCAATTCGTACAAACAAAAATGCTTCCTAATTTTTCATCCTTCATATAACTATTCTTTTTTGTTTTCCGGATAAGGGAATGGACAAAAACTGCAGATTTAATGGGCCTGATTTTCCCAAGAGAGGCAAAATTCAGGAGCCAGGACCGAACCCGAGTTGCGTTACCAGCTCCACCTTGCCGGGGGGGGGGGACCCACATCATTGTGCAATTCACCGGAGTCTTAAATGGACTTGAGGTGGTCTGCTGCTCTCTTTGACAGACCCAAGGTGCAAATAGAGGCAGGCTGACTACAGCATAGGCTGGTTAAAAGGCCCAAGTCCATTCTTGTCCCTTCACAATACATCATCCTGGATCTTCCCTCGCATACGTGGCATACGTTGAGTTGTATCAGGGAGGCCTCAAGATGTGTTTAAATTGATTGCAAAAGAATTTTAAAAATGTCTCAGTAAGTATATTAACATTGAAATATATCCCCCCCCCCCCACCCATCCATCCCAGCTTCATCCCCCATCCCCACACTCCACCCTTTCCCCATCCTTTATCCACTTTATAAACATTGGGCGAGATTCTCTGGCTTCCCAGCCATGTGGTTCCTGCTGGCAGGAGGTGGCACACTGTTTGCTAGCGGTAGGATTCTCTGGTCCTGGCACTATCAATAGAAATTCCCATTGATGTCACCCCAGGCCAGCGGGAAACCCATGGGCGGGGGTGCGTTGCCGGTGGGACTGGCCAATCCTGCCAGCGTGAACGGTTGGAGAATTCCGGCCATGAACTCAGAAATCCTATTATAAAAACTAAATTACATCCAAGAGTGCATAACCACCCCCCCCCCCCCCCCCCCCCCCCGCCAAGTAAACAATTTGACCTCAGAATTGCTAATCTCAGTAGCTGCCTGAACTGAAAATATATAAGCAATTGAAAGAGCTTTAAAAATTGTTTAATTTTAAAAATTCTTCCTGCCTCTCTGCAACTGGAGTAAAAACCAAACCTGGCTGCTACCGAAACATCTTGCAGAAAATCAGAAAACTTTCTGAAGATGAGCCCACCAACCTGTGAATCAGCTCATTAAAGGAGGACTATTTGGGACCCTCACCCTCTCCCATCCCTGAGAAAATGACGAAGAGCAGAAACACAGGTGGGATTTCCGGCCATTTTGCTGTTTTAACTTCGTTCCTGTCCAATTTGGAACAGGAACAACCTGACCGGGCTGATGGAATTTCTAAAGTTGCCGATACTCCACAAAACTTAAATCAAATAGATATGAATGTTACTCCAAAATAACAGGAAGAAATACTAAAGTGGTCTAATTTTGACTTGTGTTGATTTCTGCACAGATAATGTCTGAGTTGTATCTAATTTGGGTCATTTTATGTTCAGGCACGTCCATTCTATGAAAAAAATGCAAACATGCATACAGACAGACATGGAATGACCCTCCATGTATTTACCCACTTTTTCCCCACACTCCAAAGAATATTGTTGCTACACGGGCAATGTGTGGATGATAAGCAAACAAATGTGAACTGTCGATAGGACCATACTTCGAGGCTGGGATTCAATAATATGACAAGTGCAATTACTGGGATGATGTACCATGTTCTTTTCTTATATAATGGAGGGAGAAACAAGTGCCTTTGGTACAGGTCTGAAACCTTCTGATCCTTGCTGACCAAGATTGTGATAGCACTGCATCCAGTCAAGTGATAAGGACCTAACTAGAAGGGCTGTAGCTGTTTGTGTTTCAGCTTTCTGTTCTCTACATTCTAATTGAAAATGGTGGAGGACTTTGGTACCCAAGAACTTAAGAGCTAGAATTGTTTGTGGATGTTCAAGGCACTAGATTAAAATACTGTTTCATTGTCATTTTCTACATTCTTTGGAGTCTTTGGATCAGTATTAGAAATTTATTTTTAGTGCTGGAGGTCGACTGACCTCTGGTTAGTGTTCCTTTGTCCTGCAATGACTATAATGCCAGTTCCTAATGGTTGACCAGTGCCAACCTGTTATTTGCTATCTATATTTAGTTGAGCTCATAAATGCATGGGTTGAATTGGTAAGATTTGGCTAACTGAGATTTTTAAAAATCCTGTCTTCTAAAGCAAAATTTCCGGCTAAACTGGAAGAAAAGGATCTTTGTGCTTCACCATTACTAAAGTAAGGTGGCTCCAGGCCCCCTTAAATGGACAGTTGTTAATTTTTTCACATAAATTTTGAATGGTAGGAGATTGTAAGGACCTATTTTAGCACGTCCTGTTGTCAATCATAGAATCATAGAAACCCTACAGTGCAGAAAGAGGCCATTTGGCCCATCGAGTCTGCACCGACCACAATCCCACCCAGGCCCTATCCCTGCATATTTACCCACTAATCCCTCTAACGCATCTCAGGACACTAAGGGGCAATTTTAGCATGGCCAATCAACCTAACCCGCACATCTTTGGACTTGTCAACGCACAAGTGCTCCCCCTGTATTCCTCCACAGTTCCTCTTTTTAAACTGTCAAGTTTTCATCTTCTCCTTTTGTTCAGGATAAACTCTGGAAAAAAGAAAAGTGGAGATTCTAAAGGCCTTTTGAGCTGATCCATCCTTAGACAAAGAGATGTGTGAATTCCCAGATGTCTGTGAATGTTCGTATTTAATTAGGTATTCACTTGGGATGTGGTACTGTTGGAGCTCAAATGCCAAAGGTTACATAATTTTCAGCAATTAATGGCCTGCTTGTTTCTCGTTTTTAAAAGTATTTACTGAAAGTTCACAATAACTAAGGAATGACACCTGAAATAACGTAATGAAGGGCCTGTCATTTTGCCCATAAATCAATGTTTGACATATCAATATTTAATCTAATTGGTTTGGTATTATGACTATATAATTATATTTTTGTTTACTTTCACAATAACCACAATAATCCCTTGTTAATATTTTTCAATTTTCATGATTAAATATTTTATCTTCTTTGAATAGATTCCCATGTTGGTTTGGTTCTTTCCTATGTGTAGCAATTACAAATATATTTGTTACTTTTAAGTTTCCATGCAAAAGAAAAATACTAATTTGATCAAAGTTACCAGAAGAGGTTCCCGAGGTCTCAGTTGTAATATATACAGCAGCTCCAGAACAGACAACATTTTTTGTTGATGGCAGACTGTAGTGCTTTATCTGTCTGCCTGTAAATCAGCTTCATCTGAGTGCATATGCCAAGAGTGTTTGATCTTTTTCAGACACAGTAATAATCTGCTTCCCCGCTATCATTCTCTGACGGATCTCTTCATATAACAGAACACATTATGGTGGTGTACAGAGTGCCCTCTGTTTATCAGTTGGTCACTTGCTTGAGGGGAATGGGGCATATAACAACATTGTTATAGTCGAGGTGCAGGAAGTCAATTTATAACATCTATATTTGTGAAGTTTGTGGCCTACAAATACCAAGGTTAGGGTAAGACAGTGTATTATTATATCCAAGATATGAATCATTTTCTCAATGTTTGGGCATTCTCAAAAATAAAACTTGAGTATTTCAGTTAGGAGTATATTTTTCCTGTGTTTACAGTTAAAGAGGAATGCTTATTATCTAAACCTCTCCACTTTAGTGAGGCAGTTTGGTGAAATAATTTATCATTAACTTTGCACACAGAAGAACAAATACTCCAGGACTTACAATCAGTTTACAGATCAGTCAACTATTGTATTCATAGAATCCCCACAGTGCAGAAGGAGGCCAATCGGCCCATCGAGTCTGCACTGACCACAATCTCACCCAGGCCCTGGCCCCATAGCCCTACTTATTAACCCTACTAACCCTCTGACACTAAGGGGCAATTTAGCATGGCCAATCAACCTAACCCACACATTTTGGAGCATGGTAGGAAACCGAAGCACCCAGTTATATGCCACGCAGATATAGGGAAAATGTGCAAACTCCACACAGACAGTGACCCAAGCCAGGAATCGAACCTGCGTTCTTGGCACTGTGGGGCAGCAGTGCTAACCATTGTGCTGCCGCGCCACCCCTCTGTATTCCGTACTGATTTTAAACAAAACATTATTATGGTATGCATCTTATCAACATTCAGATTTTGTACTGAGCAACTAATTCTGGTAAAAAAAACTGTGTGGTGCCATGGTTTGAGCACTGTTCTTTCATCTCAGACTGATCATGTGAAACACACTCTCACAAATAAAATCAAAACTAAGTGTGCAGTGAAAAAAATCATGACTGGATGTAGGGTTGAGAAACGTACTCTGCAAATAACACTACAATCCGACAAAGTCACTGATACTTTTATAAAATCAACATAAGTGAAAATAATACTTAAAAACTATAAATAAATTCAGACATTTTTTGTTTCCTGAGTTTGATCACCTCCTTAATGAAAAAACAATAACATAGTAAGAGGGACCAAGAGGAGAAGCTCATTCTTCCTCTGTAACAAGACAAAAGATTCATAGAAATTACTTTGAAGGTCTGGCCAAAGCCTGTCACAAGAATGCAAATAAGGCCAGACAACCACATTCTATCAATTCTAAAGCCTCTTGGTTCAAATATGCACTGCCCCAAGATGACAAGTAACATCTATAGCCCAGCCCTTTCTTTTAAAATCAAGTATCCAGTAAGATTTTATTAACATGCCTGTCCCTTTTTAAAGATTTGTGCATTTGAAACCCCCCAAGCCCCTGATCTTCTATTCTTTTTAAAGAATTATCAATTTATATTTCCACTGTTTATTCATCCTACTAAAATATATCGCCTCACATCTCTTCACATTAAATTTCACCTGACGGTTATTAGCCCAATCTCTTAGTCTGTGTCCTCCTAAGGTCCCTCCTATAAAGTAGGAAGGAACATAAGGAAGGAGTTAGGAGGGCTAAAAGGGGTCATGAAAAGTGCTTGGCAAACAGGATTAAGCAAAATCCTAAGGCATTTTATACATATGTAGAGCAAGAGAGTAGCCAGGGAAAGGGTTGGTCCACTCAAGGATAATTGAGGGAACCAGAGGAAATGGGCGAGATATGAAATGAATACCTTGCCTCAGTATTTGCCAAAGAGAAAGACTTGGTGGATGAGGAGCCTACGGTAGGATGTGTAGATATTCTGGGTCATGTCGATATTAAAAAGGAGGTGGTTTTGGGCCTCTTAAAAAGCATTAAATTAGATAAGCCCCCAGGGCCTGATGGGATCCATCCCAGAATACAGAGAGAGGCAAGGGAGGAAGTTGCTGGGGCCTTGACAGAAATTTTTGTATCCTCATTGGCTACAGGTGAAGTTCCAGAGGACTGGAGAATAGCCAATGTTGTTCCATTGTTTAAGAAGGGCAGCAGGGATAATCCAGATAATTATAGGCTGATGAGCCTTACATTAGTGGTAGGGAAATTATTGGAAAAGGTTCTTAGGGACAGGATTTACTCATATTTGGAAACAAGTGGACTTAGTAGTAATAGTCCAAAGATGTGCAGGTTAGGTGGCCATGCTAAATTGCCCCTCAGTGTCAGGGGGACTAACTAGGGTAAATGCATGGGGTTGTGGTTGGTGCAGGCTCGATGGGCCGAGTGGCCTCCTTCTGCACTGTAGGATTCTATGAATAGATAGCATGGTTTTGTGAAGGGGAGGTCGTGCCTCATTAACCTGATCATGTTTTTCGAGGAAGTGACGAAGATGATAGATGAGGGAAAGGCAGTGGATGTTGTATACATGGACTTCAGTAAAGCCTTTGACAAGGTACCTCATGGTAGACTGTTACGAAAGGTGAAGTCACATGGGATGAGAGGAGAGCTGGCAAAATGGATACAGAACTGGCTTGGGCATAGAAGAGGGTAGCAGGTAGCATTAGAGGGGTGCTTTTCTGAATGGAAGGCTGTGGCTAGTGGTGTTCCACAGGGATCAGTTCTAGGACCTTTGTTGTTCGTAGTGTATATAAATTATTTGGAGGAAAATGTAGCTGGTCTGATTAGTAAGTTTGCAGATGACACAAACTTGGTGGAGTTGCAGATCGTGAAGAGGATTGTCAGAGGACACAGCAAGATATAGAGCAGTAGGAAACTTGGGTGGAGAAATAGCAGATGGAGTTTAATCCAGACAAATGTGAGGTAATGCATTTTGGAAGGTCCAATGCATTTAGGAATTATACAGTAAATGGTAGAACCCTTAGGAATATTGACAAGCAGAGAAGTCTACATGTCCACCGATCACTGAAAGTGGCAATGCAGGTGGATAAGGTAGTCAAGAAGGCATACGGCATGCTTGCCTTCATCAGTCGGGGCATTGAGTATAAAAATTGGTAGGTCATGCTGCAGCTGTACAGAACCTCAGTTAGGCCTCATTTGGAATATTGTGTACAATTCTGGTCGCCACACTACCAGAAGGGTGTGGATGCTTTGTAGAGGGTACAGAAGAGGTTTACCAGGATGTTGCCTGGTCTGGAGGGTATTAGCAATGAGGAGAAGTTGGATAAACTTGGTTTGTTCTCACTGGAATGATAGAGGTTGAGGGGCGACCTCATAGAGGTTTACAAGATTATGAATGGCATGGACAGGATGGATCGTCAGATGCTCTTTCCAAGGGTACAAAAGTCAAGTACTTTTCTTTGGGGACATAGGTTGCGTGGGGAAAAGTTCAGAGGAGATGTGTGAGCAAGTTTGTTTTTTACACAGAGGGTGGTGAATGTCTGGAACACGCTGCCTGGGAAGGTGGTGGGAGCAGGTACGATAGTGGCATTTAAGGGGCATCTAGGTGAATACATAAATAGGATGGGAATGGAAGGATACGGACTCCTAAGTGCATACAGTTTTAGTTTAGGCAGGCATCATGATCGGCACAGGCTTGGAGGGCCAAAGGGCCTGTTCCTGTACTGTACTGTTATGTGTTCCTTGTAATACAAAAATAAAGTTAGGAATATCATGGCAACCTTTGATGCTGAGTCATACTTGTCGCCTCAATCTAAGCAAATTATCTCAAATTTAATAGGATTTAATTAGATGCAGAGCAAAACAAAGCATTTCAAGATTATGAGTAGTCAGTACTCCTATATATTTAATTGGCATCAGCACAGATCAGAGGAAACACAATCCAAATTCCAGCCCAGCAATAGCATGTCTCTGAGGACTTTAGGCTGGAGGGGATACTTTCATTTTCTTCATTCTTTCATGGGTTGCAGACGTCACTGAGTTGTTGTCCATCCTAATTACTGACGGCTTGCTAGGCTATTTCAGAGGGTATTTATAAGTCACATATAGACCAGACCACCTCAGGTTGGCAAATTTCCTTCCCTGAAGGACATTAGTGAATCAGCTGGATTCTTAAAACAATCATGAATACTCGTCAGGATCGCCATTTCTTGGACTAGTTTTATAATTCCAAATTGAATAGTTAAGTTTAAAATTCCACCAAGTGGTGGGATTTGAATCCATGATCCCAAGCATTATTCTTGACCTCTGGACTACTAGTGCAGCGATATTGCTATTAAACCACCACTCCCGAGCAATGGAGGTAAGTGAAACACAGAAACATAGAAAATAGGCACAGGAGTAGGTCATTCGGCTCTTTGAACCTGCACCACCAAAACGATATGATCATGGCTGATCATGCTCTTTCAGTATCCCGCTCCTGCTTTCCCTCCATGCCCCTTGATCCCTTTAGCCACAAGGGCCACGCCCAGCTTCCTCTTGAACATATTTAACAAACTGGCCCCAACAGCTTTCTGTGGTAGAGAATTCCACAAGTTCACAACTCTGAGTGAAGAGGTTCTTCCTCATCTCAGTCCTGAATGGCTTACCCATTATTCTTGGAAGGAAAGAGACAGGCTTAAAGTAAAAAACAAAATAAAGAGGGGCCAAGTGAAAAGGGAAACACAGATAAAGGTGGACTTAGAAAGTAGAATATTTTTATTTTGCTAACCAAACAGTACACTGTCAGAAGTATCAAGATCATATTTATATTTTATTCTTTAAAAGTTTGTGGAACTGTCCTTATGATTTTCTTGATCTGTCTGAAATGGCAATCAGCAGAGAAGCACAACTAAACAACATCACAAAGCTGAGGACTGAACCGCTTCCCTCTTTAATGGCCGAGAGATTGGAGGATTAGTAACCAAGCAATCTAATTTCAAACCTAATGCTTTGAGGGATATGCACAAAAATTAACCGGCAGTTGATCCCTTGATAAATGAGTCCTCCAGTCAGATGAGTACTTTTCAAAATGAAAGCCTGAAACAGTTGCTTTCTTGAATGGAGGAAATATATATTTTTTGTCTCATATGCTGTCTCCTTCTGCTCACTTGAAGCCTGACAGCAAACAAGGTTTCTGTGAACGTAATTATGTCAAAGAAATTTATAAAACCTTTGTTAAATTATTGCTGGGATATTGTGCTCATACATATGCAGGAATGACAGTTTAATCCTCTTTTAACATAGGCAGGTCAGGGGTTAATGTTTTTCCAGCATCAGTTCCAGGCATGACTGCAATCAGATGATGGAACCATTTTAGGTATCAGAGAAGTTACACTGGCATTTTGCCAGTTGGAGTTGCGAATTGATGGTATTGCTGATTCTCCCATAGAATGCTAACAAATGATAATAGTAAATGTCACGAATACACTCCAGCTTAACAATAGAGACTGAACTGATCATTCGTTGATCCCACATTGCTGAGTTAAATGAATGAGGGAAACTTGGACACCGGGCTATTAAATAATTTAGAAGACAAGCTATTTGAGGAATTTATACTATTTTATCCAGCTTGTATTTGGCAATGTAGCAAACAGGATACAAGCTTGTTGCATGAGTTTTGACATCAGCGTTCCTCTGTGACTCCATGACTTAATTTACTGTGGTGTAAAACAGTTAAATTGTTCGGGACACACCATCTTGTTCGACTGTCTGAGTGTTAATGAAATTCATCATGTACATGGTTGATCGGAACTTGTCGCAGCAGCACCATAAAGCAAATTATTTTCAATTCCATTGATACTGCTCTAGTTAGCCAAGGTCATTTTTAACACACATTTAACCAGTTGCTTACATCCTGAATAAATATGTAACTTCACAAGTGAGTTTGTTCTCTACAGAGATTTCCACCATTGACCATAGAGGGATGAGCTATCACTTTTTTAACCACTTTTCCACAAGACCATGGGGAATTTCCTGCTCTTAAAATAGGGATTAAAGTCAAATGAACTTGGTTCTAATGGAGAATTTTAAATCCTTACAGACAACAAGAGATATCCTTCGGTACTTAAAGAGATAATCCAGGAGACTTTCTCATTCAGGGGGTCTGCAGTTTCTCAGGACCTATCCTGTCTTCCTTGTGTAGAAAAACCTGGTTGAAAGTAAGATCAAGTCTAGCGCTACAGTCCAAGTCCTACTGTTTTAACTGTGGTCCCTTTTCCCTTGTAACAAAAGACAGCTCCACTGTCTTTTGTATATGTAAATTGGAACTATCTCATAACATCAATACAATGCCTAACTTGATGGTACTTCAATCAATGAATTTCATCAGTTACATCCAAACAAGGATATGGGGTCAGATTGAGTCATTTGATAACTTGCATTATGCTGTATACAAGGTCCAGCACACACTTGGCTAATTAATGTGACTAGGGATTGTGTATGTCCAGTGACACTTGAAACAACTTGCCGTTGTTGAAAACAACTTTACACCTTACATCTAAACAAAATAAACTTTTGACGGGCATATTTTAACTATCACCTTGTGAACAGCTTGCCTTTTTGGAGAGAAAAGCACTCGAGGATCAAATCTAAAATGGTTACACTGCAACATATATAATGCCACACTTTACTTCTCACTTTTATATTATTTAACCTATTTTTAGTCTATTTAAGAATGCAGATCTTTAGAAGAAAGTCTATGAATGGTCCCCATCCTGTCCTTCCCGATCACTTACATCAAAACATTAGATCAAAAAGTGGTGCAGATATAATTTGTCATCAGGGATTTCCTTCTAAAGAATTGCAGTGGAGATAGGTGTGGATCAATACTATGGATTTTCACTGCAGGGACTTGATAGCCTGATTGCTTAGAAACATGTGCAGTGATAAAAGGGCAGCACTGCCAATTTGTTACAGATAGCAGAGTCAGCACATAGAGTATCTCACATTTACAGGCTAAGTGATACAAAATGTTATAATACCACAGTGGTCATATCTTGTTACACTCTATAATGTTTAACTCTCTCTTTGTATCTAGTGTTTTGGATTTCTTATAAACCAAGTGTTGTGTTCACCATGCTAATGATGTTGAAAACGTGACTTCAGTTAGAATCGTAGGGTGGCATTTTCCAGTCCCCCCTGCTCCAGGACTGGAAATTCCCATCCAAGGTCAACAGACCTTTCAATGGTCTGTCAAAGTTTCTATCTCAGCCTGTGACAATTCCCATGGCGGGCGGGACCAGAAAATTTACTCCATAAAATCATAGAATAGTTACTGCTCAAAAGGAGGCCATTCAGCCCATCATCCATTCTGGCTTTGTGAAGGAGCCTCTCAACTAGTCCCGTTCCCTGCCTTTTCGCTGTAGACCTGCAAATATTTACTCTTCAGATAATTATCCAATTCCTTTTTGAATGCCCCGATTGAATTTGCCTCCTCTACTCTCTCAGCCAGCACATTCCAGAACCTAACAACTCACTGCCTATAAAGCGTTTCCTCATGCTGGTTCTTCGACAAATCACCTTAAATCAGTGTCCTTTGGTTTTTGACATCGGAAATAGTTTCAATCCACGTTATCCAAACCCCTTGTGATTCTGAATACCACAATGAAATCTCCTCGTAACCTTCTCTTCCTTTCAGAGAAAGGAATGTATCTCCAATATCTCCAATGAATCCATGTAGCTAAAGTCTCTCATCCCCAGAACCATCCTTGTAAATCTGCACCCTTTCTAATGCCTTTGCCTTTTCTTCCTAAAGTGCGATGCTCAGAATTGGACATAACATTCCATTGAGGCTGAACAATTGTTTTATGCTTTTTCTTACTTTTATACTCTATCCTCTATTTATAAAGCCAATCTTCTTTTCTGCTGTTTTAACTTGCCCAGTCAATGATTTATTGACATATACCCCTAAATCCTTCTGCTACTGCACCCTTGGTAGAATTGTATCCTTTATTTTATGTTGCCACTCCTCATTCTTGCGATATGTTTCCCTGCATTAAATTTCAACTACCACATGGCTGTGCATTGCACCAGGTTGCCAATGTCCTCTTGAAGTCTATCGTTATCCTCCTCACAGTTCACAATATTTCGAGGTGTTGTACCATTCAAATTTTGCAATTGTGCCCTGTGCACTCAAGTCTAGGTCATTAATAAAGATCAAGTAAAGAAATAGTTGTAATACTGACTCCTCATGGACTCCGCAACATACTTTCCTCTAAGTCCTTAAAACAATCAGTTACCACTATTCTGATTCCTGTCACTCAGTTGACATTATCATGGAATCCTATAGTGTAGAAGGAGGCCATTCGGCCCATCGCACCTGTACCGACCACAATCCCACCCAGGCCCTACCCCCATAACCCTATGCATTTACCCTACTGGTCCCCCTGACACTAACGGTCAATTTAGCATGGCCGATCAACCTAACCCGCACATCTTTGGACTGTGGGAGGAAACCGGAGCACCCGGAGGAAATCCACGCAGATACGGGGAGAATGTGCAAACGCCACACAGTTCATGTTTTCATTCATATTCCATGGGCTTTAACTTTGCTGACAAGCCTGTTATGTGGCACTTTATCAGTCACTTTTGGAAAACCATGTGTCACACATCAGCCCTGTTATCACATCAAAAAATGCAATCAAATTAATTAAACACTACATAATAGAAAATCTAGGATAGCATGATTTCTAGCTGGTTCCTTGTAATGATCCACTTTCTTAGACTTCATTAGTGAACACAAAAGGTATTTATTAATTAATAAGAATTGTACAACAGCCTCATGGCTGTAGCTAGCTTCCAAAATATCTCTGTTTTGGAACCTGTCTCACCATGGGGTGATTCCACATTGAGTCCTGATGAGATCCTTACTCTGCTGTGTTGTCCTTAATCAGACAATCACCATATCCTTTAACTCCTTTATACAATGTTAAATAATGAACTAACTCCATCCTAAATGCCACACAGTGGTTAACACTGCTGCCTCACAGCGCCAGGGACCCGGGTTTGATTCTTGGCTTGGGTCATTGTCTGTATGCAGTCTGCACGTTCTCACCGTCTCTGTGTGGGTTTCCTCTGGGTGCTCCGATTTCATCCCACAGTCCAAAAGACGTGCTGGTTAGGTGCATTGGCCATGCTAAATTCTCCCTCGGTGTACCCAAACTGGCAAGAACATCCTTCCTCATATAAGGAGTCCGAAACTACACAAAATATTTCAGATATGTTTTTGCCAACGCTCTGTACAATTGGTTGTACTCCTGCTTCTGTACTCAAAAGCTCTCGCAATGAAGCCCACCATACCATTTGCCTTCTTCACTACCTACTGCACCTGCATGCTTATTTTCAGCAACTGATATATAAGGACACCTAGATCTCATTAACTCCTTTCCTTCTCTCAATTTATAGTCATCCAGATAATTTACCTCCCTGTTTTTGATATGAAGTAGATGACCTCATATTTATTCACATTATACTGCATCTGCCATGCATTTTCCCATTTACTCAACTTGTCCAAATCACACTGAAGCATCTCTATGTCCTCCTCACAGCTCACCATCCCACCTAGCTTTGTGTCACCTGCAAATTTGGAGTTATTACATTTAGGTCCCTCATCCAGATCATTAATCTACATTGTGAATAACATGGCACAGATCCTGAGCTACCCCACTAGTCACTGCATGCCATTTGAAAAAAGACCCATTTATTCTTACTCTTTATTTCCTGTCTGCCAGCTAGTGTTCTATCCATCTCAATATGCTACCCTCAATCCCATGTGCTTTAATTTTACATGTTAATCTCTTATGTGAGATTTTGTCAAAAGCCTTCTGAAAGTCCAAATAAACCACATCAAGTGGCTGCCCCTCATCAACTCTACTAGTTACATCCTCAAAGAATTCCAAATAGATTTGTCAAGCATGATTTCCCTTTTGTAAATCCATGCTGTCCCTGCCCAATCCTGCCACTGTTTTCCAAGTGCTCTGCTATTAAATCTTTTATAATGGACTCTAGCATTTTCCCCACTACTGATGTCAGGCTGACTGGTCTATTGTTCACTCTTCTCTCTACCTCCTTTTTTTAAATAGAAGGATCACATTAGGAGCAGCACAGTGGTACATTGGTTAGCACTGCTTCCTCACTATTGATGTCAACAGGTCAACAGAAAGGCATGACAAAGAAAACTAAGATAGATTATGAGAGTAAACTACCTCAGAATATAAAAACAGATAGCAAAAGTTTCTACAAATATATAAAACAAAAAAGAATGGCTAAAGTAAACATTGGTCCTTTCGAGGATGAGAAGGGGGATGTAATAACTGGAAATAAGGAAGTGGCTGAGGCATTGAACAGGTATTTTGTGTTAGTCTTCACAATGGAAGACACAAATAACATGACAAAAATTGATGCCAAGGAGGTTATGGCAGGTGAGGACCTGGAACTTATTATCACTGAAGAGGTAGTGTTGGGCAAGCCAATGGGGCTAAAGGTAGACAAGTCTCGTGGCCCTGATGGAATGCATCCCAGGGTACTAAAAGAGATGGTGGGTGAAATAGCAATTGCACGAGTGGTAATTCGCTGGACTCTGGGATGTCTCTCGCAGATTGGAAAACAGCAAATGTGAGGCCACTGTTTAAAAAAGGAGGTAGACAAAAGGCGGGTAACTATAGGCCGGTTAGCTTAACTTCTGTAGTAGGGAAAATGCTTGAATCTATCATCAAGGAAAAAATAGCGAGACATCTGGATATCAATTGTCCCATTGGGAAGACACAGCATGGGTTCAAGGGCAGGTCATGTTTGACTAATTTGGTGGAATTCTTTGAGAACATTATGTGCGCAGTGGACAATGGAGAACCTGTGGATGTGGTGTATCTGGATTTCCAGAAGGCATTTGACAAGGTGCCGCACCAAAGGCTGCTGCATAAGATAAAGGTATACAGTGGTACGGGTAATGTATTAGCATAGATAAAAGATTGGTTAACTAACAGAAAGCAAAGAATGAGTGGGGGTAAATGGGTGTTTTTCTGGTTGGCGATCAGTGACTGTGGTGTGCCTCAGGGATCAGTGTTAGGACCGCAATTGTTTACGATTTAAATACATGATTTGGAGTTGGGGACCAAGTGTAGTGTGTCAAAATTCGCAGATGACACTAAGATGAGTGGCAGAGCAAAGTGTGCAGAGGACGCTGAAAGTCTGCAAAGGGATATAGATAGTCTAAGTGAGTGGGCGAGGGTCTGGCAGATGAAGTACAATGATGGTAAATGTGAGGTCATCCATTTTGGTAGGAATAACAGCAAAATGGACTATTATTTAAATGGTAACAAATTGCAGCATGCTGCTGTGCAGAGGGACCTGGGTGTCTTTGTGCAAGAATCACAAAGAATTGGTTTGCAGGTGCAGCAGGTAATTAAGAAGGCAAATGGAATTTTGTCTTTCATTGCCAGAGGGATGGAGTTTAAAAACAGCGAGGTTACTTTGCAGCTGTATAAGGTGCTGGTGAGGCCATACCTGGAGAACTGTGTACAGTTTTGGTCTCCTTGCTTGAGAAAGGATATACTGGCACTGGAGGGGATACAGAGGAGATTCACTAGGTCGATTCTGGAGTTGAGAGGGTTGGCTTATGAGGAGAGACTGAGTAGACTGGCTCTAATCTCACTGGAATTCAGAAGAATGAGGGGGGATCTTACAGAAACATATAAGATTATGAAGGGAATAGATAAGATAGAAGCAGGGAAGTTGTTTCTACTGGCAGGTGAAACTAGAACTAGGGGGCATGGCCTCAAAATAAGGGGGAGCAGGGTTAGGACTGAGTTGAGGAGGAACTTCTTCACGTAAAGGATTGTGAATCTGTGGAATTCCCTGCCCAGTGAAGCAGTTGAGGCTACCTCATTGCAAGTTTTTCAGGCAAGGATAGATAAATTTTTGAACAGTAAAGGAATTAATGGTTATGGTGAGTGGGCGGGTAAGTGGAGCTGAGTCCGCAAAAAGGTCAGCCATGATCTTATTGAATGGCGGAGCAGGCTTGAAGAACCAGATGGCCTACTCCTGCCCTTAATTCTTATGTTCTTATGATGTGGTGCACTTGGACTTTCAGAAGGCATTCAATACAGTGCCACATAATAGACTTGTGAGGAAAGTTATAGCTCATGGAATAAAAGGGACAGCAGCAACATGGATATAAAATTGGCTGAATAATATGAGGCAGAGGGTAATAGTCAAAGGATATCCGATGGTCAGACTGGAGGTAGGTTTGTTGTGTTATTCCCCTTGCTTTTCCTGGTATATATTAATGATCTCGATCTTGGTGCACAGGTGACCATTTCAAAGATTGCACATGACACAAAACTTGAAAGTATTGTAAACTATGAAGAGGACAGTGTAGAACCTCAAAAGGACATCGACAAGTTGGAGTGGGCAGATAGGTAGCTGATGAAGTTCAATGCAGTAAAGTGCAAGGTTGTGCATTTTGGCCAGAAGAACTTGGAGAGACAATATAAAATAAGGGTTGAAATTCTAAAAGAGGTGCAAGAGCAGAGGGATCTGGGTGTATATGTGCATAAATCATTGAAGGTGGCAGGACAGGTAGAGAACAGTTAATAATGCATATAGTATTCCGGGCTTTATCAATAGGGGCATAGAGAACAAGAGTAAGGAGATTATGCAGAAGTTATAAAATACATTAATAAGACCTCAGCTGGAGCATTGTGTACAGTTCTGGACATCCACTATAGGAAGGGTGTGAATGCATTGAAGAGAGTACAGAAAAGGTTTAAAATAATGGTTCCAGGGATGAGAAACTTCAGTTTAGAGGATAGATTGGTGAAGTTGGAACAATTCTCCTTGGAGAGAGGGAGGCTAAGAGGAGATTTGATAGAGATGTTTGAGACCATGAAGGGGCTGGACTGAATAGATAGGAAGAAATTGTTTCCGCTAATAAAATAATCAATAATGAGGACAGATTTAAAGTGATTTGCAAAAGAAGCACAGTGAGTGGTTCGAGTCTGGAATGCACTGCCTGGAAGTGTGGTGAAAACAGGTTCAACTGAGGCATTCAAGAGGGCATTAGACGATCATCTGAATAAAAACAAAATGCAGGGGCCTGGGGAAAAGGCAGGGGAATGGCAACAAGCCGTAATGCTCATTTGGAGAGCTGGTGCAGACACGATGGATCAAATGGCCTCCTTCTGCACTGTAACAATTCCGTGGTTCTATGAATTGATCTGAACCAGAACTGTTCTCATTCCAATGAAATTTGCCATCTCCCACCATTAATTTTTTGCTCTGGATTGCTTCCTATTCTTTTCAATAGCTCATGGTACTATGAACACTATCCCCTAAATGTCTTTCCTCTGACAGTTGGCCCACCTTATTCTCCACAACCAAATCCAATGATGCCTCCTTCCTTGTTGGACTGGAAAGACATTGATGTAAAAACACACTTTAGAAAGTCTTCCCCTCTCTGTCCTTTATACTATTACTTTTCCAGCTTGTACTTGGCTAACACATTCTCCCCATGTCTGCATGGGTTTCCTCCGGGTGCTCCTGTTTCCTCCCACAGTCCAAAGATGTTCAGGTTAGGTGGATTGGCTGTGCTAAATTGCCTGTTAGTGTCAGTGGGATTAGCAGGGAAAATACGTGGGGTTATGGGGATAGGGCCTGGGTGGAATTGTTGTCGGTTCAGGCCCAATAGGCTGAATGACCTCCTTCTGCACTAGAGGGATTCTATGATTCTATGAACTAAAAAAACCATTATAATCATTTTATAATTTTTTTACATCTCTCTAATTTCTTTGAAATGTGTTCTTTTATATCTTCCCCATATCCCTATAATGACCTATTGGAATACAACTAGTAGTATAATGGTATCACTATGATTTCTTAATTCCAACTAGATAGATTCACTCCTGACTCCTCCAGGACATCCTCTCTCTTTAAAACTGCAATAATGGATGTAATTCTCCCAAAGTAATTTTAAGCGGTGTTCCCAATAAGCAATTCCTGTTGGTGGATCAGCGTGATCCAGATCACAATGCACCCACACTTAAGACTTTATTTTGAGCTTGGCATGATTCCCGCAAAGAGATATGCAGGACCTAAATATGGCGGACAGCCGCTCCTCAAAGATTGGGTGCCATTTTTAAAGGGAGCCCTGATCTCCAGACAACCCTACAGACCACCCCCCTCCTACTCGCTTGCAAAGAACCTCTCCCCTTTAAATTGCCGCTACCAGCAACCCCCTCGCCCAAGTGAGTCAAACCCTGCTATGGGGTCACCAAAAACACTTTCCTTCAGACTCCCCCAGGTTGACATTGCCAGTTTGGCACTGCCAGCCATGTCCCTGACCAGCAGGAGGCTTCAGTGGCCTCCCAAGTCCCCACGTGATCACCATGTATGATCTCCATTTGTCGATCAGTAGTGATTTCCATCAGCTTCACACTGCGCCGGTGGGTGGGTGAATCCCAAGAGCTGGGTGAAACCAGGTTAAAATAGATCCTGCATATTTAAATTAAGGTTTAAATATGCTAACCTGGTTCACACATTCGCTAGGCGTGAAGCATATTACGACACTAGCCTGGTGCAGGGAGAATTTCAAAGTGAATGCTTCCTGGTGCAAATTGCGTTTGGCCCCTCTCGCGGGAGTCTCTGGCCATAACGTGATTTGCACCTGCACACATGAGGTCAGAGAATCGCCCCTATTTTCCCTAATTAATATTGGCTACCTCTCCTCCTCTCTTTCCTTCTCCATCTTTCCTGAAAATCTTGAACGGGATTTTCCAGCAGCGCTCGCCCCAGAACTGAAAAAGCGGTCAACGGACCTTTCCATGGTCTGCCCCTTGCCTGCTCCGATTCCAGTGGCAGATAGAAGGGGAAAATTCCACCCCTTGTATCCAAGAATATTTGACCATTTTTGAGCCAGATCTCTGTTATCACCACAAAATCATATTTCCATTCGTCTATCTGCACCTCCAATTCACAAACCTTTTGATGGGATGAGGGCATCGCAGGCAAGGCCAACACTGTTTGCCCATCCCTAATTGCCCTTGGTTAGCACGCTCCATATATTCACACAGGAAAACCAATTTAATCTTATTATGTTTTCTCTCATTCTGACCCCACCTAATTCTTTAAATTAGCATGCGCAGTTGGTGTCAATGTGGTTCGGCAATCACATGTTCACCTTTAAGTCTGAAAATCATGTGTTCAAGTCCCATTCCAATGGATGGGATCAGCCAGACACCAGTTGCGAATCTCGTTTTTCTCCTGCCCCACTTAAATTTCCTGGCCCGCGGCACTACACAAGCAGTGGAGCGGGCCAGGAAAATTGTGCCTATGGTTTTCATCAATTGACCAAACAGAAATATAGCTGCTGATGACAATCCAATTCTAATGGCATTGTGCCAAAATGCAGTAACAGAACTTGGATATCTTGCCCTATTTCCAAACACTTTTTGACCATGGCTCAGGCATCCCATTTGAATGAGGTGGGAGGGGTGATGTGACATTGTTGATGGATCATCGTTCACACATGTCCTGCAACAGTTTTCCATTATATTCTAGTAGTTTGTCCAGTACAACTTCTCTGGGTACTCTAAGAAGACTAAGGATAATACTATGAGTGCCAGACAATGCTCTACTCAACGTCTCTTGAAGTTTCTGAACAATGGGGAAATTTGAGTGGCAGCCAGCCACAAACAGATAATTTTCTATTCCCACAATGAACAAATCTGTAGCTACCTTGGTCCATAGTAATGTTATGCAGTTGGAGAGTTTCTTCCTGTTGTTTAAACTTGACAAGAACAACATATCTGATTGCCAGCAGCCCCTCAGGCTTCTGGGTGAAGGCTGTTATGAACTGGCATCCAAGAATAAACTCCCGGTCACATTACCACTTGCCCTCTGGGTTCAGCATTTTTCACCACTCTGAAGCTGGGCACTCGGCTGCCCTCTTAGTGCCTTTATTTTCCAAAATCGACCCCAAACAATTCAGATTCTCTAGTTGTGTATACTCCGTGACTGCGTGGTCTTCAAACTGGGACAGCTCATAGATGGTGACCACGTTAAGTTGGCTGCATGTTGTTACTGCCAGTTCTGCTACAGCTACTATGTAGAATGTCTGAGTAGACATTTATGTTGCAGGTCCAGGGAACCCAGGCACTTTATTCTGCTATTCCATAAGCTTCATATTTGTGGATTAAGTCACAGACTTCCAAGTTTCGTTGTTTGCCGACTTGAGAATGCAGAACAGTAGAGCATTGGCATGTGTCAGTCTTCACTCTCAGGCAATGTCTACCAGGCTTGTTAGGCTGGACAATCTGGAGTGTTGCAAGAGCTTCCATTTTGTTAACAAAGTTGATCTGTTCTGCTAAGGTGATCGTGTGAAACAGTTTTCCCTCTGTAGTGTCTTCACCTTAATCCACGGGCATTCCCCCATTTTGTTTATGGATCTTGCTTTTGATGATTCCCGGACATTTCTCACTCCCTCCCTTTGTCTCTGGGTAATGTACTTCTGTGGTTTGAATGAGGCCTGCTAGCTTCTCTCTGCGTTTCTGTTACTGGACCTTGTGCAATCCTTGGCTCAGTGCGTTTTAATCTCACAAGCTTTGCACATGGTGGCAAATGTTGGGCATCTTTGTGGTTTATGGGAGAGTCTTCAGATCTCACACATCTTGTTCTGCCTGGAGATCTGGTAGGAGAAGATCTAGAGCTGCTAAAGTTCTATGGAGATGTAGAATATCCTTTTGGATATGGTCCAGGACATCTTTGGGAGAGTTCATGTGCCCTTTAGGAGATGTAAGGTACCCTTTGGGTAAGGTAAGGTGTACTTTAGGATTATTAAAAGTGGATATGGAGGTGCATAAAAATATATTCATACATTGGAATTATTAAACTCAATGGAACTGTCAAGAGATCTGTCAAGAAAACTGTCAAGAGAACTGTCAAACTGTCAAGAACTTTAAATCTCCTGCCCTTTAAACATTCAATTAAAACAAAACAATGTAACATTTAAAAAATGTCAGTGCTGGCATTTCATAAGCTCTCTTTTGAAATAAGCCCAAGGGTCGCCAATTCAGAATTAGTGCTGCATACTGATTTCACAATCTTTCATTATCATAGCGAAGTGCCTGCCAGTTCTTTCTATTTTTCCAGGAGGTATTCTGGAACACCTAAATAAGAGTGGAAGTAGTAATCAATTCCATAATTTGCCCTGAGAGCTTGGCAGCAGAGAATTACTTTCCTTTGCCTTTTCTGGTTAACAAAGCTGTCTAGGCATTAACTGGCTTTCCATCTGTACTGCATGAATTCTAGGTGATGTACCTTGAAATGCACTTTAATATTAAGCTAACTTTTCAATGTTTCCGACAACTGGAATTGTCTGGTCATGCTCAGACAGACCAGAGGCATTAATCTTACATAGATCTTTGTTTCCAATGATGACAGCTTCCAATTTTGACAGCTTGCTTCTCTGGATCTACAACTTTATGGTCTTAGAACTATAATTCAATCCTCCTTCTAAATAGCCTAAGTTCTCGTGGGACATCAGGTGCTTTCCAGTCCATCTCTGGAAACATTGCGTCCATGGTCTTAGCCTCTTATTTTTGCCCTTCCCTCCAACAATTGTTGCTTTAAGAGCTACACTGTGATGGCTGCAGAGTTCATGAGCTTTGCTCCTGCAGCGCAGGCTTTAAGCTTGCAGGCAGTAAGGGTCCTGGCATACAAACTCAGCAATGGTGGGAAGGACTCTGTGATAAGACACAATGCTGCACTGAACTCTGCAGCTGAAACTGCCATTATCCTAATTTTGCCAGCATGGGGCAAAACTGGGAGTGTGCATGATTCCAGTACTCACACCATTGCTGTGAAAGCAATGATCCAGGGCTTCTGATTTAAATTGTTGCTTCCGGCTACTGCTTGATCAGTGCTGTTGCCTCACCATTACTGCCACCATGTTGTATTATCTCTTCCTATACTGATACAAATAAAGCTGAAGGCATACGTAGGTGTTGAACACAAATCTTTGGTGAAGGTTTCTTCTTACTGCTGCGACATGTGCCGACTAACTAAGATGGCTGCTGCATGATGTAACATGGCATCACTACCTGTGATGACATAACCAATCGCAGAATCATATATTTAAATGAGTGTACTTTACACATTAGCAAGCACATTATCACAACAGTTGCCACCTCCAGGAAAAAAACAAGAAATCATAGACATCTGTCAGAAAATTCAGAGCACCAATTACAGTTCAATATACATTAACTGAATAGCAGATGCTAAGGAACTCAATGGCTGCAGCTTCATCTTGAGGTTTAGATTATTTATATGTTAGTAATTGTTTTAAGGTTTTGCCCTATAGGGGGCGATTTTGAGCCCATGCTCTTTGTGTATGGGATTGGTGGTGTGTGCGCTAAATCCGGAGAAACTCAGAAACGCGATTCACGCCAGTGAGTTTTCGAGTCCCGAACTTCCAGCCTCCTTGTCGGAGGAGTAGCTTGAAACACACAGCAGGATCCCAGGAACCTCATTTTAATACATTACCATGTCATCAGCAAGCACTCACTCCAGAATTTCCCTCCTCACTGGATACTCGGCGGGCACCAGCTTGACTGCACTCTCCTTGAAACGCGTGTGCCATCTGAGCTCAGGAATAGCTCCAGCCGGCTGCGCCTTCTCACGCTTCTTGTGGTTGAGCTTGTCCTGCAATGACACAGATAGGGAGAGTGTAGGCAAGAGTCGTGAGATTAAAGATGATGATGAGGTGTGGCGAGTGTGGAGCTTGAATGGGAGCTGTTGTTTGAGGAGCATAGCAGCTACTGGGGGAACATGTTGATTGGGAGAGGGGGAGGAAGGCCTCATGACTGGTGTTGGCAACTCCTGAGGTGGCTGGGAGAGAGATGGAGTTGAAGGTGGGAAGGGTGTGCGAGAGGGTCCAGAGAGAGATTGAGGGTGGCTCACTTACCCTGGCGGAGCCAAGAAACTCATTCATGTTCTTCCGACACTCCTGCCCTGTCCTCTTCTGGAGTGAACTAGCACTCATAAGGACTGCCACTGCATCCCAGGCGGGGCTGGTAACCCTGCTGGAAGGCCATCTCCTGGAAAGGAGGGAGCGTGCACCTCACCTATATGTTACTCCATCAAAGCAGTCTAGTCAGGGCTCCCTCCAAAAAGCGAGGTGCGGACTTCTTGGCTGCCATCCCCTGAAATAGCTTTGGAAGTGCTGGGGATTGCTGAGGAGGCGGTTAAGTTGTGGCAGGACGGGCAAATCAGAGGAAACTCACTGCCAGTGCGGCATAATTCTTATGGGCATAAAAATTTTCACTAATGAGGCATAAGATTTGGTCCGCAATCACATTAGAGCCATCAGCAGCAATCACCGGTTTTCGCATCGGAACAAACACTCTGGCATTTTGCGGTAAGGTTCACCCATTATGTCTACAGAACCTCTTTATTAGGTTGCAGCACTTTTTCATTCACTCCTAGGTATTCAGTTATTGATATATGGCTGAGTTAATATCAAGATCTGCATATCTAGAATGGCACCCCGATGTGAATTGGAAAGCATTCATCTTTTCAAATGGGTTTGCACTGCCTCATCTGCATTGATGTAAAATAGCCTTGTGTGCTTTTCAGCAGAAATCCGGAGGCTGCTAAGCACAAGGAGACCCTGGGCTGTGAAGCTCCAACAAGGGATTTGTGTTTGCACAGTTTACTCCATATCAATAACAACGTGCATTTATGTAGCACCTTTGACGAAGTAAAATATCTCAGCATTTTTAGATGCGTTGAGATGCGTTAACTCTTGTTCAGCAAAGATACAGAGGGTTCATGCATGCAGAAAATAATCTAATCTCCTTTTTAAATACTCTACCATTCTTATTAGATTTCAACCTGGTTACTATACCACACACGTCATGTGCAACAATGAAGTATCAAAATGATTAGTTACACTATCCCACATCTGATTCACTGACCAGCACATCTCCAGCAGAGAAAATACAGTGGTAAAGAATCACAGACTTTTCATCTTATGCCCATTTTCAATCAGGAGCTGAAACTTTATCATGCAAGACAGTTGTGGGATTTGCGTTCATACCAACAAACCGCAGTGTGTGTTTATTTGGTTAAAGAAAATAGATTCCTATTTGATTATCAATAGCTTTAAACTAATGCAAAATCTAGTTTGGCAATTAAAAATGCCTCTTAAAGGCACTATACTGCGAAGGGGTTGGAAGCAGTAGCACAATAGTTGAAACAACTTCAAACGGTGTAAGTGGTTTTCATCTCAATAGTGTCTGTGTGATTATAATTGCAGAACTGCTTCAGAACATACAGCCAGCAGTCCACTAAAAGCCTTCTCTGACTATTCTCGAGCATTTCACTGCAAATTTGTTTTATAAAATGGCAAAACTCCAATAGTACTCTGAAAGCTCAGTGCAGCACTCTCTTCCAATTCACTATTCTGTGGGCCTTGCTCACGAAAGTTGAGTAATGAATATAAATCGCAAGCTTGAATTCCATACAAATCATTGCTGACTTGCCAGTGAATGGCATGATCCTCCCCTTACGTGTGGGGTCGAATGGCAGATGAGAGAAAACAATGGGAACAAAATAAAACATGAAAAGCCGACGTGATATAAAGACAGTGGCAAGGGTGAATAAAATCCTGTTTCCCAAAAACATATTCTCTGGAAATTATATATGATCATAATAGCTGATCAAAAATTGTGGTTTGCAGGGTTAGATCTTTTTCCAAATATTGCACACTGTAGATTTACACAGGGTATGCTTCAAAGTAACATTTTTGGTACAAAATTGATATGACGCCCTAATTTATTTCACCAAATCTTATCTTTTAGTCTTATATTTCCCAGTCTTGCATTTTCCTCTGTCTTTCTGTTTTTGCAAATGCCAGCCATTAGCAGCTATCCTGCCTTTTGGTGAAGTACCTCACTTATATTTATTGCCTTGCCATTTGGGAAGGTGATTTGATGTGGACATCAGTGCCAGAGTGTTAGGAAGCAGATTCCTGATTCTCTTCACTGTACTATCTTTTTACCACAATAGAGGGACTTGTAACTGTTTAAAGGGGATGAAAATATATTGTCAATTTACTGTAACACCAGAAATTCTGGGGAGTTTTTCAGAACGCTAATTCGCATATTTATTAGCCAGTGGCATGCAGATTGACTTCTATTATGTTTAAATGCCAGACAGCATAATCAAATGTGCCTCCCATTGCACTACTTCAGTCGAAGCTACATCTGAGTACAGTAAATGTAACAAATGGTTGCACTTTCAGTTTGGAGTAAAAAGACACTGATGGATAGAATCTGGAATATTTAAGTATGGAACTGTTTGATGGGTCAAAGAAAATGGACTAACTGATCATTGCGATGTTTGTTAAATAGGAATTAGATTTTTTGAAATCCAGAAATTTCCAATTGTTCAGCCCCTTTAAATAAATCAGAACGTTTGCAGTTATAAATGTATAATTTAAGCCAGTAGGTGCTGCTATTGCACCTTGTGACCTGAGGGGGTGTAGCCATTTCCTCTTCACGATACTCTTTTTAGTGCAGTACAGTGGCTTGTAGCTGTGTAACTACTAAAGGGGGTAACAATATATTGACAATTTACTGCAATATTCAAAATTCTGGGGAGCTTTTCAGAGTGCTAATTAACATATTTGTGAGCCAATGTCATGTAGGTTGATTTTTATTACGTATAAACGCCAGCAAACTGCTAAAAATCAAACCTGACCCATAAAAGTGTTTAGCCTGTCATGTAAATAATTCTCTATGAATGCTACGAGGAAATATTTGGAATAATAATGTTTCTGATTCAAGGGAACTGTATCTAAAATGATAGGTATCAATAAGATGTGTCATTTCAATTTCTAATTTAGATTAATCAAGTTTTAAACATTCATAAGCAAGTGCAAAGGGTGTAAGCATTAAAAAATAAAATTTCACTTTGTAATCCATTGACGTGTTTTTGTTGTTCGAAAATAGAATGGAGGGGTCAAATGGTATGAGGGTAAAATAGACCAATGGCAAGTCAGCAGCCAACACATACACCAGTCCTGGTTCTCTATTCCACAATGATGAAGAAGATTGGAAACAGTATAAGAGGGGCTGCCATTTCACTATTGGACTATTTTGCATTACTACCGTTGACTAATTTCACACAAAGTGTCTCATATAAACGGCATAATAAACATAACATCCACATAGACTTATAATACACTATTGGGGTTAATGCACATGGGGCTAAAGGGATCAAGAGATATGGGGGAAGGGGGGGATCAGGATATTGAATTCGATGATCAGCCATGATGAAAATGAATGGCGGGGGATCAGGCTCGAAGGGCCGAATGGCCTACTCCTGCTTCCAGTTTCTATGTTTATTGTCTATTTAAATGCTCTAAGTGGTGCATAAATGAAAGCTTTATGGCTCATGCATACCAGTCACAAGGAATGTGATGCTTTCTTTAAGAACTCCAAATTTATATATTGAAGTGGCCTTTGGTTTCAGGTGACCACATTTAAAATCGCACTGAGATATGTATTGAAAAAGCTTAGGGCTGCTATATTGCAATTTACAGCAGCTGCACTTTGCTAATCTGATCTGAATTATCCACCGTAATTGAAAGTCTGAATAGACTTATAAACTACCACACAAATATTGACTGCCGTTTTCAGGCTACACCAGTAAACTCTTGACCCGAAGGTTCAGAGTGTGTTGTAACTGTCAAAGCTGTGGGCGTTATTGCACAGTCAAGGCCACTTCAGTATGCCAAAGGGCAATACTTTACCTCATAGCCTAAAAAAAAATGTAGTCGATATTTATTTATTGTGCCCCAGGTCCTTTTCTTACTCAGACTAAAGCACACAATGGTTTCTGTTTAATTATCACTGACATCATACATTGTGTATGTCCAGCTAACCTCAGTTTTCATTTACAGTCCAAAAACACTTTAAAAGTACAAAATGGTTCAATTTAAAATAAATTGATATAAATGTCTGGATCTCATTAGACAGTTTGTATGTCTATTTATCTGATTACTGACAGATCAGACTAAGATAATATTACCTCAGCAGGATCCAAATACAATTTCCTCTCTCCCTCCCACATACAATAAACAGATCATCAGCATGAGCAGAGAAAGCCAACATATTTGTAGCCTTACATTGGACTGGCAGCACAAGTAGATATATATTCTGCCATTAGACCAACTAGGAAAGGAACCCCACCCACCAAGAATTAAATGTTCCGCTTTCAAGCTGGCAGGGAATCAACAATTTTAAATATTTAAGAATGCTTTGATGCCAGTAATACTGCAAACCACTGCAACGGCACAGAGATAATAATGGAATTTTTAAAATGTTTGCCCTTTTTGTTTGAAAAACGGACTCTTCGATCAAAACCAGAAAACTTGAACGGTTTGAAAAGATTAAACTAAAATGGCCCTGTTTACATCTTACCAGGTTACATTGTTCAGTATTTTAAGATACTTGTTTTAGCTTTGGAAAACAAAGGGACATCCTATGCCAATTATGCAAAAAAGAGTTACTTAATCCCCTGTCACTGAAGAAATGAATTCCTTATTAAAGGATCGTTGGTTTGGTTTGTGGTTAAGTGAGTGCAACTTAGGTTCACAGCTAGTGAGGGATAAGTTCACCTTATTAATCAATCCCTAAAATTAACTGACATACTTTAGTTTGACTTACTTTTCCATAAAAATGGCTGCTGCTGTTCCACTGGATTGAATTACGCATTAGCAGAGAGTTTGTGCTGAAGAACGATTGACTCTTGGCATCACAGACGTTAAAGAATTGCAAGATTTATCTTCGCACACATTCTGATATAAAAATATATAGAATACAAGTTGTCTTTTCTTTGAAACTGTGACAGCATTTATTATGCTGTTTATGCTACATCCCATTTCACACCATAAAAGTGACTCGAAAGTCTTTTTAACTACCAACCATTAACATGATAAGAACCAGGCTGCTTTTAAATCCCAACCTCCAATATCCAACGGTAATCCATATCTGAACATAGAACCTGTTGTATATTAATGCAGTCGGCTCGCTTATACTGCTAAGATAAAAGAATGAAAATATTGCCAAACGGTGGGTTACGTAACCAGTTAGATAGGTGTCGCTTGCTTACAATCCAAAATGGAAGAGAAGGAAAAGTCTCCCAAATGATGGTGTTACCACACAATTGTGTGGCACACTACACAAATGTATTGGTTTACAATACATAATAAAACCAAAAGTAGCTGGGTACCACTTTCCCTTCTTAAGATCACCTTTTAAAAGTCACACAACATTCAGTGAAGAGCAGTTGAAAATGCCATTTTCCAAAATTAGTAGAAACAGTCAACAGCAAAAAACAATATTTGACTTTTGAATGAATTTTCATAACAATTCTGAACTTTTATTGCTCATGATCTGAACAGGCCAGTACTCTTGAATGTATTGTCCATGTATCTATTTATAGTACAGAGTCGACCTGCCTGGTTTGAGTTTAAACAAAAGCTGGCCTGCTAACTGTTCCTCGGTGCTTTCTCCACGGCAACACCTCTACCAATCAGAGTCTACGTGCCAAACAATCAGCACTCTTCTCTCATGCAGTATAAATTGTTGTTCTCTTTGCAGATGCTATGCTTGCAAAGCTGTCCTGATGGGTGCAAAACAAAAAAACTTTGACAGCATGTATCTATTTTTATTCAGCATTCAGCAAACATAAACTCTCTTTTTAGTCCATGAAATATGTACAACAAAGGCAACAATTTTGACTTAAACTTTAAGTAACATTATGAAAAGTTAAACAATACTAATTTCACTGTGTCACATTTTCATCAACCATCTTTTCATCAAAAACTGCAACTATCATTATACTATTTTCTATTGGCTGATGGGGTATCTAACTCCTGATGTGCTGACACATTATGACATGGGTCTACCGTCCAATGCAGATTGAATATTAATCTGGTGTATGCTGTCACTTAAATTCAGATTTAACTCAGGTACAATTCAATTTAACAACTTCTGGTTAAAGGGACGATAGATTAAAATGGGAACACTCCCAAAGTACATGGTGAAAACTTGTGAGAAGACTGATCTACCATATTTAACAGTGCTGCCTACATGCTAAATTACAGCTTCCATGATGCACAGTAACACACGAGCTGCTGTGCTAGACTCACCCCACCACAAAGAAGCTCACCAGCAATAACACTGCTAAAAATCATGGCCCTGTAATACTAACATAAATCCTGGTTGCTTTGACAAGTACGTAATTTTGTGCAGTGGTGCTCTTCGCATCTCAAGAGTTATGAGGCAATTTCATTCCCATCTGACATATTTACAAAGAAACATTAGACTGAAGGAATTAGTAAACCGAGAAATCTTTATAGATTTTTGGTCCCTGGCTGTCTCGCTCACATCTGTTGGCTCTTCCCAGAGGAAATGCTTGAGTGACCACTGTAGCTATCGTCACTGAACACTAAGCAGTCAGAGGCAAGCTGAGGAGATGCTTTAAGTCAGCTAACTGGATTAGGCACAGGGTTTCTGAAATTTTGAATTAAAATAAAAGTCGTGTGGCGTGTATCATGAAAATAATTTTAACCCTCCAGTGTCTAGCAGATTTTCTCATGTATATCAAAAAAAATGAGGCCAATTCCAGCAGTGTTGCATCCACCAAAGTTTATTGATGCCTCTTTATAATGATGATTTTAGACATACCCAGAATTCATTTTCACATTAGGTCAGCTAATGCTGATCTGTTTTCCTGTAAATGCTAAAAGGGCATCCTGAAGAAATGGCATTAAAAGGGCATGGGCTCAAGCCACAGCTGATTCCCCATCTTTTCGTCTGAGCATTAGTAGCTGCAGAGTCAGCATGCACTGGCATCTGCAAGAATGACAGTTTCATTGCTCCTACCAAGACAATCTGCAATCATTCAGCCAGACTTCAGTCACACTGTGGTAAACACCTACTAAACTCTACCAGTTGCTTTCTCTAATGCAATCACAATACCCACTAGACTGTAACTTTGAAAATGCATAACAGAGCTGAATATGTGCACTGATAGTCCTAACAGCTCACATTTCAACTTCACTCACAGCTCACTACCCACAGATTCCTGTACTAACAGCTTTCTATTTGCAAGTTATATTTATATAGGTTCTCTCCTGGCAAAAGAATTGGAGTTAGAATTTTGAGATCCACCAATTAGAAGCACCATTAGATGACAGCCATCTACCATCAACAGTAATAATTCAGTTGACATAATAGAGTTACAGAAGTAATCAGGCAGGCAGTAGATATAATGTTTAAGAACTGGATGTTTAAGAGACTTGAGGTCAAAACCCACTATTGATTTGTATTTAAATGTAGACTTCCCTCAGATTTGTCCTTTTGCAAGTCAAACTGGGTCATTTGTGATAAAGAGGGAACACTTACAAGGATTCTCAAATGCAGTGTATTTCCCGGTGCAAGGTGCTTAAAGCGACGTCAATATGCCATTGATGAGTTGTTTTATTTTTGCTTTCTTGACTGTGGAGGACACAATGGGCCCGAGGGACTAAATTGAGGCAATGGAAATAAAGAACCTCAGATGTAATCAATGAATAGTTAACATCAGGTCTGAATTCAAAACTTCTTAGTTTTGCATCACATAATAAGACCAGAGTTTTAGAACTAAATTTTAGTTGAATAAGACTGACAAATGCTGCTGTTTACTACTACATTGACTTGAGAAGGTTATTTACTGGATTTGGCCACACTTTTGTGTAATGGCTTCAAACATAATGCATGCTGCAAGCCTTTAGATTTTTGGCTGAGCCTTTTTATCACATCAATAAAGTTGTAACACCACATAAATCAGACATTATCTTTCGACTTCTAGGCATGACAGCTGTTACAAGAACATTAAACATCTGCACTTTATTTTAAACAGATTGGGAGCGGGGATGTCAAATACATCCCCAAAAATTGAAGCAGAGAAACATTTTTGAAAGAAAACAAAAACACTTTTGAACATGATTGTAGGCTCTGACAGTGTTTTATTTATAGACAGGAATATGAAATGGTCTTTCACTTTGATCTTTTAAGAGGAGAACATCCTCAAAGCAGTTTGTCACCCGTCATTTTAGTCAGCACTCACCCAAGCTTGGATATAGCGAGAGGGAAACCATAATGTGCAGTGGGGGAAAAAGAAACAATCTGGAGTGAGCAATAACTTGCAGTGGCCAAGCCTCCAAGCTCACAGACTTGCGAAGTGATGGACCTACCTGGCAGAGGTACATTAGTGACATTCCCCTTTCTGTTAAAAAATACATGATTAAAAACATAATCTAAGACTAAATGTTAGTAGTGCTCTCGTTATATTTTTTCATATCCAATGCTAAAAACTGGGCTTAAGTAGGCTCAACCTTTCCTTGTAGCTTTGCATCTTGAAAAGATAAAAGCAACAGCCAATTCAAATTGCACAAGAGCTGACAAGCCATTTATCTTCATTGGCCTGCTTTTTTTAACATTGATGTGGTTGTGCAATTCTTTTTTAGAAGGAGATATTACATGCAGTTATTATGCTTTCTGAATAATTGGGTGCATTCATAATGGCTCTTCAGAAAAGGGATTTCTGATAACAAAATCTTTGTGCAAAACTTCAAAAAGGAATAGCAGTTGAAAATTGGGAAGGAACAGAAAGACAACAAATCATACCTCCCATAAAACCATGGACCAGAATTTCACACTCCTTCACTGGTGTGTCCTTAGGTGGGGGGAGGGGAGCCTGAAATTGTAGAGTCAGGATTCCCTGTTTCCGCCCACCCTGACTGCAAAGCGGTTTTATGCTAGGGCAGGCAACGCTCTTCAGACAGGAAGTCCATCCTTGCCCCAGTTGAGGTCCTTAAGTGGCCAATTGATAGCCACTTAAGGGCTGTTTCCCATCAAGTTTTAAGCTGGTGGGAAGATTAAGCTGGAGAAAGCCTGAAATATAATAAGTTGCATCTCGGGTGGGAAGGTTTGTGGGGAGGACGAGAGCGAGGGTTGTCTCCATCAGACCATCAAAATTCCCATCTGAAGCCAGGTGCGCCACCCCACCCTTCTTAAGGTGCGGTGGCTTCCGGACCTCCCTCTCCCTTGGCTTCTCCCCCAAAACCTGATCACCCACCTTGTATCCCCCTCCCCAAGTCTTCCTTGCCCTGGGACCCCTGGAACTTACCCGGTCTTTCAGTTCCCGAACTTTGTCTCTGATGTCTTCCTGAATTTCCTCTTCTGTCCACTGCAGTGCTGTTGCTGCATGGATTAGAGTGCAGCCGCTCAATCTGATTGACTGGCAACTCTCTAAGGCGAGACTTCTTCCTGAATGAGGCACGTAAGTCCTGCCTTTGGCCACTCAATATTCATTCAAGTATAAGTTGGTTGTGGGACACTCAGAGTCCACAGGAATGTGTTCTCTGCAGTGAAGTGGAGGGTGAATGTGGTTACAGAATAGCAATGATAAGTAGGAACATTGCTTATGCATTTCAACTGATCCCAATTCACTGTATATACTACAATTCCACATTTCTGGAAATCTCCAATCCAAGTGTTCTCACGACAGCATATATAACATCTGCTTCAGCATACACATGCCCAACCAATGAATACAGCAGTGTTTTAGCTGAGCTTGGCAGTAGAGTTTGTTGCTTGGATCATCCCAAAATTCTACAACTTCGAATGTGCAAGCATCATGAGATTAGTTCCATTCAAGAACGATGAATACTATATTCTGCCATAATTCTCAACAGGAGCATCTGTATTTCAAACCAGATGAGGCGATCAAAACAAGTGATCTTGTTGTATCCTAATTGTTTCATGTTTAAGGACAACAAAGGTTCATCAATGTCTTCTCAGTGAGAGTTTTTATTGAACTGATCAGAAATAGCAGACTACACTGAACTTGCCTCATGGCAGACTCACATGATAATTGAAAACTAGATGTGACATGAGACTGATTACATTTACCAATAAAATATTAACTTTTCTCATCAAACAAAGGATACATTTGCAGGCACGACCCTGTATGACTGTGAGTTATCCGAAGTGCCCACTGTTCTCATGCATTAACAACTGTTTGTTCCACCAATCAGTCTCTGCACATGCATTACACACATTGTCTTAAATCATTCAACAGTCTTGAAGGAACACGTGCATGTTGACCTTGGCTTTTTGTCTTGGTGGTGTTCCTTATCAAGAGAGTGTCATTCCCATTGACCTATTGCCTTGGTGAGTGTTATTGTTCCATTGATGTTGTTGGGGATTTGTTGCTTTCTGTGAGTTTGGGTTCTTAGTGTCTTCTCTGCAGCATTTTCAGGATTCAAATATTTGTTTTGTCTCTGCTTCCAGAAACCACAGTTCCATGTTTAAAAGCCAGCAGAGCTTCATCAATGTCTGCTTAGTAAGAGCCCTTATTGAATGGATCAGAAATGGCAGCTTGTCTCATGGCAGTGTCACATGACTATGGAAAGCTAAATGGTACATTTCAAAACCCAAATATTAACAAAAGAAAGGGAAAGTTGACAGTCATTAAAGTGAGAAATGTTAGGAATCCTACTGATGTTAAATGCAAGGGTATCCCTAAACCCAGAAGGATAACTTGGAACATTGGTTCATAGTGGTTATGTGATTTTTTTGGTATTATGTGAGGAACTATGTACAACCCAGTGGGGAAACATTCCAATTATTGTGTGAACAATTCGTAAAGAATATTTATTAACTTAAAATAAAAAAATATAATCACACACAAGGACTGTAATACTTTATAACACTTAAGGATACTGAGGGCTATGCACACATAATTTTACATGAAACTATCCCTTGGTTCCCCCTACCTATGTTTTACCTGAACTCTGAGGCACCCATTTTCCCAAACAACATCCCAAATTAAGTAACTCTATTCACTAAATCCAGCTAAATTATTTACCACAGCCAGGTTAAAGCGGCCACATCTGGGAAATAGTCTTCTGATTCAGCAAAGGTAGAAAATGGTGGCTTCGCTCAGGAGACTAAAGTGGCAGCTTTCTGTGACTCTGATGTCAGCTGTTTCTCTCCTGTGTCTTCCTGTTTTATTCCGTGGTTAGTGTTCTACAGTTATGCCATTTCTTTCCCTTTGATTTTATTTCCCTGTGGAAAGTACATGTCAATTTTCTCATCTCTCCACTTTGAAATTACCAACTCTAATAGCCCCAATGTTCTCTCTCGTCACATACGTAAAATACTTATTTCCCACTGATAGGTTAATTTATACCTCATCATTTCTCCAGCCGTTAATTCATATCTCATCAGTTCTCCAGCTGTCTGCCTCAAATCAACTCCCTGATTTGACTTTGTTGTTTTCATCTTAATTTTCCACAATTCTTAACAGAAAGCAATGGCCAACTTAACATAAGATGTTGGGTGGGATTTTACGGCCTCGCTCAGGCGAGACTGAAAATCCCTGCCCGATGTCAACAGAGATTTTCGTTGTCGGACCCTCGTCCACTCCGAATCTGTGGCAGGCAAAATGGTAGAGTTCCGATGATTATGTCATTGTTTGAGTCTCTTTAAAAAAGCTATGTTGGGGACAGTGATGAGGTCAGATGATACATAAGATTAACATTAAAACTTTTGTTCAAATGCAGCCTAGACTGATGGGATGAAAATGCCTACCTCTGTCGTCTGTAAGGCACCCAAGTATAAAGTGCTTAGGTAATGGGAACCCAACTATATGTGGTGATGGGAGCACAGAACCAGATGGTTACTGTAGGTCGTTGTCTAAATGTTCTCGCATGAGGATTTCTGCAATTGAGAAATAAGACACAGAGTTGGCAGAACGTGTTGGGAGCTTTACTCTGAATCTGACCTGTAATGTCCTTGCTCTGTAAGCCCTCAATGCTTAACTTACAGTAAAAAATGAAAATGATTTGCATAAATTAACTATGATTAATGCACACAAAAAGAACAAAAATGCCAAAAATGCATTAAGTAATTAAAAGTTTTTAAAATGAGCAAATTGTAGCTACTGATGGCTGCAAGAAGGTATCTTAATCCTCAGGCTGACAGGATTGATCCTGAGGAAGGAATACATTGGAGAGGTGACCACAAAGATGGGCAGGGAATTCCTTCAATCAGATCTCTGCATGATTAGCGTAGCGTACGATAATATTGCCCAGATGTTTAAATATGAAAACATACATTAATAGCATGACAATGACCACCTCAACAATTCTCCAGATTTCTCATCATGCAGTCAACCCATTCAAATCAAACTAGACAGGAGTTCTCTCTTCAGATCTGGCTTATTGAGACAGCCATAAATCAACTGAGTGATGATAGAACAAGGCACATTGTAAGGCAGCGGTTGTATTATAGCTAACATAAAGCAACACCTCAGATACTGCATAGTTTTTCCATGCAGATCGGTCTGGCTATGGACAAGGTGGAAGAGCAGCTTACCATCCAGCAACTCACTAGAATTGCCTGAGTTGGTGTTCATCTGAAATACTTTTGGTTTCCCCTCATTAACCTGTCACAGTCTTATTTTGTATCAGCAGAAAATAAACATAGAACATAGAACAGTACAGCACAGAACAGGCCCTTTGGCCCACGATGTTGTGCCGAGCTTTATCTGAAACCAAGATCAAGCTATCCCACTCTGTGCTCCATGTGCCTATCCAATAACCGCTTAAATGTTCCTAAAGTGTCTGACTCCACTATCACTGCAGGCAGTCCATTCCACACCCCAACCACTCTCTGCGTAAAGAACCTACCTCTGATATCCTTCCTATATCTCCCACCATGAACCCTATAGTTATGCCCCCTTGTAATAGCTCCATCCACCCGAGGAAATAGTCTTTGAACGTTCACTCTATCTATCCATCAGTTGGAATAAAGTGAATACAAATTAATAGCTTAAACACCATTAAGTTTTAAGTTTATTTATTAGTGTCACAAGTAGCCTCACATTAACACGGCAATGAAGTTACTGAGAAAATCCCCAAGTCTCCACACTCTGACGGCGCCTGTTCGGGTACACTGAGGGAAAATGTAGCATGGCCACCTAACCAGCACATCTCTTGGACTATTAAGTTTAAGTTTGTTTATTAGTGTCACAAGTAGGCTCACATTAACACTGCAATGAAGTTACTGTGAAAGTCCCCTAGTCACCACACTCCGGCACCTGTTTGGGTACACTGAGAGAGAATTTAGCATGGCCAATGCACCTAACCAGCACGTCTTTCGGACTGTGGGAGGAAATCAGAGCACCCAGAGGAAACCCACTCAGACACACGGAGAACATGCAGGTTCCGCACAGACAGTGACCCCAGCTGGGAATCGAACACGTGTCCCTAGTGCTGTGAGGCAGCAGTGCTAACCAGTGTGCCACTGTGCTGCCCATGGTACCTGGTGCCAGATTCCCGAGTCCCAATGAAAACTGTGAATCAGAAAAACTGAGGTCGTGGACTTTGAACTTCCCTGTCAGAAAGAGTCTCACACAAACTTCCCATCGGTGAGAAGAGATTTAGGCTGAGTTTGTGATCCATTAAACATGCAGGGAGCTTTTGCGGCCACATTGGCCATGAGAGCAAATGGCAACATTGGTGCAAATTTCTGTAAGAATCGGAAAAGAGATTCTAGTCTGCTGAGTGCCCCCACCTCTCACCAATGACATACTGAGGTAAAGGGCGGGAACATAATTTCAATAAATTTTGCTACATTAATATATTATTAAAAGGCTTCCCAGCCACCTGATCCCCTCCACCCCCACCTCGCTAAATATTCCCTTATATGTGGTGCGTTATGCATAGAGTGCCAGAAACTCTGGTCTGAAAACTCGGTTTCCAATCCTCTTGGTTACCAATTTGAAAAACTTCACAAGATTCATCAGACATGACTCCCCATGCACAAAACTGTACTGACTTTCCCTAATCAGACCTTGACTATCCAAATGCGGTAGATCCTGTCCCTCAAAATCCCCCTCCAGTGAATTCCCCACCAGTGATGTCAGCCTTACTAGCCTGTAATTCCCTGGCTTGTCTTTGCTACCGTTCTTAAACAACGGAACAACATTAGCCAACCTCCAGTCTTCCGGAACTTCTCCAGTGGAAAGGGATGAAGCAAATTTCTCTGCAAGGACCTCTGCAATTTCTTCCCTCGCCTCCCACAAGATCCAAGGATGCACTTGACCAGGCCCAGGGGATTTATCCACCTTAATGAGCTTGGTGAACTTTTTTTGCAAGCTCATGTTTAGAAATGATAATATGGTAATATTTTGACTTTTACGTGACAGATGTTCCACACTGTTACAGTTGAGGGAGCATATAAAGCTAGGCAACAGGTGTAACACTGTTACAGTGCTTTACACGTAGTCTCCATCAATTTGGAAAATATCGAGAGGAAATTCATTATGATTTATCTGCCCATCTATTTTAGCTTGGTTCAGGCTGAGTAAATTTATTGTGGTAAGTTTTCTAGTGTTGTCAAACCTTTTTTTCATATGATCCTGGTTCTTCTGGATTTTGAACCATTTATTGACTCTTGTGGCAGTTTTATTCTGCATAGAGGCAAGACCCTGACTGTCATCTCGGTGGGCATAAAAGATCCAATGGTATGACTTTGAAGAGAAGCAAGGGAGCTCTTCTTTGTGCCCTAGCCAATATTTATCCCACAGCAACATCATTAATCAGATAACCTTACCCAATTAAAGAAGGCAAATGGTATGTTGGCCTTCATAGTGAGAGGATTTGAGTATAGGAATAGAGATGTTTTACTGCACTTATATAGAGCATTGGTGAAGCCACACCTGGGGTATTGTGTGCAATTTTGGTGTCCTTACCTGAGGAAGGATGTCCTTGCTATAGAGGGACTACAGCAAAGGTTTACCAGGCTGTTTCCTGGGATGGCAGGTCTGTCATATGAAGAGAGACTAAGTTGACTAGGATTGTGTTCATTGGAGTTTAGAAGAGTGAGAGAGGATCTCATAGAAACTTATAAAATTCTAACAGGGTTAGATGGGATAGATTCAGAAAGAATGTTCCCGATGGTAGTCTAGAACTAGGGGTCATAGTTTGAGGATAAGAGGTACACCTTCTAGAACTGAGGTGAGGAGAAATTTCTTCACCCAGAGAGTGGTGAATGTGTGGAATTCACTACCACAGAAGGAAGTTGAGGCCAAAATGTCTGATTTCGAGAAGAAATTAGATATAGCTCTTGGGGCTGAAGGATCAAGGGATATGGGGGGAAGAGGAATCAGAATATTGAATTTAATGATCTGCCATGATCATAATAAATGGCGGAGCAGGCTTGAAGGGCCACATTGTTGACTCCTGTTTCTAGTTTCTATGCTCATATGTTTCTATATAATAACACCTAGTGGGATAACTCTCAATGGAAATTGCTGTATTTCCCACATTACAAATGTCCCTACAATCCCAAAATACACAATGGGTTGGCAGAATCTATGGTGTTGCCTGAGGTAATGAAAGTTGCTACCCAAATGTAAATCTTTTGAAATCTTTATTTCCATACCAAATCATTTTGTTAAGAAGAGGTGTCACATGAACAAACCTTTAGCAGCAGCCTGCTAGATTGGAGATGGGTGAGATTCTTTGATCATGCTGTGACATTTTGCAATTAATGCCAACCCTCTCACCTCCTTGCTTCCACAGTTCTAAACTGTGTTCCACTTTAAGGGGCAATTATTTTCTGTCTCCAAAATATTTTGCATGCAGATACCAGAAGCACATGTTTATACATTAAGGGTGAAGAAAAGCCCAGTTCATGGACTCAGTTTATAGCACACCCCCCAACAAAATCAAACATGAAAATTACAATTACAAAATAAACAAAACATAGGTCATGATTTGCATATGTGATGCAAAGTCAATTTGACTCATTGAAAGGACATTCTTTACTCAAAGGGTAAACTGCGGCTACATTCTGGTCAATTTTTGCTGCTATGCTCACTAATGGCAGGCACATCTTTTTTTTTGCCAAGAACAGCATGTATTTTATGTATACTAGAAGTGACAGTTGTTGAACTAGATGCAATTTCATACCTCTTGTCAAAGTGAACTTTGTAAGGTTAGTAAACTCTACTGTTCATGTCCTTTAATTGAAGAGCAAGCCTATGAAATTCATAGAGGCATGATCATTCCATTTTATGGGCTAATAACCTCAGTCTGTAATTTTACAATCGACAGTATAAATTCATAAGAGATACTGTTCAGTATGATTAATTTATGGCAAAGCTAAACAGTGCTGGTCACAGTGAAATCCTGTTTCATGGTTAATTTGATAGTCACAAAATAATATTCACTTATTATGGATATCTGCATTGCTGTGATTTACCCAATTAGTGCCTGCTTTCGAGAAACATTCAGGTTTTTTTTTGTTGCGTGAACTTCGTCACCCTGGTTTATATTTCTTTGATGGATATTTTGTTCAAGGGACACTCATGCTCGATGTGGAGCATATTTCAGCCTTTGGAAACAGGTGTTAGCATCAAGAGCTGCCAAGTCAGGTAAACCTCAAGTTAGATACAGGTTAAAGCTCAACTGTCTCCATCCCAGTAACATCCTATAACATTAACTTCAGAAAGGTGCCTCCTACTGCAACTATAGGGCATGTCATTTCCCACATGATACTTTGATGTGGCCTTTCTGAATAAAATTAGTAATATCATGACAAATGAATTGCCAACAATTTTGTCCTTAGGAGTCATAGCTTCCCCACTTTGAGGTAAGCTGCCTGAATGAATTTAGGGGATCTAACAGCATTTGGACAGAAAATGACTTCTATCTCCTCTCTCTGGACTGGATACAAATAAAGATTGCAAAAGTGAAAATATAGCATTCTATCCCATTGAACCACTATGTTTCCTGTTCAGATGTTCACTGGAAAATTTTCTCATTACATTTTGAGTTGAATCCGAACACATGTTTTATCTTTTTATCTCAACTGATAAAATGTGCAAAAACATAAGCAAAATACAGCAGATGCTGAAATTTGAAAGACGAACAGAGGATGCTGGAAAAACTCAGCGGGTCTGCCAGCACCTATCAGGAGAGAAACACAGTTAACGTTTCGAGTCATGGATGCTTCGTCAGAACTGAAAAGAAGGAGAATGTTAGAGCAAAAAAACAGCAACAAAAAGTAGCAATTTTAAGAACAAATGACAGATGGCCAGGTGTGAGAGGGAGAGGGGATGCATGTGTTGCATTGAGGCCACACATGTATGGAATATTTTTTTAAAGTAAAGTGAAGAAATGGGGGGGCGGTTTAAAGATGGAGGAGAAAGGTCAAAATCTAAAGTTGTTGAACTCAACGTTAAGTCCCAAGGGCTGCAACGTGCCCAACAGGAAGATGAGATTCTGCTCCTCGAGCTTGCATTGAGCTTCATTGGAGCATTGCAAAGGCCAAGGATGGACATGTGGGCACGAGAGCAAGATGCTGAGTTAAAATGGCAAGCAACAGGATATAAATATAGAGATAAATGCAAAATACTGTGGATGCTGGACTCTGAAACAAAAACAGAAAAATGCTGGAAAATCTCAGCCGGTCTGACAGCATCTGTCGGGAGAGAGTACAACCAATGTTTCGAGTCTAGATGACCCTTCGTCAGAGGACCGAGATCCAAGGAAAGCATACTGTGCTCTGTTTACCATTCTATTAACAACTGCTTTGGATAGCTTTGCTTCTTAACCCACACGCTACTCTGTTTCTAATGGTATCGTTCAAGACATCTCCAAATTCACAGTATGCAACAAATTTCTTTCAAGTAACTATGAACTGTGTGATTGATTCACCTTCTTGTTGCTAACGCTTATGGAATCTGAACCTCTCGGTGATGATCAAAGGTTTAGGTGAAAAGTGGCTTTTCTGGCTATGCCAGACTTTTCAGGAGATTGAATGTTCCCCCCTTCACCCCCACCCATTCTACTCAGGAATGTTGTGAACAAAATATCTGCCAGCATTTTATTCGCTTGGACAAAGTAATTGAAACTTTCAGTATTTGAACTCCACCATTTAGTGTTCTCATCATATGGTCCCACGGCACCAAAGACTCCTGTCATTTTTATTATGGAAAGAGCTTGTGTAAGCATGATGTGCAACTGTTCTTTTTTTAGCAGTACATCGCTTCTTTTTTCAAACAATGTACGTCTGAGCTCTGCCTGTTTCCTTCCAAGTTTTGCAACATCCCTAGCTCTAAACTTATTGTTGCAGGGTACTTGCTACTCAAAGTGCTCCCTGTGCCATTCCAGATCTTTCCGGGCAGAGCACGGTTCCTTCGATGGCTGTTACCGTTATTTGGTATCTCCATCGCCAGCTTTGATATTTTTTAACTTCTCATGTCTTTCTGGATATCTGCAGTGTGGACTGGTGGCTCTGTGGTTAGCACTGCTGCCTCACAGCACCAGGGACCCAAATTCCTGGCTTGAGTCACTGTCTGTCTGCACATTCTCCCCGTGTCTGCGTGGGTTTCCTCCGGGTGCTCTAGTTTCCTCCCACAGTCTGAAAGATGTGCTGGTTAGGTGCATCGATCGTGCTAAATTCTCCCTCAGTGTACCCAAATAGGTGCCGAAGCGTGGTGACAAGGGGATTTTCACAGTAACTTCATTGCAGTGTTAATGTAAGCCTACTTGTGACACTAATAAATAAACATTAAGCTTTGATTTTTCTCTTGTTCCACCAGATTTCTGTGATTCTTTTTCAGTTGTTTGCAATGTGGATCAACTACCTTGTCACCAGTTTTCTTTGTCGTATTTTAAATGGTTGGCTTGAAGACCACGAAGGTGCAAACAAACAAACAAGAGCTTTATTGGAAAGGTGTTTACTCTACAAACTGTGAGGACTGACTGCCCATTTGCCCACGCCAATGGTCGACCATGTCATCAGGGCATCACATGATCAGTGTCTTAAAGTGCCCTTGTTACAACTAGAACAACATGAACACACAACAGGTACAGCTAAATTCTCCAGTTTTATTTTGCTATATTCTTTTGGTTAGAATATTTTCTTGATTTGACAGGGACTAAACATAAAAAAATTAACTGTAAGTTGACAAAAGTAAAGGAGTTAAATATTTAGCAAATGTCAAAATGTGTACATATTTTGTTGGAATGCTTTTGAAAATATTCTGCCATAGGATTGTGCGATCACTAAAATGGGAACTTCTATTTGTCTTATGGTCGACATGCATAAAATGCATTCTTAATTTAGGCAACTGACCAAATGTGAAGATAGATTTGATCCATTTGATAAGTTGATATGGATATGCATCTGTAGAATCCACTATTCCTTGCTACATAATGCAGATTTATAATTCTATGTCACATGCCAAAAAAATTTAACAGCTTCTTACCCTGCTTGCAATATGAGTTTTTGTAAGACAGGTATACTCTTTTATTGGTACGTACATTCAGTAAGTCCTTAAATGTACCGAGGAGAGCATTCAGATATCTATCATGTGATGAAGGTGTAGTCACAGCCTTAATAGAACATAGATCAATGAAGTTACACAAGATTCACAAAGCAGCCAAAAGAAGTCTATGCCTGTCTAAAATGATATTAATTTGCTGGAGATCATAAGCTGTACTGCCAGGGAATATATAGTCAGTGCATTTGCAAGTGAAATACTTTATTACACAGAATGTTGAATGAACAATGCATTCATTTCAGCAATGAATGCGAGGATTTCATTTAAAGATCTCTCGGTTTCCAGCTTCAGCTGAACATTTGATACAGTTGACATCTAATTGTCTGACATTTCTCATGTCTTATTTTTATTCAGTTCTTTTTTTCCCTATTTTGTTCTAAGTATCATCTTTGGGCATCCTTGGAGATAATACTTTTGCACACTGGAGTAAATATCTATTAGAGAACTTTATCTTGTTCAGTGATGGCTGGTTTAATCAAAGCAATTGCGATTTCACGGCAAAGCTCAATGATCAGGAGCAGCACAAGCAGGTAAACATTCCGGTAATACCGATTTCAACAGCATGGCTGGGAGCCAGTGAAACTCACTGCCCATGGAGCTGGCAGAGTAGAATAAATGCCTTGATGTGCATGCACTACAGCACTCTCTGTTGAAACTCTTATGCACGCATGTGAGTGCCTGAAAAGCAAGGTATCTTAACTCACTTTTTACTAATTTGGTGGAGAGTTACTCATTTCTGATGATAGCTCTCATACACTTTCCTTACCATTTGAGAATTAGATAGAGAATCACCAAGTTGATTCAGAAGAGTAAAATCATATTCTGAAAGAATCTAGAAACCACGAACTTCAAACCTCTCAAAATAGTTTAATTTATTTGAATGCTTGATCTCTTGCTTCTCCACTGCTATTCCATCTTCACTGCTATTGTACAATCCCATTATAATGTCTTACATGTTTCTCTTCTAGTACCTTCTGAAGGCTACAACTATATCTGATGGATGCAAGACTATTGAATCTGATTTTTAAAAATATTTCAAGTTGTCTCAGAAGTAGATGAAGGTTGTCAGAAGACAATCAAACGTTGGACATAAAGGCCTTCCGAGTCAAAGCTATACAAAATTAATTTATTTTGATGGAGCACTTTAATATCGTTGTTAAAAATATATCAGTTCTATACATTTTGTATGTCTGTACCCCAGTTGAAGTAGTTTAGAATGACATAGTTTTATTGTTAAGTAGATGACAAATGACTACCAATTTATTGGTTGTGCACATTGCTGGCCCCATTACAAAGTAGTTGGTCAAAATTATTGATTGCCATCATCATTGTGAAAGGAGATTCTGGAAAGCAGAGTGCTCGAATAGGCCTTTGTTCAGTGTGTGCAACTAGCAAGATTCTGCGCATGTCCAAGATACTTTGACTGGCACGTTAGCTGATGTTGCTTTATTTTGCTCCATTACTTGAGAAGGCCCTGGTATCCCATGGCAAAATACTGACCAGTGAGGAGCTGATGCACCTTCAGCAGGAGTGAGCTATCTTGGGGAAGAGGAAGAAGAGGGGGAAGCATTAAAAAGCAAACAATTAACATTGCAACACATTTTAAAGGCTTTCAAAGCCATTGCAGATGTACTTAAAATTACAGAGGTAACAATGCTTCTTTGGAAAGAAGTTTAAAGGTCAGCAGAGAGGTTAAAAGTGTCATCAGCTGCAACAGGGTGTTGTATGAAGACAAGAAGTTACAGGCAAACAACTTAGCAATTATAGTCAATTACAGCAAATCAGAAGCAAGCAATGTTTCTAATCCCTCAGTCGCATATATATTCGCCAATTAATTCCTGGCTTTTCGCCCTCTCTCATTCGATGAAAAACTGACTTCTGCTAATCCTTTATTTGCATAGCATATGGCCATATCTTGCCTTTGGCATTTGTTATGGAAAAATCTGGTCTTGCTCACCCTCTGGTGAAGGCTGAAAAGCAGAATGTTATGGGGCCTACGCAGATGAAGATTAGCCTGTTCATTTGATTTGATTTATTATTGTCACATGTATTAACATACAGTGAAAAGTATTGTTTCTTGCACGCTATACAGACGGAGCATACCGTTCATAGAGAAGGAAACGAGAGAGTGCAGAATGTAGTGTTACAGCCATAGCTAGAGAAAGGTCAACTTAATGCAAGGTAGGTCCATTCAAAAGTCTGACAGCAGCAAGGAAGAAGCTGTTCTTGAGTCGGTTGGTACATGACCTCAGACTTTTGTATCTTTTTCCCGATGGAAGAAGGTGGAAGAGAGAATGTCTGGGATGCATGAGGTCCTTAATTATGCTGGCTGCTTTGCCGAGGCAGCGGGAAGTGTAGACAGAGTCAATGGATGGGAAGCCAGTTTGTGTGATGGATTGGGCCACACCTGGGTGAGACCACACCTGAAGTATTGTCTGTCCTGTTTGTCTCCTTACCTAAGGAAGAAGTACGTTTGCACAAAGGGATTGCAACCAAAGTTCATCAGACCTATTCCAAGGACTCAGGATTATCCCATGAGGTGAAATTAATGCAGTTTCTGACTTTGCAGAGAGCTCAATGTTATGAGGCCCATAAATCAGGGAACAAATGTGCTGTCATGTGGAATTTACCATGGAGAGGGGAACCCAACTGAGCATGGTTCTCATCTAGTTATCTCACAATTATTAGGGCGTCCCTTTAGTCGGCCAATTGTGCTGACCTTGAACAACAGCCACCCAAACGACCCTCCTCCTACTTTGAAGGATCACATTCACAACCTTTTGTAGTTGTTTGTGGTCTTGGGCGGAGCAGGAGTCATACCAAGCTGTGAGACAACCAGAAAGAATGCTTTCCATCTGTAAAAGTTGGTGAGATTCTCAGCTGGCATGCCAAATTTCCTTAATCTTTTGAGAAAGTAGAGGCATTGGTGGGCTTTCTTAACTATAGTGTCAGCATGGGGGGACCAGGAGAGGTTGTTGGTGATCTGGACACCTAAAAACTTGAAGCTCTTGACCCTTTCTACTTCGTCCCCGTTGATGTAGACAGGGGCATGTTCTCCTCTACACTTCCTGAAGTCAATGACAATCTCCTTCATTTTGTTGACATTGAAGGAGAGATCATTGTTGCTGCACCAGTTCACCAGATTCTCTATCTCATTCCTGCACTCTGTCTCGTCGTTGTTTGAGATCCGACCCACGACGGTGGTGTCGCCAGCAAGCTTGAAAATTGAGTTGGAGAGGAATGTGGCCACACTGTCATCGGTGTATAAGGAGTATAGTAGGGTGCTAAGAATGCAGCCTTGTGGGGCACCGGTTTTGAGGATGATCTTGGAGGAGGCGTTGTTGCCTATCCTTATTGATTGTGATCTGTGGGGTAAGAAGTTCAGGATCCAGTCACAAAGGGAGGAGCCGAGGCCCAGGCCATGATGTTTGGAGATGAGTTTCGTAGGAATAATAGTGTTGAAGTCAATAAATAGGAAACTGACATAGGTGTCTTTGTTATCTAGGTGTTCCAGGGTTGAGTGCAGGGCTAGGGAGATGGCGTCTGCTGTGGACCTGTTGCAGCAGTAGGCAAACTTAGTGGATTCAAGCAGTCTGGGAGGCTGGAATTGATTCATACCATGACTAGCCTTTCGAAGCACTTCAAAATGATCGATGTCAGAGCCATCGGCTGATAGTCATTAAGGCACGCTTGGCTTTTCATAGGTACCGGAATGATGGTCGTCTTCTTGAAGCAGATGCTGAATAGCAGACACTGACCCCTTTTGAAGGTCTGTGAGCTGATAAACATTTTCCACTACTGTACAGAGAAGGCATGAAACTTTAATTTGAGCACTTTAATTTCTGCACAATTTAACTTCCAAACTATGAAACTTCAATCTAAACATTTTAACTTCCACAACACCATTGTTAGATGAGTATGGCTGAAGTTGAGGATGCAGAGCCAGACACTGGGCCTTCATCTCTCTGGCTACCCGCTCCCACTCCCACTCTCACTCCCATATCCACCACATCATCCCTAAAGGTTTCCTACCTCCCTGGAGAAACATAGCCTCTCTCCTGGACTCCACCTTTCTTTTTGATTTGATTTTTATTTCATTTCATTTGTGATTGTCACATGTATTAAAGGTCAGTGAAAAGTATTGTTTCTTGTGCGCTATACAGACAAAGCATACTGTTCATAGAGAAGAAAACAAGAGAGTGCAGAATGTAGTGTTACAGTCATACCTAGGATGCAGAAAAAGATCAGCTTAGTGCGAGGTAGGTCCATTCAAAAGTCTGATGGCAGCAGGGAAGAAGCTGAACTTGAGTCGGTTAGTATGTGACCTCAGACTTTTGTATCTTTTTCCCGACGGAAGAAGGTGGAAGAGAGCATGTCCGGGGTGTGTGCGCTTTCTGATCAGTGCTCTAAGCATGCCTTCTCTGAATCTAGGAATCCTCTGGCTGTTCCATCATTTCCCTACACCTGTAATCATCCACTATCATCGACCATTAGCCTTAACATGGGCACCTCAGCTTCTCTTTAATAGGGAGTTAAGAAAGGAAGGCTGACTGGACAACGTGGTTTGCAACACAAAAGTGCTACCTGGCCACCCCATGTTGAGCACAGAGGCTGAAGGCAGCATTCAGAAAACCAGAACAATGCTGGAACCAGCTTGGTCTAATACTACAATCATTCAGGTGAGGTGGATATACCAAGCCCGCATGTTGCCCACCATGATCTGAATCAGCACATGTCGTGAATCGCAATTCCCACACCCAAACTGATATCCAATCTCTAGCCCATTGTCTTAAATTTAGTGGATTTGAAACAAAAACAGAACATGCTGGAAAATCTCAACTGGTCGGACAGCATCTGTGGAGAGAGAATAGAGCTCTGACGAAGGGTCATCTGGGCTCGAAATGTTGGGTCTATTCCCTCTCCACAGATGCTGTCAGACCTGCGAGATTTTCCAGCTTTTTTTTTGCTTCCAATTCCAGCATCCGCAGCAATTTGCTTTTATCTTAGCGGATTTGAGGCTGTTTTTAGCTACTGCGATCTATCAGCATCTTGCATCTGCACATTGCATCATCTATAAATAAATCGAGGTGAATAGTTTTGCCAGCATGTGTTGATCTGTTCTAACAGAAAGGGCAGGGGAATGCATCCCATGTATTCTCCAAAGAATGATAAACTACAATTAGCGATTAAATACTATATGGCTATGCTAAGCAATACACCACAGACAGAAAGATAGAGGTTTCAGCTCTGGGGGGACTTAATCTGGATACAGAAACTGGCTTCTGGGCACACAGAAGGCAAAAGTGTTGGGAAAGGGCCTGAATATATAGTCATCAGGTATTTCATAACAGAACTGACACAAGCTCAATTGTATCAGTTTGAGATACGTGAACAAAGGGTAGCTCAGAAAAAAAGCAACAGACCAAATGCTACAGTGTAGTGCTGAAATTAAATACATATTGTGCAAAACAAAATAAATAGTGAGGAAAAAAATCCATCAAGTACCCGTGATTGAGTGATGGTGATTACCAGGTTGAACAATAACTGACCATGTATGAGACATTTACATACCAATAAAGATGAGGAACCATTTTATTATATGAAGAGGCAAAGGTTGATTTCCAACAATTATTTATGAAGAAAACAATAAGCCTGCAGCTGGATCTAATTTCGTGAGTAACAGTGAGTTTATTAATAAGGTCTTCAGGTGCAAGATCGTGAAAGCACTTGAAAATTAAAGGTTCTGAACATTTGTAAACAATCAAAATGACACATTTCACCTTCAATTATACCAAGTGCATAATTGTAATGTTATTTATATAACAGGCCTGATCAGTCTGCGACAACAGTGACTGATTTTTAAAATGCGCAAAGAATTGTTGAAAGCAGTCTCTGAAAGGGTGTAACTCAGCCACAAACGGTGACACTTCCTCATGTTAATCAGTCTGAATTTTTGCAAACAGGTCCCCAGAATGTATATACCCGCAGGTCCCAAAACAGAAAGCTAGCGAGCAGCCTAAAACTGGGCTTCAGGTCTTATTAATATTATTTGGACAAGGAACAGGTATTTATCACGTACCCTCCACAGGTAGCCCACTCATTGGTAGATTTGAAGTTAAGGTCACTGAAGAGTGAATGGTTGAGGTGGAAATGTTGGGGGGGGTGATTGATAGAATTTGGAGTTGGCAGGAGGGGTGCCATTGAGCAAGGGGGGGGGGTGGGGGGTGTGGTGGGGGGAGTGGTGCGGGAGGGGGCACTCCTGCTCCTCCTGCTTCCACAGAAATTATTTTTACATTTTTCTTTTTTGGCACAATGCCAGGGACCCAGATTCAATTCCGGCTTTAGGTGGCTGTCTGTGTGGAGTTTGCACATTCTTCCCATGTCTGTGTGGGTTTCCTCCCATGGTCCAAAGATGTGCGGGTTAGTGGACAGGCCATGTTAAATTGCCCCTTTGTGTCAGGGAGATTAGCACGTTAAATACACGGAGTTATGGGGATAGGGCCTGGATGGGATTGTTGTCGGTGCGGCTCGATGGGCCGAATGGTCTCCTTCTGCACTGTAGGGATTCTATGATTCTATAAAAAGCTAAACACGTATGTTTGGTGGTCCAACATTGAATATCAGCAAAGAGGCCTGAAACAGATGTGAGGCCCCTTATTCACATATTTAAGAGAGCCTATGCCTATTTTAGCTGGTTGCCAAGGACATATGAGAAATTAATATTGGGTTGGACATCTTTTGAGCATCTCTTTGGGACATGGCATATTAGTCCCAAATTGGTTTTCATTGTGTTCGTTTTATATTCAAACAAGCAGTTGTTGATGTGTATCATTTAAGCAAAAGTATTCAATCTTGTCTGACCCTACTTAGACTGGTACAATGGCCGTGATTCTCCCATTGTGACCCGCAACTTTTCTGTCCGGTCGCAGTGGGAGATGCGCGTCTGCGGCCTTGAACAGGGATTTGTGCATGCACCAGGAACGCATGCGCATCTCCCAGAGCGAACAGTCGCCGGTCAGACCACGCTGGAAACCGGCAGGAAGGCAGGTAAGTAATTTAAATCTGTTTTTAATCTGTTTTAAATATGCTTATTAGTTAATTATCGGGACCTTTCAGGTCCCGATTGAATTTCCCATCCCGCCAGGAGTACTTCATTCCAGCAGGGTTCAGACTAGTTCCCCACATTCGGAGAACTAGCGGGAGACCCTGCCGGAGTGAAAGGGAGCAATTGGGGCCCCCCATGGTGTCGGGCAGCAGCGTGTGGTGCCCCCTGGGCATGGGCACCCTGGCAGTGCCAGCCTGTGTCCCCTGGCACTGCTCAAGGGACAAAGTGTCCATGCCCAAGGGGCACCTTGACACTGCCCATCAGGCATCGGGCAGTGCCAAGGGGGTGGGGCCTATTGTGGGCGAGAGCCTAGGGGTGATTGGTGGGGGTGGGAAGGGATCCTGCTGCCACTGCAGACAGGATCGGTCTGGAATGGAGGGAGGGCAGCGATTGGGGTGGGCTGGGGGGGTGGTCTGCGGGGAGGGGGTCTGCCTCTGGGAGGGGGGTCTGACCCCGGAGTGCAGGGGTAAGCGGGGGGTGTCTGCCGGGGTGCGGAGGGTGGGGGAATCACCATTGCTGGGGGGTGGGGCCTGGACATCGGGGCACTCCGGAACGGGGGTGGGGGGCAGTCAGGGCTGGCTCAGGAATTGCTGTGGGGGCCGCAATCGGGCTGTGGGGAGGGCTGGAGGAGCAGCACTGCGGGGGTCCCAGGCTGGCCAGCGATCGGGCTGGCCAGAAAATGGGAGGTTGACAGTTTGGGGCCACTGCGCATGTGCAGAGTTCCAGAACTGTCAGACTCCGGTGCGAATAGGCACCGCCCCCCTGGGTTTTTAATGAGATTCCCGACTGGGACCTCTGCAGTGCACAGAGTGCAGGGATTCAGGTGAGAAGCTGAACTGACAGAACAGTCGGGATTTAGAACAGTTCTCCTAGCAATTCAGCGGCCAATATTTCTGCACCAGTGCCATACAAGATGCAGAACATTATTGTTCCTGATGCTGTGGCTTTTTTTCTGTATTAACGCTATTTTACTTTAAATTATCACCTATTTAGGACAGGTTTTAAGCAGGAGATTGACTAAAATGAGTTTTTAAAGGTACTGTTTCAATTCTTTTAAAAGAATTACGCATCTGAATTATCCTCCCACCGAAGTACTGGTCTCTCTAAAAGGAGAACTAAGAGTTCAATCCACCTCTAGGTTTTGGGATCAAACAATGTGGGTCACCTCTCCGACTCACTTATCCTCATTTCCTCCAAAATGCATTCCAAATAATCACCAGGATTACATAATTAGTACTTGGCACTGCTGGAAGATATCCCTAAGGTGCCACATTGAAGAGGCTACTTTGTGTGTTGCAACTGGAGGTGTGTTACTTTACATGTCAACCTTATCAATACTTACAAAGCTCAGTCAAGACTTGCCAGTTCGCTTAACTTTGCTCAAAGTACTGTTTTGTACTGAGAGCATAAATTTACCAATTGGAATCCCTCTAATCATGCTATGAAGTGGAGGAGGATGAAGATGTGGAATACATTATACTGAAGTATCGTGGAGTCAAGCTTCAGAAAACATCTCTTCCTTATGCACCAAGAAAAAGATCTCACTTGGACAGTTTTGACTGTCAGTGCTGTCTTTCACCCAAACGTTATTTGGATGTCAGCTGCTGGCTGCTTCGGCCCACTTCCAACAGAAGGCGAGTATGATCGGTAACTGGCAAGTTCACCACTAACTTGAATCTCTGCATCTGGAACCTTCCAGGCACAACAGACATTGGTCAAACACCTCCTCACTGTGGTATCAAGAAAATCACTGATGCTCCATTTATATTCTTCTCAATGGAACCAGACGCAGACAGAGAGAGAGAGAGAGAACTTTCCAGCTCTACAGAATAACATGGTTCTCCTCAGTGCAATCGATGGAATACATGTAGCACTTAAAACCACATTTCCAGCTAATTCCAATTACTTGACTTGAATGTCATCGTTAGATACTTGGGAAGTTGTTATGATATTTCCAACAAGTGAAAATTCATCCTGCCAGCCCTCCTGACCAGAGCCAAGTATCTACGTTGTAGAACGGTGATCGCAGTTATATTCTTCAATCATGGCTGTTGAATCAAATGATGTTTCCACAGACAGATACGAGAGGTCCATGCCACTGAAAAATGTGTTATAGACCAAACAACAGGAATTAGTTTAGGTGCCTGGATGAATCAGGTGTTGATGAAATCCTATATCATAGTCTTAAGAATTGTAGTATCTTGTGTTCAGCATAATGTTACAGTGAATTAATACCTAGTGCTGTAAGAGTCTGAAGGTGAGGACGATGAAGAGGAGTGAGATAACTTCCTTCCTCCTATAGGAAGGGAAGACTATGAGAAAATAATGAATAGGAGCAGGAGTGGGCCATTCAGTTGCTTGAATCTGCTCCATCATTCAATGAGATCAATAAGATATTGATTTGATCGTGGTCTCAATTCCACTTTCCTGTCCCCCTCCACAACCATAACCCATTACTCCCTTATATATCAATAATCTATGTAACTCAGTATGAATATATTCAATAAACCTCCACTGCTCTCTGGGGTAAAGAATCCCAAAGATTTATGATCCTCTGAAAGAAGAAATTCCTCTTCATCTCTGTCTTAAATGGGAGACCCTTTATTGTGAAACTGCACTCCCTAGTTCTAGATTACCCCCATGAGGAGAAACATTCTCAGCATCTACAAGCTCTCTCAAAATCATCTCTGTTTCAATAAGATCACCTTTCATTCTTCTGAACTCCAGTGAGAATAGACCCAACCTGCTCAGCCTTTCCTCAAGATATGATCCCTTCATCCCAGGAATCAATGCAAGTGAACCTTCTCCAACTGCTTTCAATGCAAATATATCCATCTTTAAATAAAGAGACAGTAGTACACAGTAGTGTAGGTGTAGCCTCACCAATGCCATGTGCATTTGTAGCAAGACTTCCTTACTTTTAAACTCCATCTCCCTTGCAATAAAGGTCAGAGTTCCATTTGCCTTCCTAATTACTTGCTATACCTGCATGGTAACTTTTTGTGATTCATGTCCATGGCTACCAGGCCCCTCAGTATCACAGTATTCAGTAACCTATCTTCATTCAAATAATATTCTGCTTTTCCAACCTTCTTACGAAAGTGGATAACCTAACATTTTCCCAAATGATCATCCATCATCCACCAAATTTTAGCACACCAAACAAATTTATATCCTTTGTAGACCCTTTGTATCCTCCTAACAATTTGCTTTTCCAACTGGTGGAACACAATAGCCAGCAATCAGAGTAAAAAAAGTGTCCAACTGGTAGCCTAGTGTTTTCAGTAAATAATGATTCATTCACCAATGAAAGACACTTCACATTTGCTTGTTCTTCCTTCACCACAGCCTCATAAATTCCTGCACTAACAAAGCTCTTTGCCAAGTTTCCTTCATAAAACAGAAGTTTTGATTTCTCCTGTCATTAACCCACCTCCCACAAGTTGAAATGCATGGGAATGAACACAGAACTCGTTACAAGCCAAAAATTCCAGTCATTCCTTCATAGCATGTTTACTGTTCGTGCCAGCTAGCCTCATTTGTTCATGCTTCTGATTTACAATTCCTGGAAGGTGCTGCTTCGGTCAGGTGAAGTTCAGAGTGGCTGGGGTTGCCCACCTAAATCGCTTGAAGTCTGAGGTAACCATCACATCAAACAGGTCGTCCTTTCTTTTGCATTGGCAAGGAAGTCCATATTTAAAATATGTAATGCGGAATTTAATGCCCTCCCTTTCGTGTGTTTGGCCGCAGGGTGACATTTAATTAGGAGGGAAAATGGCGGGTGGGAACCCAATTGATTTCCTATCTCCACCCTAATTAAGTCTGACCCATAGACAGCTTTCTAAACCCACTGTCAATTGAAGTCCTTAAGTTGGGTGTTAGCCCAACGGCAGGCGGGGGTTGGGGAACTTGCCACGTGGCAACATAACACAAAAACCCATATGAGGTTGCTTGCGGTCTTCCAAGTTCAAAGACGCTCTACCTCATCCAGGAACCTGGACATAGGAGGGGGTTATTCCTGAGAGCCTCACATCTGCCCTTTTGCCGACCCCACCCTTTTGCTCCACTCTCCAGAAGCCGAGCCACAATCCCCCTTCCCGCCATCTCTCCCTTGTGGCCTGGGATGCAGCAACAGCCATCGGCCTTGGGTGGGCGCCTCCCAGTGCTTATGTTTGCTAGTGCTCTTGGAGGGGGTTTAAACTAATGTGGCAGGGGGATGGAAACTGATGCAGGAAGTCAGAGGGAAGTAAAGTGGGGACAGAAACAAAAGTAATGGGAAAAGTGGAAGGCAGAGAAATCAAAGACAAAATTTAAAAAGGGTCACAGTACAGAGTACAGAGACTGTGGAGAACTCAGTGAATGGGTCCAGTAAGGTTAAGAGAAATAAAGCACAGGGAGACTACAAAACAAGACAGGACAGATGGTCTGAGGTGTGTTTGCTTTAACGCAAAGAGTATAACAGGTAAGGCAGATGAACTTAAAGCTTGGATTACTACATGGAACTATGATGTTGTGACAATTATGAAGACTTGGGTGAAAGAAGGGCAGGACTAACAGCTTAGCATTCCAGGATTTAGATGCTTCAGGCAAGGTAGAGAGGGCGACAAAAGAGGTGGGGGTGCTGCTTTACTGATTAGGGAGAATGTCACAGTTATTCAGAGGGAGGATACCCTGGTGGGATCATGCAGTGAGGCCATATGGGTAGAACTCAGGAACAGGAGCAGTGCAATCACACTGTTGGGGTTGTACTGCAGACCTCCCAACAACCAGCGTGAAGTGGAGGATCTGATATGTCAGCAGATCATGGGACGATATAAAAACAACAGGATTGTTGTGATGGGCAATTTTAAGTTTCCTAACATAGACTGGGATTCCCTTAGTGCCAGAGTCTTGGATGGGGCAGAGTTTGTTCAGTGTGTCCAAGAGTGCTTCTTGAGGCAATATGTAGATAGTCCAACTCGGGAAGGGGTTATCTTAGATCTGGTTCTGGGAAACGAGCCCAGACAGGTGATTGATATTTCAGTGGGGGACCATTTTGGGAACAGTGATTACAATTCAATAAGTTTCAAGATACTTGTAGAAAAGGATAGAAATAGTCCTGGAGTGAAAGTACTAAACTGGGGGCAGGCTAGCTGTGACAGTCTTAGGCAGGAGCTAGGCAGTGCAGTCCACATCCGATATGTGAAAGTCTTTTAAAAGTCAGTTGTTAACAATTCAGGACAAGCATGTCCCTGTAAAAATGAAGGATAAAGATGGCAAGATTTGAGAACACTGGAGGAGAAGAAAGATTGTGAGCTTAGTTAAAAAGAACAAGGAGGCATACATAAATTTCAGGAAATTGAAAATGGATAGGGCTCTTGAGGAATACAAAGATAGCAGGAAAGGGCTTAAACAGGGACTTTGGAGGGCAAAAAATGGTCCATGAAAGGATATAAAACTGGTTTAGACACTGCAAAGCAGAGAGTAGCAGTGGAAGGAAAGTTTTCTAACTGGAGGGCTGTGATAAGCAGTGTTCCACAAGAATCAATGCGGTGTTTGTACTATATATTAATGATTTGGAGGAAGATTTAGGTGGTCTGATTAGTAAATTTGCAGATGATACAAAAATTAGGGAAATAGCGGATAGCGAGGAGGATTGTCAGAGAATACAGCAGGATATAAATCAGCTGGAGACCTGGGCTGAAAGATGGCAGATGGAATTTAACCGAGACAAATGTGAGGTGACGCGATTTGGAAGGTCTACTGCAGAAGGAAAGTATACAGTAAATGGTAGAGCCCTTAGAAATATTAGCATACAGAGGGATCGAGGCGTGCAGATCCACAGTTCTCTGAAAGTAGCAACTCAGGTGGACAAGGTGGTCAAGAAGGTATGCTCAGGTGGACAAGGTGGTCAAGGTGGTATGCTGGCCTTCATTGGTCGGGGCGTTGAGTATAGGAATTGGAAAATCATGTTGCAGCTGTATAATACTTTGATTAGACCACATTTGGAGTATTGTGTACAATCCTAGTCGCCACAGTACCAGAAGGATGTTGATGCATTGGAGAGAGTGCCGAAGAGATCTACCAAGATGTTGCCTGGTTTGGAGGATATGGAGTATGAAGAAAGTCGGATTGTTGTCATTGGAGCATCGGAGGATGAGGGGGGTCCTGATAGAGGTTTACAAGTTTATGATAGGCTTGGATAGAGTGGATAGTCAGAGTCTTCTTCCCAGGGTCGACGGATAAATTACTCAGGGGCATAGGTTGAAAGTGAAAGGGGAAAAGTTTAAACGAGATGTTAGGGGCAAGTTTTTCACACAGAGGATGGTGAATGCCTGGAATACTTTGCCGGAGGAGGTGGTGGAAGCAGATTCTATAGCAACGTTTAAGAGGTATCTGGATAGATACATGAATAGACAGGGAATAGAGGGATATGGACCACGCAGAGGCAAAAAAATATGAGACTAGAGAGGCATCTGTGTTGGCATGGACCTGGTGGGCCTGTTCCTGTGCTGTACTGTTCTTTGTTTTTTGTTCCAATGGCGCTGTGGTTCAATAGAGTTATCAGTCTCTGATTGTCCAGCAGTTCTTGGTGGGCAGGACTTCTGCCCCCCAGGATCATTGATCCCTATGAAGGCCTGCCACTGGCCTTAGTACTTAATGTAGTGGACCTTCCCTAAAAGTGGAAATGCAAGTGCTCTTGCCAGCTGTCCTGCAGGTGGGTGAGGTTCCTGTCACCTCAGTTAAATACTGTCTTTAAGTTTAAGTTTTAAGTTTATTTATTAGTGTCACAAGTAGGCTTACATTAACACTGCGATGAAGTTACTGTGAAAATCCCCTAGTTGCCACACTCCGGCGCCTGTTCAGGCACACTGAGGGAGTACCTAACCAGCACATCTTTTGGACTGTGGAAGGAAACCGGAGCACCTGGAGGAAACCTACGCAGACACAGGGAGAACGTGCAGACTCCGCACAGTGACCCAAGCCGGGAATTGAACCCGGGTCCCTGGCGCTGTGAGGCAGCAATGCTAACCACTGTGCCGCCCGTCTGTAGAAACTAGAGAGAGCCAAAAAGAAATAAGCTTAATGCCAACCATTTACAATCACTCTGTGCAATCCACTGGCTCTGCAAATTCTGAAAGCATCGGAAGTGCTTTCTAGTGAAGAAAAGAAAAGGTGGCACAATGGTTAGCACTGCTGTCTCACAGCACCAGGGACCCAGGTTCGATTCCCGGCTTGGGTCACTGTCTGTGTGGAATTTGCACATTCTCCCCACGTCTGCGTGGGTTTCCTCTGGGTGTTCCGGTTTCCTCCCACAGTCCAAAGATGTGCAGGTTAGGTGTATTGGCCATGCTAAATTCGAAAAGGCGCTGGAGTGTGGCGACTAGGGAGATTTTCACAGTAACTTCATTGCAGTGTTAATGTAAGCCTACTTGTGACTAATGATGAATAAACTTTAAAAGTTAAAATAAAGCCATGAGTCTAGTTCCTCTAATCTAACAATAAGGAGACATTCCTCTTGGATTGAGATGAGGATAAATTTCTTCATTCAAAGCACTTTGAATTTTTAGAACTCTCTACCCACAGAGGGCTGCACAGACTCATGCGTCATTGTCTATATTCAAGACTGAGATTGATAGATTTTTGGCCACAAAGGGGATATAGGAAAAAGCAGGAAAATACAATTGATGTACAAGTTCACCCATGATCTTAGTGAATGGTGGAGCAGGATTGGGGGGTGGGGGTGGTGGTGGGGTGATTCATATGACTTCTGCTCCGATTTCTTTTGTTCTTCTGTCTTTACTTTGCAAGCTCTAGCCCTACTCCAAGGGCATTGCTACCTTTATCCCTTTCTTTCTTTGTTTTGTGTGGGCTTAAGGCACAGAAAGTATTCAGCATCCAGCATATGAAGATATAACAATTCTTTTCTATTACAGAAAGGGGCCACCACAAATCAATTCTCTCTAACACAAGTCCACAAATGAAGGTTATAAAGCCCTGGGCGAGGGTTACAATTGACTTAGAAGTCAGGTGACCAGTTACTGGCTAAACTGCATTTGCTTTCCTTTAAAATGAGTGCAGATAAAGTAGGAATAGAGCAGCTAGGATGTGCTTAGCTAATGAAACCCCGGTTTAGTAAATGCTAATCCATTAGGCTCTGAGGCCAAAGGAATAGAGACAGCTAAATTTGACATTAATTAGAAGAAAAAGAAAAACTTGCATTTTGCAAAGTGCAAGCTGCAAAATAGGGATTAACCACAATCAGTTCTGTTAAAGTACTTGCAGGTGCCATGCAGTCTGGGAGGTAGTTGAAATTGCCAATAGTTTGAGATTACAAATATTGGTCAGCATGATGTTCAAATGAAAGAACATTGAAGTAGGCTCATGCTATCTTTTGACAAAATAAATGTTCGGTTGTACAACGACTGAAATCGACTGAGAAGTTTGAAATCATTCAGAATGTGGGGAATGCCTCTCTTGAGCTGTCCTTAGGAATTTCTTGAAAACTGAAATCCCAAGACTTCTTCTTTGCCATGCTGCTTAGACTTAAGTTAACTTGATGATTATGAATTCTCAAACAACCCTCCCTTACATGTAACTTTTTATGTGCATACCAACATATTGCAAGCTCCACAATCTGTTTGACTTCTTTTACAATCAGACCCTCAGACCAAACAGTGGCCCATTAACATTATTATTCAAGATAGAGGATAATATGTTACTGTACGTTATGCTTTCCATTATCACAAAGGCATTTGTGAAACTTAAGCATATGGCAACGACAAGTTTCAGTAATTCCTACTTCTCTACACCTATTTTCCTAATGAGACTAATGAACTAAATCTAATGAACTATTAAAAATGAAAAAGTCATTAGGATTTAATTGAATTAGATAATGTAATAACATTCCATTTTTATTTTCTATTACATTCATTTCTTTTTTATATTCATGAAAATGTAACCATTACAAAGTGTAACTTTACAAATTATAATGTTTAATCTACATTTATCACTTAATATTCTGGCAATGAAATAAATAAAAGGAAAAACACAGGGCTCTTTATTTCAACATTTTAATGAAATTTATTTGTTTATTATTTCTCACAAGTGCAGTGGACTATTTATTTTCAATGTGGGCTATCAACCTACACATATACAAATCTTAGCAGGTAGTCCAGGTAGTACATCCAAGCTGTAATTTGCTTTTGTATTCAAATGGACGCAAATTGGTTCCAGTTCAAGCTCTACTTTATTAGACCCACATGAAAATTGTTCAGAATGGCTCCCATTTATGTAGATCTCTCACCTTCTCCGAATAATCAGCCTACAGTTGCGAGTGGCGGGTCTCTCACCAAATGGAACGGTCAACTGCAATTTTGTCGGTGACAACAAAGGATAGAACAAAAGACTTTGAAACTTTCTCTTGGCACATATTGGCAGATTAAAGTTGTTACCTTCTAAGCTACTGTAAGGGCAGAATAATGCCCGTGAATACATTCTGTGCTAATGGCAGTGTTTCTGCCGGTAAGGTGAGCGGTTAATCCATTAGTGCCTACATAAGGGAAAATTCCACAACCCAAAATGAGATAATCGTGGCTAGAAAGGTCATTTCCATTGTAGACCTGATGTATAAAAAAAGAACTCACCAGTGAGTTCAGAAGAAAGTTCAAGGCTTTAAATCCTAATAAGCTGCAGCCAAGAGTTATGCTCTCCCAGAGTCAATCACAGAAATAGGTTTACTTATCCATAAATTCATGACAACTTTCCTTTTTAACAGAGGTTTTGGATAAAGACCAATTAAGACATTAACCTTGAAATTATGCTGCACGAATATTAGTGTATGAATGCTTCATGGAGTCATATAAAATTCCTTTGTCCATTATTTTAACAGGAGCATTATTTTAAATGAATTAATGCCTCCATTTAAAGAGTGAATATAGGAATTTCAAATGAACATATTAAGCATTCATACACTAATATTCCCACAGTATAATTTCATGGCTAACGCTACGTTAAGTACACATCAGTGCACATTGATCCAGGTTGCTGATTGTAATAAAACAAATTGAAACTTTTTGAAAACCAATTGTGATTCTTTTCTTTTATTTCCCATTTTGAATGTTCCATATAATGTACTGAGATTTCCAAGTATCAGCTAGTTTTGAGGGTATAATTAGCTGGTGGACAAAGAGGAACTAATAGTTACAGTGAATTTGGATTTCAAAAAAAAACACTCAGTAAGATGCCACACAAGGGGCAGGATTTTCTGGCCACGCTCACCCCAACACTGGAAAATCCCATCCGAGGTCAACGGATCATTGCATGGTTCGGGTCCTGCCCACTATGATTCTTGTAGCGGATGGGATGGGAGTATTCTGCTCAAGGTGTCACATAATATTAAGAGTTATGATATCTGGGGTAATATATTAGCATGGATTGGGAATTGGTTAATAAGCATAAACAGGGAGTAAGAAAAAAGAACTCATTTTTAAGTTGGCTGGCTGTCTCTGGTAGGGTACTACAAGGATCAGTGCTTGGACTCTAGCTAGTTACAGTTATAGCTATCAACTATATCAATGACTTAGATAAGGGGACTAGATGTAGTTAATTGAAGTTTGCTGATGACACAAATTAGATGGAAAAATAAGCAGGGAGAAGGATGCAAAGAGGCTGCAAAGAGATACAGCTAAGTTAAGTGAGTGAGCAAGAATGTGGTGGATGGAATATATTGTGGAGAAGTGTGAAGTTATACAGTTTGGTAGGAAAAATGGAAGAAATTAATATTTTTTACTTAGTGAGTGGGAAATGCTGGTATTCGGGGAACCTGGGGGTCCTTGTACACAAATCACAAAGTTAACATGCAAGTGCAGCAAATAATGAGGAAGGCAGATGGTATGTTATCCAAAGGGAGTAGAGTATAAGAGTAAAAAAGTCTTAGTGCAATTATTTGGAGCCTTGGTGAGGCCATACCTGGAATACAGTTTTGTTCTCCCGATCTAAGGAGGATATAATTGTCATAAAGGGATTGCAACAAAGGTTCACTAGATTGTTGTTGGGATGATATAATTGTTTAACAAAGGGAGATTGAATAAATCTAAGTTTATATTAAAGTTTAGAACAATGAGAGCTGATCTCATTGAAACACAGAAAATTCTGAAGTACTTAATAGGGTAGATGTCTGGGGAGTGTACAACAAGGGTTACTGACACAGAATAAGGGACTGGTCATTTAGGACTGAAATTAGGAGAAATTTCTGCACTCAAAATGTGGTGAATCTTTACCTCTGAGGGGTGTGGATAATCAATCATTAATTAAAACAAGAGTTCAATAAATTTTAGGGTAGGAAATTAAGGGAAATAATGGAAGCAAGTGAAGCAGATATTATCGAATGACAGAGCAGGCTTCAATGGGTTATTCTTGATTCTATTTCTTATAATGACCAGGGCAATGGTATTAAGCAAATTTTTGGAGCTACAGGCTGACAAGTTTTTGGGGTCTGCTCAACTTTATCCTAGGGCTGTAAAAGAATTGGCTAAGGAGACAGTTGATGCATTGGTTTTAATTTTCCAAAATTCCCTAGATTCGGGGGAGCTTCCATTAGATTGGAAAATAGTGACTTTAATTCCTCTATGCCAGTGGTTCCCAAAGGGTGCGGCGCGCCACACTGGTGCGGCGAGAGAGGATGGCAAGTGTGGCAGGAAGATTCAAGGACAATCAAAGAAACATTTAAACATGGATAGATATTTTTCCAAAGTGAGAGCAAGAACATCAAGTGATGCTGAGGACGATGTCCCATGGTCATATAAAGTAGTTGAATTCTATGTTATGAATCAAGCACTGCTAGGAGTTGGTTTTTTTTGTTTTTGAATGTATTTCTTATCAATAAAAAATTTGGTGTGGCGCAAGCAAATTGTTATTCCGAAAGTGCGGCCCAGTGAAAAAAGTTTGGGAACCACTGCTCTATGCTGAAAGGGAGGGAGACAGCAAGCAAGAAACTACAGAACAGTTAGCTTAACATCTGTCAAAGGGAAAATGTCAGAAGTTATTATTGAAGACGTTATTGCAAGGCACTTGAAAAAATTCAAAATAATCAGTCAGAGTCAACATGGTTTTGTGAAAGACTAATTTATTGGAGACCTTTGAAGAAGTAGCATATGCTGTGGATAAAGGGGAACCTGTGGATGTACTGTACTTCAGTTTACTAGTTAACAGTGGTGGTCGTAAGTGTTGATTTTCTGGTTGGTAAGATATAATGAGTGGTGGGCCAGAGGAATCAGTGCTCGAGTCTCAACTATTACAATTTATACAAGTGACTTAGATGAAGGGACCAAAAGTATGTTTGCTAAATTTGATGATGACACAAAGATTAGTAGGAAAATAAGATGTGAGAAGACATAAGGAAGCTACAAAGGGATATAGATAGGTTAAGTGATTTGGCAAATGGCATATGATGTGGTAAAATATAAAATTGTCCACTTTGGCAGGAAAAATAAAAAAGAAGCATATTGGTGAAAAATTGCAGAGGTTTGAGATGTCAAGGGATCTAGTGTACGAAATGCAAAAAGTACGGTGAGGACTTAGGAAAGCTAATAAAATGTCATTTATTAAGGGGAATTAAATACAAAAATAGGAAGGTTATGTTTTGGTTATATAGGGCTTTGGTGATACCACACCTGGAATACTAGACGGAATTTTACTGGAACGTCCGCCTGAGGTTTGTATGATCCCGCCCGAGGCCAACAGAGAATGCCATTCTCTCAGCTTCGCCCGCCCCCAGAATCGGGGCAGGTGTGCCGGTAAAATTCTGGCAACTTTGTCCCGTATTTGTCTCCGTATTTAAAGAAGGATGTAAATGTGTTGGAAGGATTTCAGAGAATGTTTACTAAACTAATACCTGGAATGGCAAGGACAGGTTAGATAGGCAAGGCTAGAGTTTAGAAGAATAAGTGGTGACTTGATTGAAACATATAAGATCCTGAGGGGCATTGACAAGTTGGATGTGAAGAGGATGGTTCCTCTTGTCAGAGAACCTAGAACTAGGGGCCACTGTTTAAAAATAAGGAATTGCGCATTTGAGACAAAGATGAGGGCCCAAGAAAACTAGGTGCTCAACAGATGGGAAAATGGGAGAAATTCCCGACCGTTTTTTGGGCGTACTTACCTGAATGAATCTCTGACACTCTGTGTAATGTAAAGTGCCATACAGTGATTCATGCTGAAAAGTGGGGTATGGGGCCTCATCCTGCCCGAGAGGCCAGCAGCATAGTGCTGAATGGGCCACGTGCATGCGCTGATCTGTCAGTGCGGAGATTGGTGCATGTGCACTGCCCCATCACCCCCATCGCTGGCCTTTTGATCGCTGGCCTCCTTCTCCCGATTGGCAGCCTTCCCAACCCCTGCCCCCGCCCCCCCCCCCACCCCACCTCCCACCCAACCCCCCACCCCCCCCACCCCCCCCCCCCCCCCCCCACCGGATCGGGCTTACTGAAATACCCCCAGGCCAGCCCAATTTCTCCCCCGAACCAGGCCGGCCACTTCCCCCATGACCAGCCCCAACCACTCCCCTTCACCGATGGCCAGCCCCAATCACGCAGCGGGTCCCCCCAGTTAGGCTACGCCCCGATTATGCCCTGGTCCACATCTGACCTTCCGCCTTGGCACTGCCTGGTGCCCAGTGGGCAGTGCCAAGGTGCCCAGTGGGCAGTGCCAGTGGGCAGTGCCAGGGTGCCAGGCTGCCCAAGGGACACCCTCCTTGCCCCCGACTACTGTCCTGGGTCTGCTACTCATACAGAAATGATTTCCGGTGCATAAAACAAAGCGCCTGGGAGACTCGCGACCGGCCGGATGCCCCCCACTGTTGTTTCCTGGCCTGGTGCACTGCTTGAGCAGTGCAGTGGGCTGGGCGAATCCCGGCCAAGGAGACAGTTTTTTTCTCAAAGGGTTAAGGGTCTTTGGAACTCCCATCCTCAAAAGGCAGTGGAAGCAGAGTCTTTGAATATTTTCATGGCAGAACAGGATTGATTCTTGATAAGCAACGGGGTGAAAGGTTATGGGGATAGCAGGAATGTGGGGTTGAAGTTACAATCAGATCAGCCATGATCTTATTGAATGGTGGAGCAGGCCTGAGGTTGCTGAGTGACCTAATCCTGCTGCTAATTCGTATGTTTGTAGGTTCATAAGTTATGTTGTTACGTTCTTCTGAAACTCACAGATGCTCCATTGCACAATATCTCCCAAATCTGCGACTCCTAACACTAAGAAGGACAAGAGAAGCAGGTGCATGGCAACAATATCACCTCCAAATTTGCCTTCAAGTCACACACAATTCTGGCTTGTGTGTTTCCTTCATTATTGTTGGGACAAATAGGAAACTTCCTTCTCACAACATTGTTGAAGAATCTTCATTTCAAGGACTTTGGCGGTTCAAGAAACAGGTTCACCATCACCTTCTCAGGAGCACAAAGAATGGGCAATAAATGTTGCACTTTTCATTTATGTCTACATCCCAAGAATATATCAAGTACATATGTACATTTATTTATCTACTAAAGCAATCTACTTTCTTGTTATTTTACCTCTTTGCAGTGCAGAATCTTAACACAGGATCAGCGGAATTTTATCGGCACGTCCACGCGAGGTTCATACAATCCCGCCCGAGGCCAATGGAGAGTGCTGTTCTCCGAGCCTCACACGCCCCCGGAATCATGGTGGGCTTGCCAGTAAAATTCCAGCTGAATCACTGCACAACCAGTAATAAATACATTTTCCATCATTATAATGCAGGGAATATTCATACAAAAATCAACTCAAAAGTCTGTCCTGGCTGATCAGTCCCCCTAACCACCTGACAAATGTAACATATATTCCACATTTGGACCACAAGGAGTCACAGTCCTTCCTCCTACACCACTGTGCAAAAGAAACTATGCAACCTTCAAGAAAAATAGAGGTGTTCATACCTTTTGTTTGTTGTGTATGAAACTGCTGTCTAAGCATACGGATTGTTTCCACCTATGGTAAGAGAAGGGGTGACAACTACCTGCAGTAAGATTTATGCACCACAGTCCTCAGCAATGAGGCAGAATCAAACTGATGACAACCCTATGATCAATATCAAAAATGTCAAACCATTATTTTTGACACTTATACACACAAAATAGTGAACCTACATAGCATTTTATACAGCTTAGTCAATACCTTAATGCTATAAGTCTTTGTCACTGACATTTCACTTTCCCCTGCAATTTGCTTCGCTTGCATTACAAGAAATTCCTATTTAAGAGTTGTATGTTCATTATACTGCTAACATTCATTTATTGTATAAAATCATATTCCAACTGTCTGGAGCTCTCGTTTGCCTTTGCTTCTTATTCATAACTTCTCCCATTCAAATATTTCTTTGAAAACAGTATGCATGGAATAAAAATGAGGCATTTTTTCACATGCAGTTGCATTAAACATGGAAGCACTTATGAAAATATTTTCAGTATGCTTCTGACAAATACTTATTTATTTGCATTTCAATTTTTTTATAAATGTGGTTTGGTGCGGTGTTCTATGTGACTTTTCTCTATGCTTCTTGTAATATGAAAGGACAGACAGGAAGGCACTGGCGGTGCTGCTCCATACGTGGCCAGTGGGAGGTGCTGAAGAGTGGGACAGGCATTTTAGTCCACCCTGTGGAGAAACCCTTATCTCCATTCTCCACATCTCCAGGCAGCCTGGCTAATGACAGAATTGGTTACCAATAGACTTTCTGAATTGATATTTCACTTCAAACAAGCTGGCATGTTTGAATTCTGAGGGGAATGGGATTGTAGCCGTTTGAATTGACTGACCAATTCTCATCTCGGGTTAGTGAAGGCCCCAGCAACAAAAAGAAATCACCACAACTTTGCATTTCCAAATTATTTCACCATTAATAGATTGGTTAGCAGCCACATTTTCTCTTAGTAATGTTGGTATTAAGAGAATGAATAAAATGGCATGAATACAATTGCAAAAAGGGGTGTGATGTGAACAGTAGAAAGCATTATTAAGCCATTAGTGCTACTGTAGGAAACTATATTGCACCTAAATTTATCCACAAATTTTCGCAAAATGTGAGAAGGAAGTCTGCATTTTAACTTTTCAGGGCAATCATAATAGAATTGTGTGAAATTCAGCAGCAACAAATGACATTGACACACGACAACTTTCATGCCTTATCAGTTTTACAACTTCTGCCAGGGGCTGTGGTGAGGTGGGGGTGGTATGTGTGGGAGTGGGACATGAGCATGCTTGATCTTTTTGATGTGCCCTCTTGCTCAAAAGGATCTTTTTAATCCTTTCCCACGATTGGAGTCAATCTTACGCACCCAAAATTTACTTGCTTTTTCCCATTAGACAACTTGATGATGTGTCCATTATCATTTTGCACTTCTCTTCCTAAGCGGTCCCCTCCAGAAATAGATGAGCAAACATTTTTACACTTGCAATTGTGAAGCGGTGCATCACTTATAATGTATTAAATTTGCTATGTATGCCGCACGTTTCTTATTTGAGTATCATGATGCATCCACAAAAATATATAACTGCAAGAGCAGGTCAGAGTTTGGGAATTCCACAAGAGGTAACTCATTTTTCAGCTTCCCAAAGGCTGTGAATCATCTATAAGGCAGAAATCAGGAACTGATGAAATACACCCCAAGTGCCTGGAATACTGCAACTTCAACAGTACTCAAGCAGTTTGACATGAGCCAGTATGAAGCAGTCTGCTTGATTGGCACGCTACCTTCACCAGTGCACAGTAGAAGCAGTATGGACCATCTACAAGGATGTACTGAAGCAACTCACTGAGGCTCCCTTGACAGCACATTGCAAATCCATGACCTCTCCCACCTAGAAGAACAAGGGCAGCAGATGCACAGAACACTACCATTAGCAAGTTCCCCTCCAAGTGACATACCATCCTGATTTGGAACAATGCTACCATTCCTTCACTGTCATTAAGTCAAAATCCTGTAACCCCATTCTTAAGAGCACCGTATGTTTACCGACACCACGTGGCCTGCAATGGTTCAAGAAGGTGGGAAATTAGGCAGGGGCATTAAATGCTGGCCTTTCCAGTGACACATTCTTGATCAAATCTTTTTAAAAATCTGTAACACATTGGCAGCGACATACTTCTTTCATGAGATGAAACTTATTAAGCTTAGGACCCTGAAATGTATAGCATCACTAATGCATTTTGAGGGTTTTTCCTTTCATTCTGACTTTCTGTGAATAAAGCTACCAGTTATGACAGCTTTGTCACAATTGCTTATTATTCTTTATTTTCTACTAATTAAATCCCATTCTCGGGAATTACAAATTTCCAAAGCCACACAGTCGCATAATTTCATGATTGGATTTTAAATTATGAAAAATAATAGGCAACACCTCCCTCTAGAAAAAAAGGGTAATCATAGCTGTAGATCTTCTTTCAGCTAAACAAATAAAAAACTTCAGAATGGCCTCACATCAATGCTAAAGCCACTTAACGCTGCTGAGGTGGTTGTCAATCAAACTCACTTCAAATGTGAGATGAGTGTTGTCAGTTTGTAGTTTAACTACAAGGTGGGATACCCTGACTCCCGAAACACTAAGCACACTACTGACATTGAGTAATCACTCTGTTTCGTGCTTTATTCTTGCTGGTTGAGTCTCAGAACAACTCTAGTGTTGAAAGTCAAATGGAGATTGCAGCCTATTCCTCTGACTGCTGCATAGCAACTTGTTACGGGACTAGAAACAAAAGGAAAGTCTGGAAATAAGTCATTCCACTGATAAAATTCTGATATCACTTGGATCAAAATAATATTCATAATTTATGGGGAAAGCTAATATATAAGTGCAGTAAAATTAATAAATTAGTGCAGCTAGTCACCTAAATTAAAATATGTCTGGCATCTGGAGAATGAATTCATTTTAAGAGAAATGCAAAAATGTCCTTTTCTCCAATAAATTCTCTATAACTAGTAAATATTCATGTCCTGGTGATCTAACTCTTCATTGAGGAGAATTTATGTTTCTTCAGGGTACTCACTCGTCATTTTGAAATTTGGATACATTCAAAGTGCCCACCAGTCACATCTTATTGATTTATGCAATGGTCTACAAATCCTTCCCTGTTCCAATACATCCCTATCTCTGTGAGCTCTCTCAGCCCCTCTGAACGGTCGATTCCTTCGTGCCTTGTGCATCTCACTCCCATTCTTCCCACCACAATGGCAGAGACTTCAGGCACCTTGGTCCTATTTTCTGACACTCCTTGCACTCATTATCTCTCTTTTTTATCTTCACTTTTAAATATTCTTTATTTGGCCAAGTTTTCAAACCCCTTTTCCCTAGCTGAACATATATGTTTCCTTAAATATACTTCCAATGTGCTTTGGAATTAATCTTCATGTAACTGTTGTTGTTTTGAGTGAATTCCTGGGTTTCAGTTTGTATCTTAGCCTGAAACTTTAAGGTAATATTGAGGGAGAGTTGAATTTATCAGGATTTATCAAGCACTGCTGTTTGTGAGACAATGGCCACGATTCTCCCATTGCGACCCACAACTTTTCTGGTGGGTCGAGGTAGGAGATTCGTGTCGCTGGCCTTGAACCGGGATTTGCGCATGCACCAGGAATGCACGCGCATCTCCCAGAGCTGGCGAACAGTTGCCGGTCAGACCACGCTGGAAACCGACGGGAAGGCAGGTAAGTCATTTAAATCTTTTAAAAATGTATTTTAAATATGTTTATTAGTTCATTATCGTGAACTTTCAGGTCCCAATTAAATCTCCCACCCCACCAGGAGTACTTCATTCCAGCAGGGTTCAGATTAGCTCCAAACGTTTGGGGAACTAGCAGGAGACCGCGCCGGAATGAAGGGGGGGGGGCAATCAGGCCTCCCCGGGGGGGGGGGGGGGAGCAGGCGGTGGGGGCCGGTGCCAGAGCCAGCCTGAACCCCCCGGCACTGCCCAAGGGGCAAAGTGCCCATGCCCAGGGGGCACCTTGGTACTGTAGCGGGATCCCCTTTTTAACTCCACCCAACGGGCTCACTTTGGGCTTGGCACACCGATTGTCCAAACCCCACCACTGCCCGGGTGATCCTCTCCCTCTTACCAGTGGACTCACAGCCACCTTGCGCCTACTCCGCTAGAGTAGCGCCCCCGAGAGAGAGAAAGAGAGGAAAGGAAAGCCTCTGCCCACCTTTACCTGGCAGCCTTTCCTGAGTGGGCAGTTTCGAAGCGCCCAGGGTATCCTCAGTTTTAGACTCCGGAATTATGGTAAGGGATATTTAATATTGTGACTTGATCAGAGATCGTTGGTGAGAAATTGAAAAGATCAAAACGGACTCCAATGAAAGTCAAAGATATATATATATTATTAAAACATCAAGGTCAAGATCACCAAACACCAGGAAAACAACACACAATGCCTTATGCTCTATAAGACTATAGCTATGGAAGGAATACTAAAACGGACAACACGAGAATGCTTATTTTACACAAGCTTACCAGTGTCTTAAACTATGAAAGGTGCATGCAAAAGCCCCCCCCCCTTTCCCGAAAGCCTCATCCACTATGATGATCTCGGGAACTTCGCGAATTACCAGAGGATACTCACAATCCTAGTTTAAATTGCTCAGTGGACTTCGGGCTGCGTGCTGGAGACGAACGAGAGGCAGGCAAGAACAGGAGAAGAGAGAGGAGAGAGAGAAGCCAGAGCTTGCTTGTCCCTTTTTAAAACCTGAACCAGTCATTTTCTCACACAAAACAGTTTCTGATCATTGGTAGTTTCGAATGACTGGAACAAAAAAGGCCAGAACTGTCGGGACCGCCCTTAATCGATACTTTAATGTCTTTTAAATGTTCTCTGAGTCAGCCTGATTGGAATCCTATCAGCGAGATGAGTCTTGATGTTGTCCATGGATGGAATGATCTCTGTTCTCATTGTCTTGCTGCTGGGCTATTTACTCCTCGTCTGCTGACCATGGTTTCTCCTTTGTTTCCAGTTGATTAGATCATCCCTGTCTCGACCTTCTCGTTATTCCCAGCCTCTTGCATATTCATGTGGCTGTATAGTTCCTGACAGCCAGCCGGCCATTTTCCTTATCCCTGGGTTCTTTAATCATGGAGGATTTGCCCTAAAACTTACATACTGCCCATCAGGCATCAGGCTGTGCCAAAGGGGCAGAGCCTATTGTGGGCGATTGGTGGGGGTGGGGGGTATCGCTGCCACTCTGCAGACGGGATTGGTCTGGGATGGAGGGAGGGCAGCGATTGGGACGGGCGGGGGGGCTGGTCTTCCGGGGGGCTGCCTCCAGGGGGATCTGAGCCCGGGGGTGGGGGGTGGGGTCAGCAGAGTGGGGGGGTGGTCTGCAGGGGTGAGATGGGTGGGGAGATCATCACTGCTGGCGGGGGGGGGGGGGGCGTTTTCAGGGCTGGCCCGGGAATTATTGTGGGGGCCGCGATCGGGCCGTGAGTTGGGGGGGGAGGGGGGGGGCTGGAGGGACAGCACTGTGGGGATCCTGGGCTGACCAGCAATCAAGCTGGCCAGCAAACGGGGAGTCTGACAGATCGAGACCGCTGCGCATGCACAGAGTTCCAGAACTGTCAAACTCCAGCACAAATAGCCCCCCCCCCCTTCTCTCCACCCCCCCCCCCCCCCCCTCCACCCCCACCGCGTTTTTAATGAGATTCACGACTGGGACCTCTGCAGTGCACAGAGTGCAGAGATTCAGGTGAGAAGCTGAACTGACAAAACAGTTGGATTTAGAACAATTTTCCCGCCAATTCATCACTTTTGGGAAAATTACCCCCAATATTGCTGATACAGAATACTCAACACTGATGGCATAAAATGGTCATCATATTGACTCAAACATAGTCACTAGATGTAAATAGCAACTCATTGTGTGAGTAACATAACACTATATAAATTCCATCCATTTTCTTTCAGTGTATCTTCACACACTGCTTTTGCCTTTGTGAGGGAAGAATTCCCAAGCTGATTATCAGCCTGTTGAACCACATTGATTGCTCCTTCCATTGCCAACAAGTCCTGGTGTTGGGCTTGAACACAGTAAGGAGTCTAACAACACCAGGTTAAAGTCCAACAGGTTTATTTGGTAGCAAACGCCACTAGCTTTCGGAGCGCTGCTCCTTCATCAGATGGAGTGGAAATCTGCTCTCAAACAGGGCACAGAGACACAAAATCAAGTTACAGAATACTGATTAGCATCTGTGTAGAAACTTGTCTGTGTCGATATGCGCGATCTTCTTGGAGATCCTCTCCACTTGCAGCCGGCAGTTTGCGGTGTCGATGGTAGTCATGATGTGGCGTTTGCTACCAAATAAACCTGTTGGACTTTAACCTGGTGTTGTTAGACTCCTTACTGTGTTTACCCCAGTCCAACGCCGGCATTTCCACATCATGACTACCATCGACACCGCAAACTGCCGGCTGCAAGTGGAGAGGATCTCCAAGAAGATCGTGCATATCGATACAGACATCAAGTTTCTACACAGATGCTAATCAGTATTCTGTAACTTGATTTTGTGTCACTGTGTCCTGTTTGAGAGCAGATTTCCACTCCATCTGACGAAGGAGCAGCGCTCCGAAAGCCAGTGGCGTTTGCTACCAAATAAACCTGTTGGACTTTAACCTGGCGTTGTTAGACTCCTTGTTGGGCTTGAACCCAGAGTTTCCTGTTTAGAGGTAGAGATATTTCCACTGTGCCACATGACACTGACATTTTTCGAGTTATTTTCTGGTACCAAAATAATCTCTGAATTTTTCATTTGCCTATCTTCTTACCAAGTAAGAAGATTTTTTTCGCACCTACTGCATGATGAACTTGTTTCCCTGTTTTTTTGTCAGCATACCAAGAATTGTGCTTGTTTTAAATTGTAATAGATTGAGTTGTCAATCCTTGTGTTGACCCCAATGGATAAACGTGCTTTGGCCATATAGAACATGTGTAATGCCTTGGTTATTCTCCAACACCTAAGAACTCCCTCCATCATCACCTAATAATCATTGCAAAGCAGAGAAAAAGTATTTTTTAAATAAAACTGAGTTCATGAACAGTTCATGGTGCAATATGTTTCTAAACGGTTAGAGTATATCTGTAATATTGAAAATGAATTCTGAGAGGACGCCATTGAGAAAGAATCTCAGATATTTGACCTCCAGCTGTGTGAAAGCTGACTACACTTTTCTCTCAGACATCTAAACCAAAAATGTTTGACTGTCAGGTATTTGGCTCTTCTTAGAACGCTTGAACCATCACCTCCTCCGTGAAGCTTTTGAAATGTTGACTGATATTGGACTTCTCCATTTCACAATCCTGTCCAAATGTTCTCAATGATGACACCATCAGCAGTGCTTGTTGACCTAATGTCAGAAATGTCATTTCCATTTTCTACAATTGAAAAATCTTGATGCCCTGGAAACTTCAAAGCATTGTGAATTCACTTCTATGTTCTCTCATGCACCTAAATCATCAGATCTGGGCATCTATGTGACTCACTGAACAGAGGTATTAATTCCAAAGTTCCAGATCTGTGGCAAGAATATTATTTTTATCGGATCATATAGTTATCCAAATCAAAATGCCATTCATCCTGTAATCTCCCAACACTGATAACCAGAGAAGGAATATCCACCAGCAAAAATGTGTAATCATTTGCATAAACCCATTCTTCGCAGATGGACACTGATGGAACTTCTATTTGGGACATTCAGAAGGGCTCAGAACATTCAAAAACACCCTTTGAGCAAGATAATACTTTACAACACTACCAGAAAATTTCAACATCATTTGATATAATTTGCATTCAACAGTGTTCATTTTCACTCATTTGACATCAATTGTACCCAACAGCAATCACTTAGCCATCATGTGACATCATTGCAGTACAAAAGCAATCATTTAGTTATCATTTGATATCACGAGTAGAAATCAACTGACATTAAACCACAATGCTCAAATATTTGTGATTACTAATATTGCTTACCTGGAACATTCTGAAACCAAACGTTATCAGAATTGTTCTCCATATTTCTGAATTTTTATAGCTTTTGACATTCTAAAACATCCTAACTTTAGAAATCGCCAACTTTGTTTTAAAATATGTGTTTTGACAAGCTAGTTTTACGTTGTTCTTCTCATGCAGTACACCCGGCCCGATATACATTGCAGCAGTTTTCTTCCCTCATCTCCCCCTCCTTCTTACCCTTTCCTTCCACCCCTCTTTACTCTCTTCCCAGCACTTTCCTTCATCGCTCATCCTCTCACCCCCTTCTCTCACTCTCACCACTCATTGCCCATTCCCCCCTCCCCACCCTTCCAACAAGCCTTGGAGCATTCAGGTTGTAGGATCGGCCAGAGCTGGCATGGGTCAGCATTGGTGGTAGAAGGAGGTGAGTATTTGGGCTAGGGAAGTCAGAAGGCATTAATCGCAGATGGTGGGTAGGCCCAAGACTACGGTGGGGGAGTGTAGGTCTAAGATCTATAGTGAGGTGTGGAGGAGAAGAGATGGGTGGAGTCCCAGTACTGGTAGTTGGGAGGCATGTGGGGCATGTACACCCAAGACCTCAAGATTCAGGCACTCGGAGCATAGAGATTACTAAATAAATAAAAGCCCATGCTCCATCTAGTTCTCCAATTACCATCTTGATAGTCACATGATATAATGGTAATGGAGTTGCTGATGATCATGGGGTATCAATCTTTATCAATTATTCTACAATCGACCCAAACATTAGGTGAGGAATAAAATCTGTAGTGGAAAACTTAATGAGCCATGGGTCCAAAGCCACCTCTTTCTTCCAAATATATGTATCCCAAAATATCAAGCAATGTGTTCGCTGTATCATATAACTCTGGCCTTTGGTAAGCAGAGTATGAAGTAAAAAATTGTTGGAAAAATCCATTTGTTGAATGTCATCTGTGTTGCCAGCTTAAAGAAAACAATTTATAAAATGTTTACAGCAGAGGTGGGTCATACATATATACATATCATCCAGTACAGGCAGGCAATCCTCGAGTTTACGACCTCCAAGCTATGATGAACAGCACTTACAACATTTATTATTTGACACCTTGTTTCGACGTTACAATGTCGGTTTTGACTTTACAACACTACGCCAGTGAACAAGTTCAAACCTTCATACATGCTCATTGATGTTCTGCACTGCCTATCTCCCAGATTCGAGGTGTTCAGCTGCTTTTCTGACATGTTTTTACTTGGCGATTCTTTCCGTTTCCAAACTTTTCCTGAAAATTTATAATTTATAACATTAATATATTGCTGCTATATTAACCTTTTGGTAATTGAGTACAAATTTCTGGGTTACTTTGGTGAAGATAAGGTATTAAGTCTGAGTTCAGGAGCCAATCCCCAATTTTTTTTAAAGTTTATTTATTTGTCACGAGTAAGGCTTACATTAACATTGCAATGAAGTTACTGTGAAATTCCCCATAGTCCAGCGCCTGTTCGGATTAATGTACCTAACCAGCACATCTTTCAGAATGTGGAAGAAACAGAAGCACCCGGAGGAAACCCACGCAGACACGGGGAGAACATGCAAACTCCACACAGTGACCCAAGCCAGGAATCGAACTCGGGTCCCCTGGTGCTGTGAAGCAACAGTGCTAACCACTGTGCTACCATGCCGATAACATTGTAACATTGGGTGGAATTTTCCCATCCCACCCGCCATGGGAATTGTAGCAGGTGGGACAGGACCATGCAAAAGCCCATTGACATCTGACGGGATTTTCCGGTCTTGGGATGAGCGCAGCCGGAAAATCCCGCCCATTGCTCTTATGGCAAATTCAAATCCGACTTGCAACTTTTCGAATTAAGACGCATTTTTCAGGAACTAATTGTGTCATAAGTATGAGGACTGCCTGTAGTGTGCAATCAGAGTGAAGTTTACATAGAGATACTGGCAAAATGTACTCCCAACCTCATCAATATAATTATTAACCTTGATTGTAGCAGCTTCATAAATTATAAGAACAAAGGAACCTAATGAATGTCAGGAAGGAATTTTGTTTATCAGCTGCAAATAAAAATAACAGCTAGTGAAAGCCCGGGGGCAATTCTCCCAAAGAGATTCTAAGTACCGAATTCATGTCAGAACTGGAGTAACTCTTGTTGATTTTTTTTAGCGGGATTTTCAGAATGAATCTTCTAAAAAACTCTGAGCACTGCAGAGTGCCCGAGCGGGATTCAGACTGAAAATCAATGGGCGGGGCGGGGGGGTGGGGCTATTCCCGCTGGAGAAGCCAGCAGCATAGAGCTGTGCAGGCCACTGCACATGTGTCGATCTGTCAGCGCCGAGATCCATGAGGCAGTGTAACTATCAAATCACATTGAGGTATTCTAACAGCTACCAAAGCAGGAAGGAAATGCACTTTTAATTAAAATATAGTGGTGAGTGAAATAAATGTTTGGGGCATACATGTGGAATTGAGGTAGAAGCTGAAATATAAACTTAAAGAAAAAATAATTCTAACTCTATGTAGAATGGTTTTATCATAATGGGGACATCTGTCAGTCACACAGTATGTCCATTTATGAATATGATAAGTGCTGTTTTGGTAATCTGACAGAGTGGAAACCTGACTGGAGGGATTCAAACATGGCGTTCTTGAAAGAGGGAAACATATTTGAGAGGCAACTGGAGAGAAAAGGGCACATCAGAGCATAAGAAACATTTGGCCCCTTGAGTCTTCCTGCCATTCAATAAGTTTCGTGACTGATCTGATTGTGACATTAACTCCACTTTCCTGCCCGCCCCCACAACCTTTGATTCTGTTGTTGATCAAAAACCTTGAATAAAATCAATTACTTTCTATGGATGAGAACTCCAAAAACTAACACCTTTCTGAGAGAAAATAATTCTCCTTTTCTCACTCTTAACTGCGAGCCTGTTTACCTTTGAACTGTGTCCCGTAGTTCTGGATCTCCATGAGGGAAAACATCCTCTTAGCACTGACCCTGTCAAGTTCCCTCAGATCCTTCTATGATTTAATAAGATCACCTCTCATTCTTCTAAACAGCAGAGCCCAGGTCCAACCTGTAGAACCTTTTCTCATAAGATAACCTCTTCACCCAAGGAATCAGCCTAATAAACCTTCTCTGAACTACTTCCAATGCAAGTATATCCTTCCTTATGTAAGGATATCAAAAGCACACATTACTATAGGTGTGATTCTACTGATGCCCTGTGCAGTTAAAACAAAATTTCTCCACTTTTATACTCCATTCCCTTGCAGTAAAGGCCAACACTCTTATCAGCCATCCAAATTACTTACTGTTGCTGCATGCTAGCTTTTCATGATTCATGTATGAGGACATGAAATACCTGGACACTTTATACCAGAAAATGGTCAGACCTCTAAAAATAAGGTCATCTATTTTGGTCAGTAGGGAGGGACGAGAGGATGTGACTGTGAGTGAGGCAGGTAAAGGGACCAAGCTGACAGTATTGGAGATTGGAGGAGCCTTAAATTTTTGTAACCTCCCCAGGGGCATCCACTTGATTGCCCCCCGCCTCCTCCTCCTCAAAGCTTCCCCACTCTTGTGCCAGTTTGTGGAGTGCACAGCAGACCACGATGATGCAGGGGACCCTCAGGGGGTGTACTGGAGGACAACACCAGAGAGATCCAGGCAACGGAACAGCATCTTTAGGAGCCTAATGCTCCACTTGACGATGGACCAGGTAGCAGCGTGGGCCTCATTGTATCGAGTCTCCGCCTCAGTCTCTGGCTTCCACACTGGTGTCATCAGCCAAGTCCTTAGCGGATAGTCCTTGTCCCCCCAGGAGCCATCCCGGCAGCCTGGGCTGGTCTTTGAAGAGGTCGGGGATGTCAGAGCTCCAGAAGATGAAGCTGTTGTGATGCCCCCTGGGTGGCATGCACACATGTGCATGAAGTTCATTTTGTGGTCATAGACCATCTGAGCATTCAGTGGAAGTCCTTTCTGTTCACGAACCGTGGCGCCTGATGTTTTGGGGAGCGCAGGGCGACATGTGGACAATCAATAACCCCCTGCACATTCGGCATCCTGGTGATTGTGGCAAAGCCTGCGGCCAGAGCTTCCTGCTGGGCCTGGCCCACATCGAAATGGATATATTGGCCTGTCCGGGTGCACCTCACGGATGCACTTGTGCGCCGAGCACTGGGAAATCCCACTGATGGGAACATTCCAGGAGTGCGGACGATTGCGTGCCAAACTTGCTAATGAGATTGAAATCAAGCCAATCTCATGCTAATCAGCTTTGCGCCCAGATCCGTCTTGTGCCAGTAGAAAAGGACTGGGACGATTGCAATCCATTTGTCACCGGGTACAGAACCCATTTTGAGGCCCACACCAGACGCAGCGAGGTTAGAAAATTGCCCCCGTGTTTGACCAATTTACTGGAGTTCTTTAAAGAAGCAACATGTGCTGCATATAAAAGAGAATTGATGTGCTGTACTAAGATTTCAAGAAGGCATTTGATAAGGTCTCACAGTAAAAGTCATATTTTCACTGGGATCTAGGACATCAAAATTGGAGGGCAGGGCATGATTGAGTAAATCACTAGTTGCAGTAATGTTACGGCAAGCAGAGGGGCCAAAGTCTCGAGAGTTGGGATTTTGAAAGTGCAGTGGTAAGTGAATTAGGGATAGTTCTTTCGGGGAATAGATGTGGAAGGAGGTAGGGTTGAGGCTTGGAATGGGGATGTGATACAAGGAAGTGATCCAAGTTGGCTTTCTCTGAAATTGAAACATTGGGAGTAGCGAGACCACATATGATGGGCAAGGAAGTGGCTGTGACTATACATTGGGAAGTTTACATCGAGGGAGAGATTCAGGAAGGATCAGGGGACAGTGAGCTCAGAAGACAGAGAACACGATGAGTTGAGATGGAGGTTGAAATCACCTAAGGTAAGAAGTTGTTTGGTGCAGAGCATCAGGGAGGAAAGCAATGAAGAATTCTCAGTGATAAAATCTACTGCATCGTCAATGTCTATGATGCTGATGCAGACCACACCAGTGCCAAGCTCATCTATCTTTTAACGCTCACCCCAACTGTTGGAAGCAATTTAGAGGGATTTTTCATATAATTGCTTCATTAAAATGTTCTAAATATACATGTTAGCAATGCTTGCTAGTAACTAAATGTTTGATAGAGCCAAACAATCTAGCCTTTCTCCTATGGTTTCCACCTTATAATTTTACAGACACTTATATGCTTCTTGATTTAATCTTACTCTCTCCTATCCAGTGAGCCAAAGCATTAAAATAGTAGTACAAAATCAATAAAATTAACAAGTGTTGAGATCACTGTATGCCACATGATTTATCTTCGGCACTCCGATGATCTTCTGATTACTAATTTCCGTTTATTTATGGCAAACAAACCAAGGAGCTCACATAAATAACAAAAATCAATAAACAAGGCAAAGCCAAAGCCAAGGCAATCTGAATTGTGCAAAGTGGTCAGATTCGTGATCTAAACACCTGTACTCTCTATTTCAGAGAGGCTACTTTGTCAGTGTTATGTAGTGGCTTTATCGTATTTCTATCAGACATAATCATTAGTGCTTCTTTTGGTTTTCAGTGGCAATGCAAATTAATCGTTAACCTTCCACTAAGTTATAATGGAAAGTTTTCTTGTTAGAAAGGTCGCTTGCTTTTTTTTTCCCAATCTTAAGTATTTAACAATATTATGAAAATGCTAATTTCTTCCCAGCTCTACATCTACCATCAAATTTTGATCTTAATACACGTAGGCATTGAGTTGCCCTGCAAAGGAATATCTTGTTTTTTTTTCTCCTTTGTTCACTCTTACATGATGGGACAGATGGAATAAATTTGGTATTTTCTCAAATAATCATGTCATCTATCATCAGCACTGTAATTTTCAGAAGCCTTTAATACGATGACATATGCTGCTAATATAACACGACTATAGTCATTTTAATACTCATCTCTAATAGATATACTGATATCAGGTTATTAACTACTGATAATAACTATTGTAAAATTGGCAAATTTTTACAAATTTATAGACTATATTCAAAATATATCACTAAATTAATACGTGGATTTTGAGTGAAAAAGTGACTATTTTCCAACCATTTTTGGTATTCAGAAAGCATAACTGGCTGGTATGTAAATGTTGAATAGGTTACCACTTAATCAAGGGAATGACGCTGATCCATATATGCGTGGCTTGAAAGAGTTCTTTGTCATCAAAAGCTGAGCCTGGGTTGTGTTAAATGAGCTGGAGGAGGATGATAATCACCATGCAATATGTCAATTATTGAATGGGACAGTGCTTGGAAGTTCCGGAACCAGTTATAATCCGATAGATTCTTCCCCCTTTGTTTTATTACTGATTTTGGCACACAGATATCCATACATCTGTTGATATCCATAGTTGCATTTTCCCCTTGAGAGTTCTTCCCTCCAGTAAAGATATTTTAGCGAAGGAAGGGACAAAGAATCTTCGAAAGGGTATGAAGAATTGGTCTCAACTGGACAGATTTTGGTTTAAATATTGGACCTTTCAAAAAGTGGAATGCACATACAAAGCAAGGAATCTTCTGAGGAGAGGTCATACAGAGATGAAATATTGGGGGCGACCAAAGAAATTCGTGAAAACGGGAGAAATTCACGCCATTTTTTGGGCATATTAAAAGTCGAATTTTACCTGACTTTGTCAGAAAAATTAGGCAAAACCAGCAGGGGAAGTGGTCGGGGCCTAGATCGGCTTAAAGCTGGTTGATAGCAGCAGAGGGCGCCATTACGCAAGTGCAGATTTGTTCCTGCCTTCCCCAGCTATAGCTGGCCTCCGCGATTGGTCACAGCTTCCAAGCTACCGCGGAGGATGATTGCCCACCACCTCACTCGGACTGATCGTGGCCGAACCCCCACCCCGTGCATAGACCGATCATGGCCAAACCAGCCTCCCATCTCCCCGTGCACGGACTGATCACAGCTGAAACCACCCCACCCCCCTCTACACAGACCGTCTGATCACCGGTTGCAGAATGGCAGTGTCCCCCCCACCCCCACCAATCGCTGCAAAAACAGGTGACATTCACCCCGTTTTTTGGGCGGGAGAAGGTAAGGTCGCCTCCATTAGCTCTGTTCTCTCTCTACAGATGCTGCCAGATCTGCTGAGGATAAGGCTGTCCATGAGCCTTCCTATGCCAGATGTAATCAGGGCAGAGGCGGGATGGTGGCAGTCCCCACCTGGCACCCTCCACTCATTTAAATCTTCCATACTCCAAACACACCTCACGAAGGGCATGATTACTTTATTGCTTCAAGCTGAAGTAATAATCAATAGAATATTTACTACATCAAGAAGATCACTTTCATTTTGAAAATGGCAAAACATTATTGGTTCTATGACACATGCCTGGTGGTTTATATAGGGAGAGGGAGTGGTGAGCATGTAGATGGATAACTGGCTGCTTTGCCAGTTCCCAGAGAGAAGAGGTCAGAGATTGGAGATCAGCTGCCAACTTCCTTTCTGGATGAAAGAAGAGAAGAAAGATACAAAGGGGCAAAAGAGAATTAAGGGTGTTTGTTGTCAGACTAGTTCTGGTCAAAACCATGTTAGACTAGTTCACCTTCAATGTTAAAACAGACTAAATGCAAGTGTATTTTGTAACCTAAATTGGGCCAGGACTGCAGGATTTTTTCCCTCCAAGAAGAGCTTAAAATTGTGGGAGCTGTTGTTCAAATCACAATCATCCACAAGGCTGTGTTCTCAGCCCCCTACTATACTCTTTATACACCTATGACCGTGCGGCCAAATTCCCCTCCAATTCAATTTTCAAGTTTGGCGATGACACAACCGTAATGGGTCGGATTTCAAACAATGACGAGACAGAGTACAGGAATGAGATAGGGAATCTGGTGAACTGGTGCGGCAATAATAATCTCTCCCTCAATGTCAACAAAACGAAGGAGATTGTCATCGACTTCAGGAAGCGTAAAGGAGAACATGCCCCTGTCTACATCAATGGGGACAAAGTAGAAAGGATCGAGAGCTTCAAGTTTTTAGGTGACCCAGATCACCAACAACCTGTCCTGGTCCCCTCATGCCGACACTATAGTTAAGAAAGCCTACTAATGCCTCTACTTTCTCAGAAGACTAAGGAAATTTGGCATGTCAGCTATGACTCCCAACAACTTTTACAGATCCACCATAGAAAGCATTCTTTCTGGTTATATCACACCTTGGTATGGCTCCTGCTCTGCCCAAGACCACAAGGAACTATAAAAGGTCATGAGTGTGGCCCAATCCATCACGCAAACCAGCCTCCCATTCATTGACTCTGTCTAGACTTCCCGCTGCCTTGGCAAAGCAGCCAGCATAATTAAGGACCCCACGCACCCCGGACATTCTCTCTTCCACCTTCTTCCTTCAGAAAAAAGATACAAAAGTCTGAGGTCACGTACCAACCGACTCAAGAACAGCTTCTTCCCTGCTGCTGTCAGACTTCTGAATGGACTTACCTTGCATTAAGTTGATCTTTCTCTACACCCTAGCTATGACTGTAACACTGCATTCTGCACTCTCTTGTTTCCTTCTCTATGAATGGTATGTTTTGTCTGTATAGAAACAATATTTTTCACTGTATTTTAATATATGTGACAATAATAAATCAAATCAAATCAAAACCAAAATCAAATTGTATTATTATTTGCTATAGTAAAATGAAGCAGCTCATTATCTATGGGCATCACAAAAACTATCCCGGGCAACATGGTGGCACAGTGGTTGGCACTGCTGCCTCACAGCCCCCAGGAACCCGGATTCGATTCCCAGTTTGGGTCACAGTCAGAGCGGAGTCTGCACATTCTCCCCCTGTCTCCGTGGGTTTTCTCTGGGTGCTCAGGTTTCCTTCCATGGTCTGAAAGACTTGCTGATTAGGTGCATTGGCCTTGCTAAATTCTCCTTCAGTGTACCCGAACAGCTGCTGCAGTATGGCAACTGGGGGATTTTCACAGTAAATTCATCGCACTGTTGATGTAAGCCTACTTGTGACACTAAAAATAACTTAAACAGTATTAGAGTGAAGACATGTTGAAATGCAGGAAGCATAGATGGCCTCTATAGACCACTTCATAACCAATAAACTCAGAGAATTAGTTCCTCGTGGTTGATTGCATTCTATCTCCATTATTATTTTTTATTATTCTTTCATGGAATGTGGTATAGCCTGTCCCTTATTCCCCTTGTAAAGATGATGGTGAACCGCCTTCTTGGACCATTGCAACCTATGTGGTGTAGGTACACCCACAGTGCTGGTATGGAGGGAGTTCCAGGATTTTGATCTTGCAACAGTGAAGGAACAGCAATATCTTTGGTACGTGGTTTGTGGGGAAACGTGCAGTTGGTGGTGTTCCCATGCACCTGCTGCCCATATCCTTCCAGGTGGCAGAGGTCACAGGTTTGGAGGAGCTGTTGAAACAGCTTCGGTGAGTTGCTGCAGTGCATCTTGTAGATGCTACACGCTGCTACCACTGCACATTGGTGGTGGAGTGATTAGATGTCAGTCAAGGGGATATTTTGTTGTGCATGGCATTGACCGACTTGAGTTTTGTTGCAGCTGTGCCTGTCCAGGCAAGTGGAGAGTATTCTGTCACACTCCTCACTTACGCCTTGTAGATGGTGGACGGACATTGGGGAGTCAGGAGGGGAGTTAATCCCCAGCCTCTGATCTGCTCTTGAGGTCACTGTATTTATTTGATTTGTTCAGTTCAGTTTCTGGTCATTGATAATCCTCAAGATGTTAATAGCTATTGATGTTAGTGATGCGCGATTAAATCACTCTGGAGGCTGGATCGTACCCGGGAAATAAAGGCTTTTATTACTAACAAGAATGGAGCATGCTATATACAATACAATCCCAGACTATAGGGTCACCAGGCAGTGCAGTGACCTTTATACTCCTATAGGAAGGCGGAGCCAACTGGAGTGTACCACAGAACAATATCAACAGGTAGAACAGCCCAACCCTAACCCCAACAGTGACAACAGTAACATATCTACAAATACCCATAGTGCTGACCATCTATGGTTCAGTACTCATAGTGGTAACCAACTATGGTTCACCACAGTTAGATGTTATTATCCAGTCCCAAGTTATTGGGCCTGCCTTCACCAGAGTGTAGAAGAATGAGAGGGGATCTAATTGAAAGGTTATAACATTTTGACAGGATGGACAAACTGGCTGCAGGGCTGATGATTCCCCTGGCTGATGGGGGGGAGGGGGGCGTTGGTGGGGGGAGAGGGTGTGTGTGTGTTGAGAACAAATTATCACGGTCTTGGAACACAGGATAAGCCAAATAGAGAAAAATGTCTTCACTTAATGGGTGGTGAACCAATGAAATTCTCTATTACATAAGGCTGTGGAAGCCAAGTAACTGAATGTACTTAAAAAAGAAAAAGATAGATTTATAGATTATGGGGTGATCTTGAGCCCATGTTCTCCGTTTGTGCGAATGCCGGCGGGGTCTCAAGTCGTATATCTCACCAGCGAGATTGCAACTTCAGATCGTCCCCGCTCTTTGCCTATGACATCATAAGATTCATGCCTATAATGGGTGTGAACTTGATTTCGTATTCTTTTAATATAATTAAACACACCCCAGTGCCACATCTTGACCCCTCACCATATCTCGAAACCGCGCCAACGTGACATCACGTGAACCTGTCATAGGGATCCCCCTGGGGGCGTAAGGGAAAATATAGCCTCCGAAGGGGACATGGCCGGGCTGTGCCCTAGCAATAGTGCTAGGGCACTGCATGATGCCAACCTCTGTCAAGGAGCGAGTCCCAGCAGGAGCCACATGAGGTGGGTGGGGAGGATTCATGCAGATGTGGTTGTGGGTTGGGAGAGGACAGACGAGTGAGGGATGCTAGTGCTAGTCGCTTGTGGGGAGAGGGAAGAGGAGAAAGGGCTAATGATCACGGGTCATGGGGCTGAGGGTCAGAGTGAATGTAGGCTCTGATTGGGATGGGGAGGGGAGCCCCTGAGGCCTCAGTAGTGGGCTGGGGGAGGGCTGAGGGGTGTCCCGATCTCACTGCTGCTGGGCTTTTCCCGCATGTTTAGGTCCCATCCCCTTGTATGACGGCGTGAATCACACCACCTTGATTTTTTTTAGCAGAATGTTGCAAGATCTGGAGAGAAGCAGATCGGTTTTCTCGCCAGAAACAACACTTTGTCATTTTTTGGTATGATTTGGTATGATGGAAAGAGTATGTATGACGATGAGATAGAGGATCAGCCATGATCACATTGAATGGGGGGAGCAGGCTTGAAGGGCCGAATAGCCTTTCTCTGGCTCCTATTTTTGAAGTTTGAATGTTTCTACTTGGGATTCATTGCCACAGGCAGTAGTTGAAGTGAATAGTGTAGATGCATTTAAGGGGAAGCTAGACAAATTAAAGGGAAAAGGGAATGGAGAGTTATGATAGTAGATTTAGGAGAAGAAAGAGGAATCTCAGTAAAGCTGTATCTCTGTGGGCTGAATGGTCTGTCTCTGAGCTATATGTAAGGGTCCTTTGTAGATAGAATACACACAGTCAAAATTATGAGTATTTTGAAGAAGTGCTCATAAATTACTTAAACTCTGGACCACCAAAGAATGTATTTTAGTGCCATGCAGTTGCCATTTTATCTCAGGTCTGGTGCAATTATATTATCCTTTTCATAGAAAGTTCCAGCTTTTAATGTTTTGCTTTGTGTCAGTATGCACAAGTCCTCCGCAACTTTATGAATTTATTTCTGGTGCTGTCAAGGTGGTGCTTGATTGCTTTATTTTCTCCTCAGCCTACTTAGTAAATTGAAAGGGCTTTGCATTTTCAACGCTCTCTTCAACAGCACCTCTTGTACAAATATTCCTCTGCTCGAGTATGTGGCTGAGTAAGTGGAAGGTTCATTTCATTGGGGTCAATGGGCACCTGCACCATCACGGGTGCATTCCAGGCATTTCCAACCCGACACTGCTGGGAACTCTGGCCTGAACTCAGACCCTTTGGCAAAGCCTCATTTCATGCCTTCAGCTCTTTTACTGATGGTGGGCTGATACTATTATTCTTTTACTGTTGTAATGCAGGAAAACATTGCAGGTCCCACAAAGAGCACTGGGATTATTGACCTGACCATCTCTTTTTCAATGTGGTTGAGGATCAATCTTAGCTAGGAGACCAAAATTTAAGTTCATTTATTAGTGTGACAAGTAGGCTTACATTAACACTGCAATTAAGTTACTGTGAAAATCTCCTAGTCGCCACACTCCGGCGCCTGTTCGGGTGCACTGAGGGAGAATTTAGCATGGCCAATGCACGTAACCAGCATGTCTTTCAGACTGTGGGAAGAAACTGGAGGGAACCCATGCAGCCACAAGGAGAATGTGCAGACCCCCAACAGCCAATGACCCAAGCCAGGAATCGAACCCGGGTCCCTGTCGCTGTGAGGCAGCATTGCTAACTACTGTGCCACCATGCCTCCCACGAGACAATTCAAGGAGAAGAACCACCACTACCTATCCAAATATGTGCAGGTTAGGTGGATTGACCATGCTAAATTGCCCCTTAATGTCCCAAGATGTGTAGGTTTGGGGGATTAGTGGGGTAAATCCATGGAGTATGGGAATAGGGTGGGGGTGGGTACGTTGCTCTGTCGGAGAGTCAATGCAGATTCAATGGGCCAAATGGCCTCCTTCTATGGCACGGTAGCACAGTGGTTAGCACTGCTGCTTCACAGCTCCAGGGACCTGGGTTCGATTCCCGGCTTGGGTCGCTGTCTGTGTGGAGTTTGCACATTCTCCCCGTGTCTGCGTGGGTTTCCTCCGGGTGCTCCGGTTTCCTCCCACAGTCCAAAGATGTGCGGGTTAGGTTGATTGGCCGTGATAAATTGCCCCTTAGAGTCCTGGGATGCGTAGGTTAGAGGGATTAGCGGGTAGATATGGGGGTAGGGCATGGGTGGGATTGTGGTCGGTGCAGACTCGATGGGCCGAATGGCCTCTTTCTGTACTGTAGGGTTTCTATGATTCTTTCTATGATTCTATGCTGTAGGGATTCTATCTCTAACCCCAACTAAAAAGGTAAGTAAAAATGAAGATGGACCCTCAACTTAAATTCAATGATCTCCTCATCACAGCAGGAAGTGCAGCTCAGAGATACAGCTGCAGTAATATAGGAGATGTTTTGTGCGTGGCTTGCCTTTAGCAAGGGTGTAATTTCTAGCAGTAAGACTAATCTGAAGGGTCAAATGTAATTGATTGGTGCTTAGCTGGAGAGGAGAAAACTTTACTGTTTTGTGCATGGCTTGCCTTTAGGAGCGAGAGAATACTGAATTTATATCAGGGTCTCTCATTAAGCTGCCTCATTTTGCATCTATTTTAAAAATCATGACTCCGTTCTTGTCTGTAAAACAGACTATCTACTTAGAATAAATCTGATGAATGCAATTGTTCCGTCTACAGCTCATTTCTCATTCATTTCTCCAGCACTAATTAAAAGCAGGTTGTTTACCTTATAAATAAAACTATCTTCTTTCTGCTGCCCACCTAATAATCTTGCAACACTTTTCCCCCCGACTTGGCTACCACGACTGTCAATTGTCCAGTAAAAGTTTCTCCTCTCCAGCCAAGCTCAAAATTTGACCCTTTAGACTGGTCTTACCATTAGAATTTATACCCTTGCTGTTGACCAGAAAGAAAAAAACTTTTTTCCAGAGTGTGAGGAATTAGATGTGACCATTATTCTTGTTCTGGATGAATAGGAGAAAGTTTGTGTGGATGTATTAGGACAAATAAGCTGCTACCTACACTGAGTTTATTCTGAAAGGGAAGCCATGTTTGCATGCTTAGCATCTTTAAAAGTGCTGCTAGTTCACCTGTAGCCTTCGTAAAATGAAGTGTGGTTAAAATATACTCAAAGAGCAATTATATTTTCACCAGGGTTCTATGGACGATCTCATCAAATGAAGTCTGCCGCAGGAAAAACTTACTGGGGAAAAGTATTTTTGGGGCGCAATGAAAGCAGGGTATCATAATTAGTCAAGGAGATCAACATCTGAAAGACTTAAAAGTCATATAGTTTAATACACATGATGGAAGGTATGGAGGAAGAATTTTCCTGTACACAGCTGGCATGTTGAGAGTTCAAGTGAGTCGGGTGGCGTTTAAAAATGGTGCCGTGACCTTCAGCCCCATGAGGTAACAATGGGCGGACGAATCACTGCCCACCCTGCCATGTGATTCAGAGAGCTACTGGCTGGTGCATAATTAATGAGCTTCCACGTGAGAAATTGAGCACCATTTCCCACCACGCCGCCCAGCAGGAAACATGCCAGGAAACCCATCCCCCACCACACCTAGTCTCCAGAAGGGAAAATTTCACCCAGCATTTCTTTCAGGATTTATTTGTACAGATCGTATGGCTCATTGTTAGATTTAAAATGACAACATTTTGACATCGTGGCTCAAACGTTTAGTCAAAGTATAGCTTTGATGTATTTGCCAAGAACGCTATGTATGTGCAGCCTCGAAATTTTTCCCATTGACTTTAGTTACAGAGCTGGAATTCATACCCAGAAACAACCTGGTTTAACAAGTAATAATCCAGTCCTGCGAGGGGGCAAATGTTCCAGAGGTCATTTTGGTGTGGTGCACATGGCTGCTGCAAAGAGTTTGACAAACTGTTTTCTCTAACACCGTGACTACATTTGCACTGGAGGTACATCGGGTGGTTTTTAAAAAATTTCTCAACCTCACTTATTGTGCTTTTCTCAAGTTTGTTGAGAATCCAGATCAAAAATGATCTATTTAATGAGCATTATTTATGTGGAGAACACTCCCGTGTCATTCCAGATTTTGTACAAACCTTGGACTGTGAATGCAGGATAAAATAGGTTGTGTTTGCAGACAAACTACTTACATCTGTGGGTGGTTTGAGTTCATGTGTGTGGATTTCATCTGCAAATGAAGTGCTTTGTTTGAAAAGTTGGATAACAAAGTGAAAGCAGACTCTTGGGAGTCACAGTGCCTTTCCTGCCAAGCTGCACAAAAAACCCCCACAGCAACAGCACAAAAGTGGGTTTCAAAGAATTTACAGTCACCTTTCTTCTGTGACCACTGAAAGTTTAGTCTGTTACAAAAACATTGACATAGGATTGATTTATCCAGGTGTACTGCAATGATGATCGAACTAGGCAGACCAGTAAACTGCTCTTTAAAATATTTATGTCCTTTTTCTCAACAGAAACTGCAGCAAAGTTCAGCTATCCGGAATCTTCCTTTGATATGCTGATGGCTGTTATCATAGAGCAAAAGGAAGTGTATAAAAGTCTACATTCCTTCTAATGAATAAAAGATAGAGCTTAATCTTTACAGTTTCAGATTTGTACAGGATTATACCTGGCTTTATTTTGCGGTTGGGCATAATTTTAGCAGCATAAATCCTGCCAAAGTGCCAAAAGCGTACCAGCATGGAACCATATTTGTCCATGGTAGTCACAGTGAGGAGGTGCTGTTATGTAAACTGGTTGACAGCATGACACCTGTTAAATCGTTTTGTTTCTCTTTGTTCTGTTCTGTTTGAAGATATGTTATGCTTTAGGTTTGTTTTTAACGGCTTGGACTCATTCCCATAACCCATATCCTGTCAATGTTCGAGCTGATTTTCCCCAATTTCTTTTCCCTTGGCCTCGTATTACTTCTCCACATCATAGAAAAAACAACATACATATATGGAAGGCCTGCTATGGAGAGCAAGGTAAACAGGATCACCTGATTTGCTCACGACGCCAATAGAATCAATTGAGTTCTGACAAAAAGTCATCAATCTGAAACATTAACTGTTTCTCTTGTCACACTTGCTGCCAGATTTGCTAAGTATTCCAGCACTTTGTATTTTCTTTCTTCTGATTTCCAGCATCCGCGGTACTTTATTTTTCCATTAGAGTCATTATACAGTGAGCAAATAATAGAATTTATACTGTGGGTTGCATTGGATAAAAGTTATTTTTCATTTAAACAAAGCGAAACTTACTTCTAGACGATGAATTTCATGACCTCTGCATGCCCCAAAGTGTTTTGCAGCCAATTAAATACTTCTGTAAAGCGGGAAATGCAACAGCTAATTTTACGATTAGCTCCCACAAACAGCAAAGTGATAAGGATCAGATAAATGCTTTGGCTAGTTTGGTAGCGCACGCTCCCTTGAACTTTCAGGTCCTGAGTTCAAGTCTCACTCCTGGACATTGCCTATACAACAGCCAAGAAGTTTTGCTAAACCTATATAAAACAGTTTGACCTCGCTGTGACTATGGTTTCCAATTCTGGGCACCTGAGGGATATGAAGGTTAAAGGTGGGAGAAATTAGGCAGCCATAAACAGGAGAATGATAGAAATCAGAGAAACCTTCGAGTGAAGAAGGAGGCCTTTTGGCCCATCGAGTCTGCACCAACAACAATCCCACTACAGGCCCTCTCCCCACACATTTACCCTGCTAATCCCTCTAACCTACACATCCCGGGACACTAAGGGGCAATTTAGCATGGCCAGTCAACCTAACCCACACATCTTTGGACTATACAACAGCCAGGGCGGCACGGTAGCACAGTGGTTAGCACTGCTGCTTCACAGCTCCAGGGTCCCGGGTTCGATTCCCGGCTCGGGTCACTGTCTGTGTGGAGTTTGCACATTCTCCTCATGTCTGCGTGGGTTTCCTCCGGGTGCTCCGGTTTCCTCCCACAGTCCAAAGATGTGCGGGTTAGGTTGATTGGCCAGGTTAAAAATTGCCCCTTAGAGTCCTGGGATGCGTAGGTTAGAGGGATTAGCGGGTAAATATGTGGGGGTAGGGCCTGGATGGGATTGTGGTCGGTGCAGACTCGATGGGCCGAATGGCCTCCTTCTGCACTGTAGGGTTTCTATGATTTCTATGATTTCTATGGGAGCAAACCGGAGCACCCGGAGGAAACCCACACAATACGGGGAGAATGTGCAAACTCCACACAGACAGTGACCCAAGTCCAGAATCGAACTCAGGTCCCGGGAGCTGTGAGGCAGCAGTGCTAACCACTGTGCCACAATGCCACCCTAGAAGCACTAGGGCCCATGATTTTTCCCTGACCCAGCTGTTAGCCTAGATATTGTGCTCAAGTGAGACTGGAACCCACACCTTTGGACTCAGACATTGGAGTACTCGCTCTGAACCACTTAAATTTACACACACTGGGCAGGATTTTACAGTCTCACTCAGGCGAGGCTGGAAATTCCCTCCCGAGGTCAATGGAGATTTCCGTTGTCGGACCCTCCCCCACTCTGATTCCGTGGCAGGCGCAGTGATAGAGTTCCGGCCAATGAGTGTTATATAACTGCTATCAATATATTTTGGCATTGATCAGGGATTGACTGATATCTGTTTTGCAATTATTTTTTAATTGGATGTGTTGCTTTCAATGCTTAGGACTGATCCCTCAGAGCAAAGAAATTAGCAATCCATCCCTGATGGCAGAAGACTCACAAAATCAAATGCACACCACACTCAGGGTCCTGTGACTGATAAATGTAGTAAGAAGTTTAACAACACCAGGCTTCTTACTGTGTTTACCCCAGTCCAACGCCGGCATCTCCACATCACTGATAAATGTGCCAACGAGCAAATTCACTTGTGAAACCTCACAACCACAGCACATTCAAATGTTACAATAACAGAGGAACATCAATAGGGAAATTGAAGAGTTACCACCAGAAACATCACAATAATTACAGTAAGAACAGGGGGGGGAAAAACTCTCACAGGGATTCCTAACTATTACGATTGGAACTTTCAAATCATGACCACTTTAATCCAATAAAGTAACACTGAAAAGTGGCCATAAAATTAAACTTTCATCCTCTGAGTGGTCAGCCTATGGAAATCGCTACCACAGAAAGTAGTTGAGGCCAAAACAGTGAATGTTTTCAAGAAGCAGTTAGATATAGTCCTTGAGATGAAGGAGATCAAAGGATATGGGGGAAAGACGGGATCAGGCTATTGAGTTGGACGATCAGCCATGATCATAATGAATGGCGGAGCAGGCTCGAAGGGCCAAATGGCTTCCTCCTGCTACTATTTTCTATGTTTCTCTGTTTCTATTGCTGGGTCATGGCACCAGTATAATCGTATCACAACCAAAACAACCTAGTGAGCCGTGAGTGGCTCATATAAACAAGTGTATTGCCTGCTTATATGGTGATTAAATAAAATGCTTTCACGGTGCAGCACGGCAGCACAGTAGTTAGCACTGCTTCCTCACGTCGCCAGGGACCTGGGTTCAATTCCGGCCTTGGGTAACTGTCTGTATGGAGTTTGCATGTTCTCCCCGTGTCGGCATGGGTTTTCTCCGGGTTCTCCGGTTTCCCCCCACGGTCCAAAGATGTGCGGGTTAGGTGGATTGGCCATGGTAAATTGGCCCTTAGTGTTAGGGGGACTAGCAGGGGTTACAGGGATAAAGTTTGGGTGCGATTGTTGTCGCTGCAGGCTCAATGGGCTGAATGGCCGCCTCCTGCACTGTAGGGATTATATGATTCCATAATTCTATGATTCTATGGATGTTGGCAAAGTCCAAATTAATTCAATGTAACTCAACATCTGTGCAGCCAATGATATTAGGCATGCTCAGAAAATAGCAATACCACCTTTATTCAGACCTTACCTGCTGCTTCCCTGCTTTAGTATTAGGAAGCCCTCATCAGCAATGCATCACTGACCTCCTGTATGCAATTGGTCATAGCTGACTGTGAGATGCTTGCATAATCACTCCCTGGAGCCTACAGCCTGGAAGGAGCCACTAACGTAGACATTTATGGCAGCAGTGACCTTCACAGCTGCAGGTAACGCCATTGCAATTTCAAGGGTTGACTGTAGGACTTTGTTTAACTGATAACATATGGCAGTGGAAACTTCTCTGCTGAACCTAAAATGATGCTGATGCTGCTGTTTGGTTAAAGTCAAATAGATGGTCCTTTTACCAGTCAGATCTTTGAAAAAGGACATTTCATTCTCCACAATCAGCTTTCATATCCGCTTCCTCCGTCACTGGCCAGAGTGAAAATTTCACGTGAGGGACCCATGACTGCAGCTGGATCACATGGCCAAAGGATTAGTGTCCCAAGGTTATTCATACTACTCTAATAGTTACTCAGAGTACATTTTGTTTTAAGGCAGCTCACTGAATATAAAAGTGTGAGTTCAGTCACAGTTTAATCATTTAAAAAAGTATGAAGAAGAATTAAATATAAGAACAGAAAATGCTGGAGAACATCCAGCAGCTCAGGCAACATCTGTGGAGAGAGAAACAGAGTTAATGTTGGTCCACACAGGTGGCAGAGACATGGGTTCGATTCCTGGTTTGGGTCACTGTACAGAGTCTGCATGTTCTCCCTGTGTCTGCGTGGGTTTCCTCCGGGTCCTCCGGTTTCCTCCCACAGTCTGAAAGACGTGCTGGTTAGCTGCATTGGCCATGCTAAATTCTCCCTCAGTGTACCCGAACAGGTGCCGGAGTGTGGCGACTGGGGGATTTTCACAGTAACTTCATTGCAGTGTTAATATAAGCCTACTTGTAACTAATAGAAGAACATAGAACATAGAACAGTACAGCACAGAACAGGCCCTTCGGCCCACGATGTTGTGCCGAGCTTTATCTGAAACCAAGATCAAGCTATCCCACTCCCTATCATCCTGGTGTGCTCCATGTGCCTATCCAATAACCGCTTAAATGTTCCTAAAGTGTCTGACTCCACTATCACTGCAGGCAGTCCATTCCACACCCCAACCACTCTCTGCGTAAAGAACCTACCTCTGATATCCGTCCTGTATCTCCCACCACGAACCCTATAGTTATGCCCCCTTGTAATAGCTCCATCCACCCGAGGAAATAGTCTTTGAACGTTCACTCTATCTATCCCCTTCATCATTTTATACACCTCTATTAAGTCTCCCCTCAGCCTCCTCCGCTCCAGAGAGAACAGCCCCAGCTCCCTCAACCTTTCCTCATATGACCTACCCTCCAAACCAGGCAGCATCCTGGTAAATCTCCTCTGCACTCTTTCCAGCGCTTCCACATCCTTCTTATAGTGGGGTGACCAGAACTGCACACAATATTCCAAATGTGGTCTCACCAAGGTCCTGTACAGTTGCAGCATAACCCCACGGCTCTTAAACTCCAACCCCCTGTTAATAAAAGCTAACACACTATAGGCCTTCTTCACAGCTCTATCCACTTGACTGGCAACCTTTAGAGATCTGTGGATATGGACCCCAAGATCTCTCTGTTCCTCCACAGTCTTCAGAACCCTACCTTTGACCCTGTAATCCACATTTAAATTTGTCCTACCAAAATGAATCACCTCACATTTATCAGGGTTAAACTCCATTTGCCATTTTTCAGCCCAGCTTTGCATCCTATCTATGTCTCTTTGCAGCCTACAACAGCCCTCCACCTCATCCACTACTCCACCAATCTTGGTGTCATCAGCAAATTTACTGATCCACCCTTCAGCCCCCTCCTCTAAGTCATTAATAAAAATCACAAAGAGCAGAGGACCAAGCACTGATCCCTGCGGCACACCGCTAGCAACCTGCCTCCAATCCGAAAATTTTCCATCGACCACCACCCTCTGTCTTCGGTCAGACAGCCAGTTACCTTCCAATCGGCCAACTTTCCCTCTATCCCACACCTCCTCACTTTCATCATAAGCCGACCATGGGGGACCTTATCAAACGCCTTACTAAAATCCATGTATATGACATCAACTGCCCTACCTTCATCAACACACTTAGTTACCTCCTCAAAAAATTCTATCAAATTTGTGAGGCACGACTTGCCCTTCACGAATCCGTGCTGACTATCTCGGATTAATCCGAGATAGTCTACAAATAATAACTAAACTTTTTTTTTTAATGGGCTGAATATTTGCTTCAGTGGTGAGAAAAAGAAGTGGGACTCTTTCCTGGATCCGAACCTGCTTTCCTGGCAGTAACTTATTGGAATTTTGACCAGGGTATCCTCTTATTTGGCATATATACAGGGTTTCTGTGCAACTACTACAGGGCGATCTTTGCCCTGGAGGGTTGGTACCCTGCTTACCACTGGGTGCCCACCTCCTGATGGTACCTTCATCTCTGGGTGTAGCCCCGTTCTGATCTGTGTCGCTTTCTTATAGTTTTGAGGATAGTTTGGAAAGGGTCTGCCTGAGTTGTCAGGCTTATTGTACGGCCATAGTTGTCTGCTGTGATGGTTGAATCCCTGTCTGTGAGGATTCTCTGCTGCTCAAGGGTAGGCAGTTTTTGAATTCCTCCAGCAATATCAAGTCTCACAAACCCTCGTTGGTGCTATTTTTAAAGGGCGGAACCACTGGTCAAAAGTTATTTGCTTCAGTTGTTTAGGCTGTAGGTAGGTGTACGTGCGTTTCTTATGAGTGTTCTGGAATTGCTGGCAATATGCCTTCGGGACTAACCCACAGGCACTGAGGATGGCAGCCTTGGTCTGTTGATAATTAGTGGACATGTCTGGAGTGAGCATATAGTGCAGCTCTTGGTTGCTCCCTGACAACTGCCCTTGCATCAAAAAGGTCCAGATATCTGATGGCCATTTTAGTTGTCCAGTTACTTTCTGAAAAGTGGTGAAACAGGTTTGTAGTTACGCGGCCCTTTAAGGGGTGTGCGTGTGGGAGCGGGGGTGGGGGGGGATTCAGGGGTGGGGGCAGGTGGGTGGTGGTTGGGGTTGGGTGTTTCCCTAGGGCCATGTGATCAGTCCGGATCCTGTGGACTGTCATGGCGGGAAGCTGAGCCAATCAGGAGATGGGTGCGTACCAGACGGGTTGAGGAGGGACTCGCAGCTGGAACCAGTAGAGCAGTCGAATTGTAATTCAGTCTGATCTTATTATGTATATTAGTCTTATTGTTTGGCAATAAAAGCTTTGTAGACCCAAGCCACATCAAATCGCCCTGGATCCATTACAGGATTCTGCATCACTCTCTTCAAAGTCATGAATGAATCTAAGGTAGTTAAGAGCCTCAGAGATTGCTTCTGAGGTAAGAAGATTTGGGCAGGTGGAGAGAAGTCTTCTCTGGCAGTTTCCATCTGTCTGATCTCTCTCTCCCTTTGAGCTGCCAGCTCGATTTCTGAAGTTTGGAAAATTGGAACTATTCTCTTTTCCTCCTCTCTCTCTTTCCCTCTCCTGAGCTTGTTTCTCTCTGCTTTGCTTTCTCCTGAAACTCTTGTTGAATTCTCAACTTTTCAAGCTCAGATTTGGCTAAGAGAAGGAGTTTAGAGTCAGGGTTGAACTCTTTGTTTACCTCTTCTGGTTGATAAGTGGGGTTCAAATCCCTTACCAGCAACTGGAGCAGATCATCGCCAAAAAGGAAGGATCTCCGCGGCCGGGATTCCCTGGTGCTGCTGCAGTGAATGGAATTTTGGCTGAGCGCTAAATTCTTTGGTCTCACTGGCAATGGTGATGGGATGAGTGCGATCGGAGAATCCCAACCCAAGGGCAGGATCTTACTGGCTCGTAATGCTGGTTGATCAGCATGGTGAGCCGGAAAGATAGGGCCAAGGTGAAAAATCAGGTCCGTGCCTAATTTCTCGCTTCTCGCAATTTTACTAGCGCCATTCTGATTTAAATATTAGCAACATGCTTAGCATATCATTAATGAGACTCGGACACTAACATCCGGGCTCACCTACCTTAGCCCCCTCGCCAGATAAGGTCCTGAACAGCAATGATCACAGATGGTCCCTACCAATGGGGATCAGATGTGTTGGCCTTGTCGGTGGGATCAGAGGCCATTGTAGCCCTAGGTGGTTAGGGGTAGGGTCAGGGGCAATGCCAGTTTGGCACCTTGGTACTGCCAGCCAGGCACCCTGGCACTGTCAGCCTGGCACCATGCAGTACCCACTGGGCTCCCTGGCACTATCAGCTTGGCACTCCAGAGCTGCCCACTGGGCAACCTGGCACAGCCTGCTTGGCACTGGGCAGTGCCAGTGGGGCCTGAGGAGATGGGCCTGATGAGGTGGGGCTTGAAGGGGTGGGGCATGATGGGGGAAGCAGTGTGGGGGAGCTCCAGAGAGGGGTGGAAAAGTGGGGTGGTTGACCAGCTGGATGATGATCGGGCAGGGAGCAATGAACCGGGGCTGCAATTGGCTGGGGCCATGATCAGGGGGGCGGGGCTTGATCATCCAGGTCGGCGTGTGGGTTTTGCAATCGGCCAGGATGGCGATCAGAGTGGGGGGAAGGCAATGCTTGGGGCAGCGATCGTTGGGGAATCGGGATCAACAATTTTCGGGGTGGCGATTGGGGAGAACGATGTCCAGGGGTGGTGTGGGGTGACATATGGGTGCGCTTGCACAATGACACCCGAGCCCAGCAGCTGGCCTCACAGGTGAGCTTAGACTCCACACAATCCCATCCCCGTCTCACTGGCAACATTCACATTATGGCCTCTGTATTGCACAGAGTGGCATAAATTACCATTTTGCACTTAGAAGCTTTTTGAGAAATTTCAGCCCCTGGTCTTTTAATCTTTTTAGGTAGTTTTATTTGCATTGCCCCAGCTACAGCTTTCAAATGTTCTGTGCTCATAGATATCATTTTTTTAATTAGTGTCATAAGTAGGCTTACATCAACACTGCAATGAAGTTGCTGTGAAAATCCTCCCGACACCACGCTCCGGCGCCTGTTCGGGTACACTGAGGGAAAATTTAGCATGGCCAATGCACCTAAGCAGCACGTCTTTCGGACTGTGGGAGGAAATCGGAGCACCCGAAGGAAACCCATGCAGACATGGGGGGAACGCGCAGACTCCGCACAGACAGTGACCCAAGCAGGGAATCGAACCTGGGTCCCTGCACTGTGAGGCAGCAGTGTTAACCACTGTGGCACCGTGCTGCCTGATATCATGTCTCACCATTTCAATTGCCTTGTTTCAGAAACATCTGGGCATCAGAATTGCAATTTTCTTCATGTTAGCGGAAGGTAATTTGCTGTGGTAATTTTCTGGTGTATTAAAGATTGTTGTCAGCCACTGAATTTTCCCCTGAGCTTTCTTTTATATCAGACTCAGCTTGTTTCTTAAATTTTAGCTCTCGTCAAAATTGTGGTCAGATTTTTCTTGCTTGTTCAACTTTCAGCTCACTTGTAATGGGTCTATGCCAGACCTGAGCTCCCAATTTCTGGTAGAGACAGGGGAGAGAGAAACTGAATTGCTTTATCCTCTCTCCGTCTTTCTGTAAGCAGAGGTGTTTTTGAATTATATATGAAGTAAGCTGTGGCTTAGCCCCCCAAACCCTCAGGCTGAATTCTCCCACGTTCCTGCTGGCAGGAGCAACGGCAGGTAGGGAGGGGATAATTCAGTAGGAGACCCAAAAACGGGATTCACACCAGATGACGTGGATCTTCCAGCTTCAGTGCCTTCGAGAAGGTCCATCTTCCAGCCTCAGAGTTTTGCTGGAGATCCATAATCTTTCTGCAGGGGGTCTATCTTCTTTCTTCAATGGTGGGGCATTGATTCCGGACGACTTTTAAATATGGACCCAGTTATGTCAACAGGACATGTGCCATCAAACCCATCCCACACAGAAGATGGTGCAAAACCCCTAGATGCATAATTTTATTATCATAGAATCACAGAATCCTACAGTGCTGAAGAAGGCCATTCACCCCATCAAGTCTGCACCGACTACAATCCCACCCAGGCTCTATTCCCATTACCCCATGCATTTCCCCAGCTCGTTTCCCTGACACTAAGGGGCAATTTAGCATGGCCAATCCACCAAACCCACATATCTTTGGCCTGTGGGAGGAAACCGGAGCACCCGGAGGAAACCCACGCAGACACGGTGAGAATGTGCAAACTCCACACAGACAGAGACCCAAGCTGGGAATCGAACCCGGGTCCGTAGCGCTGTCAGGCAGCAGTGCTAACCACTGTGCCACCATTATGCTGGGGATGGAAGGTCTCGCTTGGTTTCCTCGCTTGCCCTCCGTAGAGGAAATAATTCCCTATATCCACCCTGTCACACAGGACTTGGTTCTGGCGAGGAGAATTCAAATACACACACACAACAGTAAAAGAACTCCAGAATGAATAATAGTTTACGTGATTGCCAGAGTCCGAGAAGTCAGAGAAGTCCAGGGGGTGTTTTCTTTGTGATGGAGCTCAGTCCAGGTGATTTTCTGATTGGAGACAACAACACGGGAGTCTTTGAAACAAATGACAATGCAGCATGATTAAGTTTATGTGTTCAGACCACTTGGCAGGCAGTGATCAGAGAGCCTTTTGAAATCAAACCGGTTTTGAGGAGTTGAGAGATGCTGGCTGGCTTCTTGGTCAGCTAGGAGCTGCTGGAATTCTGTCCGGTTGGTGTTAAAGTAGCAATCTCATCTATGAGGCTAGAAAAATAAGATTAAAATGATCCAAAAGGCTAGAGGCATGAGGCAATGTGACGCGGAGTTATTGCAAACTCACAGCCATTTTTTGTGGTCTTGGCTAAAATCCATTGTTTCCCTTTGGAGTGAAATGGTGACTGTTAATACTTCTTCGGGTATAACAAGTTTCAATGTCTCTGTCTTTGTAATCGTCCTGGTGGGGAGGAGTCAGTTTGTCTGTTAGTCATCTAGTTTCATGGTTATAATGTGGCCTTACAATGGGATGTGAGGTTCCACAAGGATGGGAGTGTAACTCTTTTATTCTTCTAGTCTCTGTTGGAACCTTCCAGAACAGATGGCTAATCTTGTGAGTCATGTAGCCTGCAGCAGCCATTTTGCGATTCAGCAGAATTCCGCTTTCAAAAATAGCAAAGAAAGAATAATGTTTTGATACATACAGTTTTAGATTTTTTTCTATGTCTTACTGACATAACACCTGTTATTATGACATTCAGGAAATGTTCGTAAAGTTCCGCAAGAAAGACCTTTATTACCTATGTAACATAATGTTGTATTTACAAAAGCAGGCCATTCAGCCCTGTATGTCCATGTTGATGTTTATATTCTGCATGACCCTCCTTGCACCCTTCTTCATCCAAACACGTCAATCTATCCATTACTTTCTTCCTCAGGTCTAAGTACATCTGTGTCATAGAAATCATAGAAATCATAGAAACCCTACAGTGCAGAAGGAGGCCATTCGGCCCATTGAGTCTGCACCATCGAGTCAATCACCTAAACATTGGTCCCAAGTTCTAGTCTTATCAGCAAGTGGAATCACATTCACTACATCCATCATACAAACTCATTCATAATCTTAAAGACCTTAACCATGTTACCCATTCATCTAAAAGAAAAATACTGTGGATGCTGGAATCTGAAACAAAAACAGAAAATGCTGGAAAATCTCAGCAGATCTGACAGCATCTGTGGGGAGAGAATAGAGCCAATGTCTCAGGTCTAGATGACCCTTTGTCAGAACTGAAGGGTCATCTAGACTCAAACTTCTCTCCCCACAGATGCTGTCAGATCTGCTGAGATTTTCCACCATCTTCTGTTTTTGTTACCCATTAGCTTGCTCTTTTCTAGAGAAAAGAGTCCCAGCCTGTTCCATATTTCCTGCTGGTATAACCTCTGAATTCTGGTATTATTCTAGTCAATCTTTCATTGTCCCTTCTCAGTGTCCCTTCTGTTCATTTTTATTATGCGTAGAACAGAACGGTGCACAAAACTCTGTTGCAAGCATTGATCTATACATGTTTAACATTACTTCACCACTTTTCAAATCTATCTGTTTCGAAATTAATCCAATTACGTTTTTGCTTTTTTATGCTTTATTATCTTGTGTCGCTTTTTTCATTGATTTGCAAATCTGTAGCTCATGATCCCCCATCTCGTCTCCACTTTTTTCAAGGCAGATGTAGTAGTCCCCCTATTCTTCCTCCCAAAATGTAATCACTTAATACTGATCTGTACTGAAGTTCATTTACCATGTGGGTGTCTATTCAGCAAGTTTATTTATGTCTTCCTGCATCTTGCCAGAGTTCTCTTTGGTATTCACTACAGCCCCCAATTTGATTTCAATCCCAAATATTGAGGATGTAATTTTGATTCTTGAGATCTGAGTCCAAATTGTTTAGACAACTGGTAAATAACACTGGGCCCAGAATTGATCCAAAACCACTTGCCATGTTTTGCCAGTCTGAGTTACTACCTTTAATTCCTACTCTCTGTTTACTGTTTTGTAGCGAGCTTGCTATTCATTTGTCTCCTGACTCCATGGGCTGAATATAATTGGGCACCGGAGACCCCTGTCCCTGGCCCACACCTCAGCTGAAAAGTTCGGGAAGAGCCTACCCAGGTGGATGGCAGCAGATCCTCAGACATAGAGGATGGGAATTTTTGGTCTTGCTCATCCCGAAACCATAAAATCCCGCCTGACGTCAACGGACCTTTCCATTCTCCGTTCCTCGCCCGCTCCGATTCCCGTGGCAGGTGGGGCGGTAAAATTCCAGCCTCAATGGCTGATTGACCATTTGGAGAGTGGAGTCAGGACCTCCACCCCTCATAGATAGGAACTCCCACTTCAGAGTGCTGGTGGTCAACTGGATGCTGCCACCACTCTAGAGCCAGCAGTGCCCTGGTGGCCACTGCCCACTCAGGCGCTAAGGAGTTATGCTATACTGGACTCTTTTGAGGTTAGTGTTGAGGGTCTCACCAGGGACAAGCTGACAAGCCAAGTGAAGTGAGGCAAGTGGGGTGCCGAGACCAGGACCAGGGGAGTGGAAACTTTGGGGTGTGGGTGGTTGAGGGGGGGGGGGGTGGGTGGGGTGTGATGATGAAGGGGCTGAGTGGAATGCTACACCTTGTTGGAGGGCTCTCCGATGGTCTCAGGGGGCATGTTAAAGAGGGACACTCACTTGCAGTCCATTCAGGGCAACCTGCTGGGCTGGTTATTTGACGCTGGGCCTCTCCTGCTGCCAGTTAAATCCTAGCAGTGACAGAATAAGGATCTTCAGTGGAAATTAATTGGCCACTTAAGGGCTTCAATTGATCACCAAATATTCTGCAGCTTTTTATTATTCTTTCACAGGATGTAGTCATCACTGGCCAGGCCAGCATATTTTATTGTCCATTCCTAATTGCCCTTGGTGGGGGTGAGACTCCTTCTTGAACCACTGCAGTCCGTGTGGTGTAGCTACACCCAGAGTACTTTTTGGTAGGGATTCCAGGATTTTGACCCAGCAACAGTAAAGGAACAGTGATATATTTCCAAGTCAAGATGGTGCATCGCTTGGACGGGGACTTGGAGGTGGTGGTGTTCCCATGCATTTGCTGCTGTTGCCCTTGTCCTTCTAGATGGCAGAGGTCAAGGGTTTGAAAAGTGCTGTTGAAGGAGCCTTGGTGAGTTGCTGTAGTGCATCTTGTAGATGGGATACACTGCTGCCACAGTGCCTCAGTAATAGAGGAAGTGAATGTTGGAGGTGGTAGAGGGGCTGACAATACAGAAGGCTGCTTTGTCTTGGCTGGTGTTGAGCTTCTTGAGTGTTGACAGAGTGGCACTCACCTAGGCAAGTGGATGGCATTCCATCACACATGAGATTCATGTCTTTGTGGATGGTGGACAGATTTTGAGGAGTCAGGAGTTGAGTCATACCTGTAGGATGTTGATGGAAGAGGATTCAGTGATGGTAATACCATTGAATGTCAAGGGGAGATTGGATTCTCTCTTTTGGAGATGGTCATTGTACAGGTGTGGCACATGTTGTTTACAAACCCAAGACTAAATGTACTTCAGGCCTTGCTGCATATGGACATGGACTATTTCAACATCTGAGGAATTATAAATGATGCTGAATATCATGCAATCGTCAACAAATATTCCCACTCCTGACCTTATGATGGAGGGAAGGTTATTGGTCAAGCAGCTGAACATGGTTGGGCCTGGGACACCACTCTGAAGAACTCCTGCAGCAATGTCCTGGAACTGAGATGATTGACCTACAACACCTCAACCACCTTCCTTTATACTAGGAGAGTTTTCTGCTGATTCCCATTGACTCCAGTTTTGCTCGGCATCTTGATGACACACTTGTCAAATGCAGCCTTGATGTCAAATGCAGTCATTCTCACCTCTTGCATTCAGCTCTTTTGTCCATGTTTGGAATAAGGTTGTAACAAGATCAGGAGCTGAGTGGCCCTGACAGAACCCAACCTGACTATCAGTGAGCAAGTTTTTTCTGAGTGAGTGCCGTTTGATAGCACTGTCAACAACCTCTTCCATCACTTTGCTGATGATTGAGAATAGACTGATGGAGACCGATGGGGTGAAAATTGGTCGGCTTGAATTTGTCCTGCTTTTTGTGTACAGGACATACCCGGGCAGTTTTCCACATTGTTGGGTAGATGCCAGCATATTAGCTGTACTGAAACAGCATGGCTAGGGGCATGGGAAGTTAAAGTTTGAAGTTCATTACAGTGTTAATGTGAGTCTACTTGTGACACTAATGAACAAAGTTACTGTGAATATCCCCTAGTCGCCACACTCTGGCGCCTGTTCGGATACACTGAGGGAGAATTTAGCATGGCCAATGTACCTAACCTGCACATCTTTCGAACTTCTGGGAGAAAACTGGAGCACCCGAAGGAAACCCACACAGGCATGGGGAGAACGTGCAAACTCTGCACAGACAGTGACCCAAGCCTTGAATCTAACCCAGGTCCCTGGTGTTGTGAGACAAGAGTGCTAACCATTGTGTCACCGTGCCGCCCCAAGTTCTGGAGTGTAATGCTTCAATACTATTGCTGGTATGCTGTCACGGCCCATAGCCTTTGCAGCAATCAGTGCACTCAGTCATTTCTTGATATCACCTGGAACTAATTGAACTGGCTGGTGATGCTGGGACCTTAGGAGGAGGCTTTGATGGATCATCCCTCAGCAGTTCTCACTTAAGATTGTTGCAGCCTTATCGTTTGCACTGATATGCTGGGCTCCCCCATCATTGAGTTTGAGGCTATTTGTGAAGCTTCCTCCTCCATTGAGTTATTTAATTGTCCACCACCATTCAAAACTGGATGTGGCAGGACTGCAGAGCTTAAATCTGAACCATTGGTTGTGGGATCACTTAGCTCTGTCTAGGACTTACTGCTTTTGCTGTTTGGCATTCAAGTTGTCCTCGGATGTGTCTTCGCTAGGTTGACACCTCAGTTTTAGATATGCCTGATGTTGCTCCTTGTATGACTCTGCTCTCTTTATGGAACCAAGATTGATCCCATGGTTTGATAGTGTAATGGTAGAGTGGGGCTATGCTGGGCCATGCTGTGGTTGTCTACAGTTCTGCTGATGGCCTGCAGCACCTTTGGATGCTCAGTTTGGCGCTGCCTAGATCTGTTTGAAATGTCTCTGATTTAGCATGATGCTAGTGCCACAAAACACAATGGAGAGCTTCCTTCATGTGAACGTGGGACTTAGTCTTCACAAGGACTGTATAGTGGTCAATACTGTCATAGACAGACCTAACTGCGATAGTTAGATTGAAGAGGCCTTTGCCCTCTTTTTAGTTTCCTCACCACCTGTCACAGTCCCGGTCTAGCAGCAACATCCTTTCGGACTGAGCCAACCCAGTCAGTCATGGTGCTCTTGAGCCATTCCTGGTGATGAAGTCCCCCACCCAGAGTACATTTAGTGCCCTAGAACCCTCAGTGTTTTCTCCGAGTGATATTTAACAAGGAGAAGCACTGATTGATCAGCTGAGGCACAATGGCAAGTTGTTTCCTTGTCCATGTTTGACTTGATGCATGTGGCTCAATGGAGTCTAGAGTGGGCATACCCAAGGACGGTGATGGTGGTGTCTGGGCATTGTCAGTATAATTGCAGTGGGGACAGTCCACCCATTCAACTTTCCATACGCACCCGCTTTCATACCTGCCAGCGAGGGAGCACAAATTCCAGATCCATGTGTTCTAACCTCATTCATAAGTCGCTATTTAATACCTTTATTGAAGGCCTTTTGAAAATCCAAATATATTACTTAAACTAAAATCCACAGGGTAGAACATAACGTTGATAAGAAAATGGTTAGTAGGTGAATGCTGAATGTTTTTGTGCCTGATACAATGTGAAGTTGGAATGTAAGATTGTATGAGGAGCATCCTACCAAAGGTCAGTGCTTGCATGCCAGTTATTTTAATTTACAGTAATGACCTCAAATTTCCTGATGACATTAAAATGGGGGGAGAGAGCAAATGATTATAGTGAAAGGATATAGATTGATTGCACGATTGAGTAGACCCTTAGCAAATTAAATTTTAACACTTACTAAATGTGAAATGAAATGCATAGATTCAATATGCGGGATATATATATACAGTGAATAGAACTGAATTAACACAGAGAGACTTGTAAAGAGACCTGGAACTGTTAGCGGATGCATCACTTTCAGAATATTGTGGAAAAGTGGTTTTATAAAAAAAATAATAAAATTATGACATACAAAGCAAAGTTGCCTGTGCTGGGTTATTTATTGTTTTCCTGCTTGCTAGTCATTGTTTCTGTAAACTGCTGTGAATACACATCTGAGATTGGCTGATATAGACACTGTAGGACAAGGCTTTGATCGATGGCTGCCATCGTCCTTGGATGAGGACCTGTCTCACAGATCATTTAAACTGTTTAGAACTGATCAATGGGTCAAGCCATTCCACTGAATTACAAGCATTCAACTAGGCTGTTTACTGCATGAGCTTTTTGGTGCCTATATTCGTATTGGCAAACTCTGCTTGGAATCCTGTAAATGTCTTACCAGGTGACTGTAATTTTTGAAAAATTTGAATACCTTTTCTTCTGAAATTAATAGATTTTTGTTTGACGAGAGTATTGCAGAACCAAGGTGGATAAATGGTTGAGATGCAGGTCAGCTGTGATCTAATTAAATGGCAGAACAGGTGACATGGGTTGAATGTCCTACATTCCTATATCTTAAAAGGAATCTGAAGCTTTGTCTTGGCTGCAACAAGACAGCAGCGATACAGGATGGATCATTGTCTGCATGTTAGTGTAGCAGTAAGGTAAAAGAAAAATCATTTTTCAAGGGTTGGTTTTACTTTGAGCATCAGTGCATTTGTTGTTTTGGTATTCCAAGGAGCTTAATGAAATTTATAATTATTGGTGTCTTGTTATAAATATTCATTGATCTCTTTAAAGTTTGTAATAGTTTTTCTCGTGATTTATATCCGAACCACAGTGCAAGGGTATACATTCTTGCACATACTAAAGATGAGGTGACTGAGGGATAAATTCCAGTAAACCAGAATATAGTGATGACCTATGAGTCTCGCGATATTATAATGGGATAATACCTTGGGCCTATTCACTGTACAAGACACAAGGCACCAATTGCTCATAAAGGATTGGGTGAATACATTGTGAGTTCATTGGTTAAGACAAGGCACATGAGAACAGTAATGCATAGATATAAAGCTTGAAGACATCAGAGTTGTGTGCGCATGCTCTGCTCAAAGTAAAAGTGAAACTAAGACTGGATCACAGGACATGTTTTCCTTCTAGTGTTATCATGCTGATATCCCTTAAAAGGCATATTACAACAATATTTATCCAGTTGTTAAGCAAGTTAAGACCAGTCCAGTCATAAGGGAGGGGAGGTTTGCTTATGAAAATGGTAAGTACTAAAGAATGTGTATTCATGTATATATTGCTATGACTTGTACACTGGAAGTGAATATACTGGTAACATGGGAGTTCTCACAAGTGTGGCTACAGGCATAGCATAGAATGCTGCTGAAGATCTTCTAGTAAACCATTTATGTTGTGGTACTTTGTCATCATTACTACACAACCCAATAACTTTATAAGCATCACAGAACTCCAGGAATTTATCTAATAAACCAAAAACAGTGTAGATCTATGAATATTAGCTTTCATTTATTTGTTATTTCTACTGTGCTCGACCACTATCTTGATGATTCTATCAACGATGCTGATACATTAAAGCTAAGTTAATTTACAGTGGGTTTCTCCCCTATTTTTCTTTCATAGTAATTGTGAGTCTAATTTGGGAATTCAACTATCTCCACCCACTCATTCATCTGCTAACTGATATAAATTTGCACAAATCACCAGGATTGTGTAAATGGGCCCAAATCCCAAGGTTTGCATACACCATCACTTGAAATGGGCAGAAGTTGTCAGAGCCCTACAATACTGTTGCCACAATCCAGATTGAGGTTTTCTTTGTTGTCAAATTCCATTTCCCTCTGGGGAATCCTTTGTTAATCCTAATAAAAGAAAAGCTTGATAAGGTTAAAAAAAAAAGTTTAAGTTCATTTATTAGTGTCAAAAGCATGCTTACAATAACACTGCAATGAAGTTTCTGTGAAAATGCCCTAGTCACCACACTCCAGCGCCTGTTCGGGTACACTGAGGGAGAATTTAGCATGGCCAATGCACCTAACCAGCACATCTTTCGGACTGTGGGAGGAAACCGGAGCACCTGAAGGAAACCTGTGCGGACATGGGGAGGACGTGCGAACTGCACACAGACAATGACCCAAGCCAGGAATTGAACCTGGGCCCCTGGTGATGTGAGGCAGCAGTGCTAACCACTGTGTCAGTGAAAGATAATACAGGAGACTGTGGTGGCCCCTGCAGAGGAAACAATTTGGCAAAGGTTATAGCACTCCCTCCTCCCCCCCCTCCCACCTCATCCATGGATCTCAATAAGATTTGAATGAATAGCTTCTACATGACTAGGGCAAATTTGCAAGCAGTGCCAGAGAATCTGTACCACATCACCCAGAATTCCATTTGCGTATTTATTTCCTGGATCACAGATGAAACCTTGGGGAGAGATAAGGAATTCAAATGTTTTGAAAGACAGCAGCATAATGGGGATTTCCAGTTTTCTGCTGTCCCTCATACCCTTCCTCCCACATCCCCTCCGTACACTGCAACATATCAGCAGGTGACACTCCTGCCTTTGGACCATGCAGACGGACAACAGAAGTGGCTCCACTGAAAGTTGTGCTCATTACTCAGAGCTGCTATAACCCATTGTCGAATTTTCACCTGGTCAAACATCCTGGGTCCACCAGCAGCAGGAAGCTTTGTGGGCAAGGGAACTTAGTTTGGCATCTGGCCAAAAAAATCAGGCTCCTGACAGCAGAATAAAATTTAGCATTTATGTCATTGAGAGTTGAAAAGCAGCTCAAGCTTCCTAAAGGAAACTGTTGGAAAGCCCTTTAGTATATATTTGCAATTAAAATGCCAACTCACGGAATTAAGCTCCCCCTCCAAATTAATTCCCTGCCAGTCAGATGCTTGGAAGTTCCCATTTATGACTGCGTATAGGTGGCGTTAACCTGACGAGGTTGACTTCTTCTATGACTATGAAGTGAGCAGCCACTGCCCTCATCCTTCTTGGGGATCGCACTGAAATGTCAGCTTCTTGACTGAAATCAGCTGCTGATAGGCTGAACTGTGCAAAGATGACAAGGGAGGCAAGACCAGCAGGGAAAGGTGGAGCATAGGCTGGACACAGGAGGCAGACCGAGGAGGGAAGATCATAGCAGACAGAGGCCATACATAGAAAGCAGGCTAAGGATGGTTTGGAAGCTGGACACAGGAGGCAGGCTAAGGAGGGAAGGGTGAAAGGCTGCCAAGGGGACAGACTGCCCGTGGCATGGTGGGGGACAGCAAGTGAACACAAGGGTGCAGAGATATGGGACGGAGGGAGGAATCTTGTTTCTTGGGTCTGGGAGTGGGGGGGGGGGGGGGGGGGGGGTGCGCAGAGCTCCTGTGATTGGGTGAGTGAGGGAGTTTCTGGGTAGGGATAGTGGGAGAGAGATGGTTCTAGAAGGCAGGGTCAGTGCTATCGACAGTAGCATTCTGGGGCTTGAACAGAGGGCACTGAGCAGTGGAGTGGCAGTTGCAGTGAAGGGGGGTTGCATGGGATGCAGTAGGATGACAGGTATAGTGTAATTGTCAAGTAGCTGAAGGTTTCATGGGGGTGGGATCATGGAAATGGAGAAGACGTATGACTCTCTGATAATGGTGGGGAGGGGTCAGGGACAGTGTGGGTATGGGGACAGTAATGGGTGTAGTGAGAGAAGACATGTGAAGGGTACCAGTTATTGGTTCAAGGCTAAAGGAGGTGGGGGGAAGGGGAGAGCGAGATTCATGGTGACAGAGGGGAGAGTAATGGTTACATTGGGTGGATCAAGGGTGATGGCGGGAAGTTGGTGGGTGACAGAGGAAGGGTAGAAGGTAATAAGTTTGAAATGAGATGCACTTTTTAAAAGTGTCTCCTCAAAGTTGCTCTGAAATTGTGATCTTTCAAAGTGGGAGGAGGGCCGTTTGGGTGGGTGCTGTTCAAGGTCAGCACAATTGGCTGACTAAAGGGATGCCCTAATAATCGTGAGATAACTAGATGAGAACCATGCTCAGTTGGGTTCCCCTCTCCATGGTGAATTCCACATGACAGCACATTTGTTCCCTGATTTATGGGCCTCATAACATTGAGCTGTCTGCAAAGTTGGAAACTGCAGTAATTTCACCTCATGGGATAATCCTGAGTCCTTGGAATAAGTCTGGTGAACTTTGGTTGCAATCTCTTTGTGCAAACTCACTCCTTCCCTGGGTAAGGAGACAAACAGAACAGACAATACTCCAGGTGTGGTCTCGTGCAGGTGTGGCCCAATCCATCACGCAAACCAGCCTCATCCATTGACTCTGTCTACACTTCCCACTGCATCGGAAAAACAGCCAGCATAATAAAGGACCCCATGCACCCTGGACATACTCTCTTCCACCTTCTTCCGTCGGGACAGATACAAAAGTCTGAGGTCATGTCCCAACCGACGCAAGAACAGCTTCTTCCCTGTTGCCATCAGACTTTTGAATGGACCTATCTCGCACTAAGTTGATCTTTTCTACACTCCAGCTATGACTGTAACATTACATTCTGCACTCTCTCCTTTCCTTCTCTCTGAATGGTATGCTTTGACTGTATAGCAAGAAACAATACTTTTCATTGTGTACTAATACATGTGACAATAATAAATCAGAAAAGTCAAATCAAAATCACCAATACTGCAGTCGATTGCTGCCGGACCTCTAACTCGATCTCTTGCAATCAAGGGCATAGATGATTGATCTTCAACACCACAACCATCTTCCTTTGTGCTAGATATGACTTCAACCAGTGGTCAATTCCCCCCCAACCCAATTCACATTGATTCTAGCTTTGCTAGGGCTCCTTGATGGCACATTCGGTCAAATGCTGTCTTGATGTCAAGGGCAGTCACTCTCACCTCTTTTGTTCATGTTTGGAATAAGGTTAGTAGCTGAGTGACCTTTGCAAGACCCAAATTGAGCATCAGTGAGGTTATTGCTGAGCATGTGTTGCTGGATAACATGTTGATGACTCCTTCCATTATTTTGCTGATGATCAGGAGTAGACTGATGGTACAGTAATGAACCATGATGACTTTGTCCTGCTTTTTGTGTTCAGGGCAAACCTGCACAGTTCCCTTCATTGCCGTGTTGATGCCAGCATTGTCGCTGTACTGGAGGAGCTTGGCTAAGAGCACAGCTAGCCCTGAACCACAAGTCGTCAGTACTATTGTTGGAATGTTGTCAGGCTCCATAGCCGACAGCCGTTTCTTGATATCACATTGAGTGAATCAAATTGGCTGAAGATTAGCTCCTGTAATGTAAGGGGGCCTTCGTCGGAGGCCAAGATGAATCATCCAATTGGCACTGCTGGCTGAAGATTGTTGCAATCGTTTTGGCCTGGCCTTTTGCACTGATGTGCTGGGATTCTCCATGATTGAGGAAAGGGATATTTGTGGAACTTCCTTCTCCAGTTAGTTGTTTAATTGTCCACCATCATTCACAAATGGATGTGGCTGGACAGTAGAGCTTAGACCTGATCCATTGGTTGTAGGATGGGTTAGCTTTGTCTGTTGAATGCTGCTTTTGCTATTTGACACGCAAGTAGGTCTGTGCTGTAGCTTCACCGGGTTGATACTACATTTTAAGGTATGCCTGGTGTTCCTCTTGCATCTTCATTGATGCAGGGTTGATCTCCCAGTTTGATGGTTAATGGTAAGGGTGGAGGATAAAACAGACCATGAGATTACAGATTGTGGTTGTAGACAATTCTGCTGCTGCTGCTGATGGCCCAGAGAATCTCATAGATGCCCCATGTGGAGTTGCTAGATCTGTTTGAAATCTACCTTATTTAGGACAATGGTAATGCCACATAATGGGGGATGTCATCAACATGATGACAGGACTTAATCTCCACAAGGACTGTATGTTGGTCACTCCTACTAATGCTGTCATGGACAGGTGCATTTGTGGCTTACAGGTTGGTGAGGATAAGGTTAAGTATGTGATGCGCTTCTCAAACACGAGGCCAGATGCTCGGGAAATAAAAGGCTTTTATTTACTGTAATGAAGCAGCCAATAATTATATACACTATCCCAGACTGAAGGGGTCCCAGCCAGAGCAGGGACTTTTATACCTCTCCCAGGAGGCGGAGCCCGACTGGGATGTACCACAACACTACAGTACAAAGGTGTAACAACCCCACCCTAACCCCAACAGCAACAAGTAGCACAACCCAACAGTAACATATGTACATCCTTGTAGTACTGGCCTGACCCTGGCTCAGTACTATCCAGTGGGAACCAACGATGGTTCACCACAGTATGTTTTTTTCTCTGTTGGTTCCCTCATCACTTGTCACAGACCCAATCTAGTAGCTGTGTTCTTTAGGACTCAGCCAGCTTGGTCTGCTGTGGTGTTACTGAGCTATTTTTGATGATGAACAATGAAGTGCCCCATCCAGAATACATTCTGTACCCTAGCCACCCTCAGTACTTCCTCCAAGAGGTGTTCAACATGGAGGAATATTGATTCATCAGCTGAGAGGAGGACGGTAGGTGGTAAACAGCAGGGGGTTACCTTTCCCATGTTTGACCTGATATCATGAGACTTTATGAGGTCCAGAATTCTCAATGTTAAGAACTCCCAGGGTAACTTCCTCCTGACTTTGTACCACTTGGTTTGGTCATAGAAGACAGAGGGTGGTAGTGGAAGGGTCTTTTTCCGGCTGGAGGCCTGTGACTAGTGGTGTACCGCAGGGCTCTGTATTGGGACCTCTGCTGTTTGTGATTTATATAAATGATCTGGAAGAAGGAGTAACTGGGGTGATCAGTAAGTTTGCGGACGACACAAAACTGGCAGGACTTGCAGATAGTGAGGAACACTGTCAGAGGCTACAGAAGGATATAGATAGGCTGGAAATTTGGGCAAGGAAATGGCAGATGGAGTTCAATCCTGATAAATGCGAAGTGATGCATTTTGGTGGGAATAATGTAAGGAGGAGCTACACGATAAATGGAAGAACCATAAAGGGTGTAGAGACGCAGAGGGACCTGGGTGTGCAAGTCCACAGATCTTTGAAGGTGACGTCACAGGTGGAGAAGGTGGTGAAGAAGGCATATGGCATGCTTGCCTTTATAGGACGGGGCACAGAGTATAAAAGTTGGGGTCTGATGTTGCAGATGTATAGAACGTTGGTTCGGCCGCATTTGGAATACTGCGTCCAGTTCTGGTCGCCACACTACCAGAAGGACGTGGAGGCTTTGGAGAGAGTACAGAGGAGGTTTACCAGGATGTTGCCTGGTATGGAGGGGCTTGGTTATGAGGAGAGATTGGGGAAACTGGGGTTGTTCTCCTTGGAAAGACGGAGGATGAGGGGAGACTTAATAGAGGTGTATAAAATTATGAAAGGCATAGATAGGGTGAACGGTGGGAAGCTTTTCCCCGGGTCGGTGGTGACGTTCACGAGGGGTCATAGGTTCAAGGTGAAGGGGGGGAGGTTTAACACAGATATCAGAAGGACATATTTCACACAGAGGGTCGTGGGGGCCTGGAATGTGTTGCCGGGCAAGGTGGTGGAGGCAGACACACTGGGAACGTTTAAGACTTATCTAGACAGCTATATGAACGGAGTGGGAATGGAGGGATACAAAAGAGTGGTCTAGTTTGGAGCAGGGAGCGGCGCGGGCTAATTGTTCCTTGTTTCTCGTGGAAGTGGAAATGACTAGGGTTGGGAAGCATTTTCCGATCAGGGCCATTGTGATCTCCTGGACTCGTTTCGATCGCCTCAGGGGGTCGGAGAGGAATTTCCCAGATTTTTTTTCCCCATATTGGCCCTGGGGTTTTTCACTCTGGGTTTTCGCCTCTCCCTGGAGATCACATGGTCTAAAAGGGGGGGGTGGGGGTGAGTTAATAGGTTGTAATGAACAAAGCATCGTAGCTGTGGGGGACAGCTCGGTGGATAGGATATTGGTATGTAGATAGGCTGGAAAATTGGGCGGGGATCCTGGATTCAGGATTCAATCCTGGACCGGGGAGCGGCGCGGGCTTGGAGGGCCGAAGGGCCTGTTCCTGTGCTGTATTGTTCTTTGTTCTTTGTTCTTTGTTCACTATGCTGCCACCTCCAATGGTTCTATCCTATGGTGGGATAGGATATAATGTGGAGATGCCAAAGTTGGACGAGGGTAAACACAGTAAGAAGTCTCACACACCAGGTTAAAGTCCAACAGGTTTATTTGGTAGCAAAAGCTATTTATTTTGTAGCAAAAGCTATTTATTTGGTAGCAAAAGTTGGCTTTTGCTACCAAATAAACCTGTTGGACTTTAACCTGGTGTTGTGAGACTTCTTAGTGGGGATAGGATATACCCAGAGATGGTAATGATGGTGTCTGAACATTTTCAATATGGTATAATTCTCCATGTATGACTATGTCTGGCTGTTGCTTGACTCGGTCTGTGGGATGGCTCTCCCCATTTTGGCGTCAGGGGGTGAAAAGAGTAGGGACCGTGGAGTGAGGGAGACAACAGATTGTGGGCAGGAGGGGAAGCAGCCATGGGGATGGAGGGGAGGTGACCATAGTGAGGGAGAATGCAGACCATGGAGTGGGAATGAGAGCATGTGTGAGAGAGAGTGGTGAATGTGTGATTGTGAGTGTGGTGTATCAGTGAGAGAGAGATAGAGGTGAGTGAGGTGAGAGTGAGTGCATGAAAGTAGCTGATAGTGTGTGTGTGTGTGTGTGTGTGAGAGAGAGGTCACTATGCTAGTGCCTGTGAGAGAAGTGAGACTGTGTGTGTGTGTGTGTGTGCGTGCGAGAGAGGTGAATGAGAGTATATGTATGACAGAGTGAGTGTATGTGTGCGTGAATGTATGTGTGGCTGATATGAGAATCTAGCTCTCCAACAGCATTCTAATATTAAATAAATTTGTGAGCAAAAGAAGAAGCATCACTCCTCCCATTAACAATAAGGTAGACCTGTGTATTTTCTATAAAAGCAGAACATTTTAATTATAATAAATGCATGCATATAAGAAATAGAAACAATTTTATAAATTTGTTTTTGCATGTGGTACCTATTGCACAAAAATAATCTTTTTGTGGTTCAACTCTTCAACATGTTAAGAATGTTTCTCAGGGGTTCTGTCAGTACTCTTGGGAGGTCAAAAGAGAAAGACCAGGGTTTCACAAGCTATACATACAATGGTTCTATGCTCATGCATACCTGAGTGCCTTCAAAACGTCTTTAACTTTCCTTTTCTGGAACTACGCCCAACCCCAATATCACCAACTGATGTGGAAGGCAAGCGGCTGACTGTTGATTGGGATGATTTTGGTGGGCGTCCTCTGGTGGGCTGAAGCCTAGAGTTCCTTACCTGCTCAGGGTCTCCTGCTGAGGTGCAGCTGTAACGTCCTTGGCCGGACCTACTGAAATCAAATATTGGACTTCAGAATAACTCGAGGATACTTGTTTTATTTCCCATAAAGTTCAAGAGATCTGTTTTCTATTTTGAAAATTGTGTATTATTTGCTAATGGCAGTTGCCATAATGTGGACACCAACACAGCTGCTGCATTCAATGATATGCAGCATGTAGGAATGTCCCCATGTAAGCGTTGTGAGCTGTGATTATCACAGTTAGCAATGTTTAAGTTCAGAATGCGGAAATCCACAACTGTATCCAAAAGAAATGCTCAGTTTATATTTCAGTATTTAAATTCTAAGAATTAGCTGAATAATCATAAAGTCTAACATTCCACTACATTGCTACATGATGAATTTTGTGTTTTCCCATTGAAAATAAATTACACCATCAAATGCTTATGCTGATAACCTTTGGTTGCTTTGAATGCATGTGCTCCCATTCCTTCTGCTTCACAATATGTTGCAGAACATCCTACCTATTCACCAGGAAGATGCCATAATTAATACTGGCAGATCTATAAATACAGTGACATTAAAGGTCAAAGTTCAGCTTGTCTACAAAAACAATCATCCTTGTATGTGAATTAAATTATCTTGATTTTTTTTTCAATTACTTAAAGCTGTTCTGCTCGTCCAGCCATACAATCCACAACAGATATCAGAATAAACACTTCTGCCGTCAGGCTAACCATTAATCTTCGATGGTGTCGCTCCTTTCTCCTGGTATAAATTATAAAAGGTGAGCATGCAAGATATAAAACACCAAGTAACTGCAAACAAAGAAAGCAAAATTAACCTGATTTGTATTCCTTTTATTTTTCAAATGAAAATTGCAAATCGCATAATCTGATTAGTATCGAACTTAAATCAATTCAAATCCTTAAATCTGAAGGATTTAAATTTTTATCTATTCAAATGTTTTTCATTCTTATTTACGACATTTATTCTTCAAAATGAAAGAGGTTGTTGCCAGGAGAGGGAAGCATTTTCCAGCGCCCACTTTCAGAATCAAGCACTCTGTGATCAATCATGGCATAGGTGGAGGCAGCATAGAGCTAAGCCATCCCAAAACCAATGGATCAGATCAAAGTCTGACAATTCTGCCACATTCAGTTTGATCAGTGGGGGGGCAATTCAACACTGCACAGAAGGAGGGTTCTGCACCAATATCCCCATCCCCAATGATGGGGGAGCCCAGCTCATCAGTACAGAACAAGGCTGAAGCATTTGCATCCATCTTCAACCAGAAGGGCAGTGTGGTCCACCTCAGCCTCCTCCCAAAGTCCCCAGATGCCAATCTTCAACCAATTCAATTCACTCCATGTGGTATCAAGAAATGACCAACAGCACTGGATTCTGCAAAGGTTATGGGCCCTGACAAAATTGCAGCCATGGTCCTTGACTGGGTGTCACATCAAGGAGCCCTGGAATTGTAGTCAATGGGGAAACAAGGGAAGGTTTCTTCACTGGTTGGAGTCACACCTAGCACAAGGAAGATGGTTGTGATTATTGGAAGTCAATCATCTCAGCTCCAGGACACTGCTGCAGGAGTTCCTTAGGGTAGTGTCCTAGGCCCAACCGTCTTCAGTTGTTTCACCACTGATATTCCCTCCAGCATAAAGTCAGGAGTGGGGATGTTAGTATGAGACAATTAGGCTTTGACTATTAGGCAACAAGTGACATTCACACTAAACAAGTGCCAGGCAATGACCCTTGCTAACACGGGAGAGGCTAAACACCTTTCCTTGACATTCAATAGCAATGTCATCACAGAATACCCCACTATCAACATTGACCAGAAACTGAGCTGGACCTGCCATATAAATCCTTTGGCTGTAAGAGCAAATCATAAGTTGGGAATTCTGCAGAGAGTAACTCACCTTCTGACTCCCCTAAGGCTGTACACCATCCGCAAGAAACAAGTCAGGAATGTGACAGAATACCCTCCACTTGCCTGGATGAGTGCAGCTCCAGCAACACTTCAGAAGCTCAACCCCATCCAATACAAAGCAGCACCATCGTGCCGATGATGACCTATCCTCTAGCTAAATATTCACTCCTTCCACCAGGATGCCTAAAGGCAGCAGTGTATACATCCTACAAGATGCACTGCAGCAACTCACTAAGGTACCTTTGACAGTACCTTCCAAACCCATGACTTCTACCACATAGAAGGACAAAAGCAGTGGAGTCCCACAACTATCTTCTCACGGGCAATTAGAGATAAGCAATAAATGGGCTGAGCAGTGATGCCAGCAGCTCATTAAACATTAAGAAAAGGACTAAAATATTTTCCTCTGACCTATCAAACCCTAATTTTGGAGAGCACATTTTATCTAAATTTCTCTATTTTCCACCTAACAAGAACATCCCTATGGGCCTTCCAAGTGAGATTAACAATAATGTGCCAATCTACATCCTGCGTTTTGTTCTTTGTTTGACCTGATGCCACTGAGGTTTCTAGCATTCAAGCTTCCTCCATTTTGGATTCTTGCATATTGACCAAGTCCGTGCCTTAAATTCTTTGTATGTCCAGCTGGTGGAGAGGAAACTTTCATTGTCTCAGTTTAGGCATACCAGATTCAAACTCAGATTACAAAATTGCAAGGTCAATGTGTAACCCAGTTCTCGAAAATCTGATGCAAAGATTATGCATAAAAGTTCAAATATCTTTATTTTGAGAATTATAATCTTAGCCACACTAAAATACCGAAATAAATTTTGCACTATATAATGCCCACATTAACGTGGCATTTCAAAATATCATCAGTATCTTTGAGTTGTTAACATTTTTACTTCTCCAATACCAGAATCCAAGTGATTTGATCCATCCTGCACTGACCTATTTTATTACAAACAGATGGTGCACAGCATGCACCCATTTATACAGATATTGTTTTCATTCAAAGGTGGCAAGTTGTGCCATCTGTCAACCAGGCGTTAAACATTAGTGCGTGTCCATGCTCATGGAGAATAATACTAGTGACTCTAGGTGTGTTTTTGAAAGCTGACAATAGGTTCCAATGGACTAGATTCTTCAGAGGCCCAGAAAGTTATTCTAACCTGCATTTCATTTAGCTAGTTTTTGTAAGTGCTCTATATGGGAAAAAGTTCCAAACCACCAAATTCAAAAAATCTCGGCATCATCATACTGAAAATGGCAGAAATTTGCATGCATTTTAGTTGAATAGACTCATTTTTTCATAGTGTCATTCATTGTAAGTATAATTCCCAAAATGAATGTGTGTATACCATGCTTCAAAGCACAACAAAGTGGTACGACATTGAGTCTCAAACTTCCCCTGAGCATCACACGTTGCTTTCCTTAAGGCATTTCTGGTTGTAGGTAGTGACCTTTTGTTAGTAGGAATGCAAACAAAGGAGGAGTGGCAGATGCCCTCAAATGTGACACTCTATCATAGCCCAAAGCAGCAATATTCCTTTCATAGAAATCATAGAAACCCTACAGTGCAGAAGGAGGCCATTCGGCCCATCGAGTCTGCACCGACCACAATCCCACCCAGGCCCTACCCCCACATATTTTACCCGCTAATCCCACTAACCTACGCATCTCAGGACTCTAAGGGGCAGTTTTTAACCTGGCCAATCAACCTAAACCGCACATCTTTGGACTTCTACCACATAGAAGTCAAAGAAAATTCCTTTGTGTTAAAGAATTAATTTTGCTGGATTCAGCTTCTCCACATGGCAGTGATAGTCAACTGGAAATATGGACAAACACAGATTATGAAGCAAATAGCTGACCACACTTCTGCAATAGTCAACATCTGTTAAATTTCAATAGGGAAGTTGACTAGCAATAAAGCATTTGAAAAGAACTTAAATTAAACATCTTTTAGGCACAGGCTTTTACCTGTTTTAACTATGATTGCGAGTGAGATCATCAAGGCAATAGTTGGAAGGAGTTGCTGAGCTCATTAGCATGAGAGGGCTGACCTGACATCAGTAGATTAAGTCATTATGCAAGCGTGTAGCAATGGTTCTGGTCCTGCAATTGTTTGTTCTAATTCGACTCTGGCATCCTGTCAAGCACAAGAACTCCACAAAACTGGTCCTCAACTAATGTCATCAGCCTTCACCATTTAAGGAAAATTAAATTGGCCATGGATAATTAAGAGACTGTTAAAGTAATAGTTCTTTTGAACAATTTAATCTTTAACCCGAGGTACTAATGGTGAGCTGCTAGACAGAATTTTCGATTGATTGAGGAGGTGGGACCAGAGATGGGAAGGCAGGTAGCACATTAAGGCAATTAAAGGGCCTAACACCCTGCAGATGCCAACTGGCATTTTCCAGTCAAATTGCGGGTGTCCACCTTGAGGCTGAGACATGGCTCAGAGATGGAGGTAGCCTCCTACAAGAAGGCAGGGCTTAGGGTCACGCTCCATCCTGCTAGGAGACCTCACCCGTGCACAACAGCTCCAGATCCACAACAGCCCCAGATCCACAACAGCCATTGGCAATCCAGTGCATGTGTTGCCCCCCCCCCGCCCTCCCCCTCCCCCTCCCCCCTGCCCCCTCCCCCTCCCCCTCCCCCCTCCCCCTCCCCCCTCCCCCCTCCCCCTCCCCGCTCCTCCCCCGCCATCCCCATAATGATGACCTGGCAACTTCGGTGCTTTAAAAAAAATTACTAAAGCTTTTCAGATGGAGGTGCCCTCTTTCTCTTCTCTCTACATTGACAACAACCGACCAAAGTCCAAAGATGTGCGGGTTAGGTTGATTGGCCAGGTTAAAAATTGCCCCTTAGAGTCCTGAGATGCATAGGTTAGAGGGATTAGTAGGTAAATATGTGGGGGTAGGGCCTGGGTGGGATTGTGGTCGGTGCAGACTCGATGGGCCGAATGGCCTCCTTCTGCACTGTAGGGTTTCTATGATGACCTGACAATGGGACTGCCAGTCTCTCAGTGCTACAAGGCCTCCTTTCCACAGTAACTTCATTTCAGTGTTAATGTAAGCCTACTTATGACTAATAAATTAACTTGAACTTTGTTGGCCCTCCAGCCAGATGAACTTCTTCAATTCCTTTCGTACTGAGATATTGTATGAACCTTTAAGTACATCTTATTGTCGAGTTAGAAAAGCTAATTAGCGCCTCATCATTATGGGCTTATCAATGAATTTGAGGAGGTGTAAACCTGACAGTGGAACTTGAGCATATGTTGTGCAGTTTTTGGTCATGTTTCTGATATGTGAAGCACATCTTTCTGTTCCATCTGAAATTAAACAATAATTCAAGATTTTCATAAGAATACTAACCTCCTTACAGCAAGTGTCATTTCCTATTCTGAAATGTGGTAAGTGATTTGGACCATCAACATTTTGTATTTGAGATAGATTTTTGCTATAAATAATTATGCTCACTATAAATGAGTTCCAGTCCATCTAGGTTTGTGTAGCAGTTTTCCCTCGCTGCGTTATCAATAAGCTTTAACGTCAGATGTGATTATACTGTATCAAAAAGTAAAAAAACCTTTCTGCAACAAAAAGGGCTAGTAACCACACATTGGAAGTTGTAAAACAAATGTTGAACTCTGGAAACAATATCACACAAATCTCTTCTCCAAAACAATAAAAAACAAAGTAGTATACATGATTCACTCAGATAAATCAGGATACTTTGAGGCAAATTTGACCTGCAAAGGCCAGCAAGGTGGGTGCTTTGTGGGAGAAGTGTGTGGGGGAGGGTGGGGTTATGTCCTGTGTGGGTTGAGATTCTCTGCTGGTGTGTTGGGAACCCAATATGAACTCACAAACTTCCTCATATAACTGGTTCGCATTTTGTGGTATGCGGGACACTCCTTGGGCTGAATATTATGGGCTGCTAAGGTTCCCATCCTGCCCAACCCCAGTTTAAAAAGTCTGGGGGGGCCATGGGAGGAGCGCGCCTACAACCTGCAGCAATTTAACACTGAGAGCAGTTTTAGCAGATAACAACAAGACTCCTGTCCTTATCTCGGGAGGAGTCCCTGCCTCAGAGAGCTGCCAGCCACTCAGATAGCTAGCAGCTCTGTAATCCCAGCAGTGTCTGTGAGGAGCATTGGCAACTTCTGGCTCAGTAAGAAGTTTAACAACACCAGGTTAAAGTCCAACAGGTTTATTTGGTAGCAAAAGCCACACAAGCTTTCGGAGCTGCAAGCCCCTTCTTCAGGTGAGTGGGAATTCTGTTCACAAACAGAATATAAAGACACAAACTCAATTTACATGAATAATGGTTGGAATGCGAATACTTACAACTAATCAAGTCTTTAAGAAACAAAACAACATGAGTGGAGAGAGCATCAAGACAGGCTAAAAAGATGTGCATTGTCTCCAGACAAGACAGCCAGTGAAACTCTGTGGGGGTTACAAACAGTGGGACATGAACCCAATATCCCGGTTGAGGCCGTCCTCGTGTGTGCGGAACTTGGCTATCAGTTTCTGCTAAGCGACTCTGCGCCGTCGTGTGTCGCGAAGGCCGCCTTGGAGAACGCTTACCCGAATATCAGAGGCCGAATGCCCATGACCGCTGAAGTGCTCCCCAACAGGAAGAGAACAGTCTTGCCTGGTGATTGTCGAGCGGTGTTCATTCATCCGTTGTCGCAGCGTCTGCATAGTTTCCCCAATGTACCATGCCTCTGGACATCCTTTCTTGCAGCGTATCAGGTAGACAAGGTTGGCCGAGTTGCAAGAGTATGTACCGTGTACCTGGTGGATGGTGTTCTCACGTGAGATGATGGCATCTGTGTCGATGATCCGGCATGTCTTGCAGAGGTTGCTGTGGCAGGGTTGTGTGGTGTCATGGTCACTGTTCTCCTGAAGGCTGGGTAGTTTGCTGCGGACAATGGTCTGTTTGAGGTTGTGCGGTTGTTTGAAGACATGAAGTGGGGGTGTGGGGATAGCCTTGGCGAGATGCTCGTCTTCATCAATGACATGTTGAAGGCTCCGGAGGAGATGCCGTAGCTTCTCCGCTCCGGGGAAGTACTGGACAACGAAGGGTACTCTGTCCACTGTGTCCCGTGTTTGTCTTCTGAGGAGGTCGGTGCGGTTTTTCGCTGTGGCGCGTTGGAACTGTTGATCAATGAGTCGCGCGCCATATCCTGTTCTTAAGAGGGCATCTTTCAGTGTCTGGAGGTGTCTGTTGCGATCCTCCTCATCCAAGCAGATCCTGTGTATACGGAGGGCTTGTCCGTAGGGGATGGCTTCTTTAACGTGTTTAGGGTGGAAGCTGGAGAAGTGGAGCATCGTGAGGTTATCCGTGGGCTTGCGGTACAGTGAGGTGCTGAGGTGACCGTCCATAATGGAGATGCGTGTGTCCAAGAATGCAACCGATTCCGGAGAGTAGTCTATGGTGAGTCTGATGGTGGGCTGGAACTTGTTGATGTCATCATAGAGTTGTTTCAGTGATTGTTCACCATGAGTCCAAAGGAAGAAAATGTCATCGATGTATCTAGTGTACAGCATCGGTTGAAAGTCCCGTGCTGTGAAGAAGTCTTGTTCGAACCTGTGCATGAAGATGTTGGCATACCGAGGTGCGAATTTGGTCCCCATGGCTGTTCCGTGTGTCTGGATGAAGAACTGGTTGTTGAAGGTGAAGATATTGTGGTCCAGGATGAAGCGGATGAGATGTAAAATTGCATCTGGAAACTGGCAGTTGTTGGCGCTGAGCACTGAGGCCGTTGCAGCAATGCCATCGTCATGGGGGATGCTGGTGTAGAGTGCTGAGGCATCCATTGTGACGAGGAGTGCTCCTGGTTCAACTGCTCCATGTGTGCCGAGTTTCTGTAGGAAGTCCGTCGTGTCGCGACAAAAGCTGGGGGTTCTTTGTACAATGGGTTTTAGGATGCCCTCGACATAGCCGGAGAGGTTCTCGCACAGGGTCCCATTGCCCAATACGATGGGACGGCCGGGTGTGTTTGCCTTGTGTATCTTCGGGAGGCAGTAGAGATCTCCAACGCGGAGAGTACGTGGGATGAGAGCACGGAGGGTGTTCTGAAGGTCCGGATCAAAGGTCTTGATCAGAGTGTTGAGTTGACGGGTGTGTTCTTTGGTTGGATCTGCAGGTAACTGTCTGTAGTGTTCCTCGTTGTTTAGTTGTCGGTACACTTCTTTGCAGTAATCCGTTCTGTTCAGTATGACGATGGCCCCTCCTTTGTCTGCTGGTTTGATGACAATGTTGCGGTTGGTCTTGAGAGCGTGGATGGCGTTACGTTGTGCTTGGGTGATGTTCGGGGCTGTCTTGTGAGTGCAGCTGATGAATTTGGTGTTGACGCACCTCCTGACGGCTTGGGCATACATGTCAAGTCGAGGGCAGCGGCCTTCCGGAGGAGTCCAATTCGACTCTTTCCTCTTCGGATGCACTGCGGATCTATCTGTCGGCTGTTCCGGTTCATTGGCTGTCCCATTGTGTTCGTTGTTGGCCTCTTGGGGTTTGTGGAAGAACTCCCTCAGCCTCATTCGCCTGATGAATTCCTCTGTGTCTGCTGCGAGACTGATGGGGTCTATTTTGGTTGTGGGGCAAAAATTAAGCCCTCGGCTGAGAACTTCGATTTCATCTGGTTGAAGTGTGTAGTCGGACAAGTTGACAATGGACTTCCCTGCAGTGGTACTGTTTTCTACTGTGGTACCAGGGGAGGCTTGGTTGCTGCTGGTGGTGATGCTGAGTTTCTCGAGTTTCCTGTTCTTGGTGTGCATGTAGATGGTGTAGTTCCTTTGTCTCGTCTGCTTGGCAGAGTTTCGCAGCTGGTCTGCATCCTGAGCGCAAGTTGAGAATATGGACTCTATCTTGGTTTCCAGGCTGCGGCGTTTGCTGTGGAGTTGGTGTATGAGGTGGTTGAGGAGGGTGAGAGAGGTGCGACGGCAAAGTCTCTCAGCGTAGTCTGTGTTATAGGTTGACCTGAGTGGGTTCGTGATCCGTAGTCCTTTCGGTATTTTGTCTGCTTTCTTGCATCTTTGTAGAAACTTGATGTCTGTGTCGATATGCGCGATCTTCTTGGCGATCCTCTCCACTTGGAGCCGGCAGTTTGCGGTGTCTATGGTAGTCATGATGTGGAGATGCCGGCGTTGGACTGGGGTAAACACAGTAAGAAGTTTAACAACACCAGGTTAAAGTCCAACAGGTTTATTTGGTAGCAAAAGCCACACAAGCTTTCGGAGCTGCAAGCCCCTTCTTCAGGTGAGTGGGAATTCTGTTCACAAACAGAGCATATAAAGACACAAACTCACGGGCATTCGGCCTCTGATATTCGGGTAAGCGTTCTCCAAGGCGGCCTTCGCGACACACGACGGTGCAGAGTCGCTGAGCAGAAACTGATAGCCAAGTTCCGCACACACGAGGACGGCCTCAACCGGGATATTGGGTTCATGTCCCACTATTTGTAACCCCCACAGAGTTTCACTGGCTGTCTTGTCTGGAGACAATACACATCTTTTTAGCCTGTCTTGATGCTCTCTCCACTCATGTTGTTTTGTTTCTTAAAGACTTGATTAGTTGTAAGTATTCGCATTCCAACCATTATTCATGTAAATTGAGTTTGTGTCTTTATATTCTCTGTTTGTGAACAGAATTCCCACTCACCTGAAGAAGGGGCTTGCAGCTCCGAAAGCTTGTGTGGCTTTTGCTACCAAATAAACCTGTTGGACTTTAACCTGGTGTTGTTAAACTTCTTACTGTGTTTACCCCAGTCCAACGCCGGCATCTCCACATCACAACTTCTGGCTCTACAGGCAGTAAGAAGTCTCACAACACCAGGTTAAAGTCCAACAGGTTTATTTGGTAGCAAATACCATAAGCTTTCGGAGCACTGCTCCTTCATCAGATGGAGTGGATATCTGCTCTCAAACAGTGCACAGACACAGAAATCAAGTTACAGAATACTAATTAGAATGCGAATCTCTACAGCCAGCCAGGTCTTAAAGGTACAGACAATGTGGGTGGAGGGAGCATTCAACACAGGTTAAAGAGATGTGTATTGTCTCCAGACAGAACAGCTAGTGAGATTCTGCAAGATCAGTGGGAAAGCTGTGGGGGTTACTGATAATGTGACATAAATCCAACATCCCGGTTCAGGCTGTCCTCATGTGTGCGGAACTTGGCTATCAGTTTCTGCTCAGCGACTCTGCGCTGTCGTGTGTCGTGAAGGCCGCCTTGGAGAACGCTTACCTGAAGATCCAAGGCTGAATGCCCGTGACTGCTGAAGTGCTCCCCCACAGGAAGAGAACAGTCTTGCCTGGTGATTGTCCAGCGGTGTTCATTCATCCGTTGTCGTAGCGTCTGCATGGTTTCCCCAATGTACCATGCCTCGGGCCATCCTTTCCTGCAGCGTATCAGGTAGACAACGTTGGCCGAGTTGCAAGAGTAGGTACCGTGTACCTGGTAGATGGTGTTCTCATGTGAGATGATGGCATCCATGTCGATGATCTGGCACGTCTTGCAGAGTTTGCTGTGGCAGGGTTGTGTGGTGTCGTGGTCTACAGGCAGTCCAAGCATATTGCAATGGGAAGAATATAACCTGAAGCATAACCTCCAGAGATTCTTCAGAGAACCCTAAGTTTGATGAAGTGGTTGCCTTCCTACATTGAGACTCCATCACTGAAATTGCTAACCTTTCTCTCACAGTCGGAGAATGCATCCATTCTGACCCAGGTCACTTTCCCTCTAAATAGTGAGGTTTTAACAATCAGGTCCCAGTTGTCATCATGCACCCTGTCTCTCCCACCATCGCCTACTCCCCCCGCCCCACATCTCCCCACTCCCCCAACTCTCCCACCACCACCCCTCCTCAGTTGGTCAAGAAACTCAGAGTGCTGTGGCCAAGTTAAAATGTGGAGATGCCGGCGTTGACCTGGTGTTGTGAGACTTCTTGCCAAGTTAAAATGACATGGCAAAGCCTCCTCCACCAACTTTCAGGTTTCTGACCTGTGCTGGCCTTCCTTCTGTGTATCCATCTGTCAAACCTCTGCCTTTCATCCGTGTTGTTGAATGTTCAGGTTATAATAAAACCAGGTTGCAGCAACTCATCAAATAATTCTCGAATGATCAAATAAATTCAGGCCGTGATAAATGAATTTGTTTGATCATGGCAAATTAACCAGTTGCTGGCTGCAATCTGATTATAGCTGGTGAAATTATTTACTTCCCACATATGTAATAAGAGTTCTGTTAGGAGTCACATATAAACTGGTGAATGTAACTTTCCTTCTGCTTAATTGAAGAGAAAGTTTGTGCTTTATCTGCTTTACTGAATAATTCAGCTAATGTTTTCATTTAAGTTGCACAGTTGCCTCACAGTGCTAGGGACCTGAGTTTGATTTCGACCTCTCTGTGTGGAGTTTGCACATTCTCCCTGTGTCTGCATGGGTTTCCTCCGATGCTCTGGTTTCCTCCCACAGTCCAAAGATGTGCAGGCTAGGTAGATTAGCTATAATATATTGCCCCTTAGGGCACGATTTTACCATCAAGTTGCGCCTTTTCTCGGGCATAAGTGGAATAGCATGATTCGCACCATGCATGCATTTAAATCGACTTAATGGGCTGCACGCCCAACTTTACCGGCACTTCCCCCTTTACCACCGCATTCGCCCATCCAGAATCGGCGCAAAACTGACATGCTCCACAAAAGTCCAATTCATGTGCTCCAGTTAGTGAGGAGGTAAGTGCTGAGCGTCCTACGGCACTCTGCCTGAGATCGGTGGGGGGGGGGGGGGAAGGCGGGGTCCGCTGTCACTCCACCTAAGATCGTTAGGGGGGAAGGGCCCACGATCAGTCTGGGTGACTGAGGGGGTGGAGGGATAAGAGGGTCAGTAATGTTGTGGGGGTGGGGCAATGTCTGTGGGGCCAGGGGGAGGCATTATCCGGCCCAGGAGGGATGTGGCAGGGGAGCCGAATTCTATCTTTTTCTTTCTGCGCATGCGCAGTTGGAGGCGCTGATCGGAGCTGCAGGATTTCAGGCACATTAAGCCCCGCCCACAGGCTTGTGCAGCGCGATTCAGAATCGCTGATATGTCTTTCAGGCAGAGTGCATATGGGGGCGCCTGAGAACGGGTCTAAAAGTCGGATCTGAAACACTCCCAGTTTCAAGTCCGCCCAGCACTTAGAATCAAAATGGTAAAATCGGGCCCTTAGTGTCCATAGATGTGTAGGTTAGCCATAGTAAATGTGCAGGGTTGCGTGGATACGCCGGGGGTTGGGCTTGGGTGAGATGCTCATTCAGAGAGTCAGTGCCGACTCAATGGGCCAAATGGCCTCCCTCTACTCTGTAAGGATTCTATGGGGATGGATGCAAGGAACCATAAATTATTTGTACCCTTTTATCAAAATCTTCAATTCACCTGATAAATAAGGAAATGTAGATAGTGGAACAAATTACTGTAATATAAATGATTTGGTTTTAAACTTAAATAACTTCAATGTCAGAGATGTAATAGCGAATTATATTGGGACAACTAACTGCCTTTTGAGCATCTGGGGCTCTGGTCTCCCTTATAGCCTGATGCGATTGGAGGGATATTATAATAGTACTAGGTGATGTATGGTGGCACAGTGGTTAGCACTGCTGTCTCACAGCGCCAGGGATCTGGGATCGATTCCCGGCTTGGGTCACTGTCTGTGTGGAGTTTGCATGTTCTCCCCATGTCTGCGTGGGTTTCCTCCCACAGTCCAAAAGATGTGCTGGTTAGGTGCGTTGGCCATGCTAAATTCTTCCTCAGTGAACCAGAACAGGTGGCGGAGTGTGGCGAACAGGGGATTTTCACAGTAACTTCATTGCAGTGTTAATGTAAGCCTCCTTGTGACAATAATGAACTTTAAAAAATCTATCTAGAAACTAGGAAGAAGAATGTCTCATACTCACTGATGCCTCTTACACTTGATCCTGTGACCAAGGAAAAACTGGGAGAAAAGCTGTATTGGGCAAGCTGCAAACACCTGTGCTCTAATGCATACTCTCTAAGCCCGATCCATCAAATCTGAATTGCCTACCGAGTTTCAGGTGATGACATGGTGGAGGGAAGTTAGGGTAAGGTTTTCGATTTATACGTTCAGAAATTTATAGATCTCTATAAGCTTGCAATGGATAGAAGTAAGTTTTTGAGGAGCATTTGACATGGCGTATTATTCAAATTCTGTATCAGTTTTGAAGCCTTAACTTGTCTGCTGAATCAGCTCTGAGCTCTCTAGCAGCCTTCAGCAGGTTAGAATATCAAATGTCATCTCTAAACCCTTAAGCATGCAATGGGCTATCCCCCAGGACTCACCATTTCTTTCCATTTATGCCTATAACCTTCAAACTGGCAACTGTGTAAAAGGCCCCAGGTCCAAATATATGCAGAGCCTGCAGCATTGGTCCAGGAAGATGAAGTGATATTTTTATCTGCACATGTATGCAAAGTAATACACATAATTTTAGTCTTAATTTTAACAACATCATGATAACGTTAATGTTCTCCCATCTAAGGCAACTTGATTTTTTCCACATGTCGACTTGCGCAAAATGTGACATTCTTATTTGAACAAAACGTTTGCTTTCAAACATTCAAATTTTGCGATATTCCTATTACACTCTCGTGATTTCGCAGGGAAGACAGTTCTTAGTACATGGAGGAAGCTTTAAAATTGAGGGTATACAGTACCAATAGTGATTAATTTGTCATCAGTGATTGGGGCATCTAAGTAGTGGGTGAGTTTGCTGTCTAAACTGGTCTCTGCTCCTTACCCGGCCCCAAAAATGTTACTGGTTATACTATCCAAGGCCTGTCAAGTAGTCTTGCTGCGGAGAATACTGGATCAGTCTCGAGAGCCACTATTGTTGGCTCACAACTCTGACACACTTTTTAATTCTTTCTCTCACGGTTCCCTACAGACTCTTGAGATTTGCAAAGGGCCAAACAAGACAATTGATAATAATTGCCCATCATGATGAGGAAAGTAATTACAAATGTATTGTAGGCACTTAAGTGTATGGTCTGGTGTGAAAGCCAAGCTAAACAGCGCTGGATCCAGTTTTCATTGAATCCCTATAGTACAGAAGGAGGCAATTCAGCCAATCAAGTCTGCACTGACTCTCTGACAGTGTATTTCACCCAAGCCCTCTCCCCTGTAACCCCACACATTTACCATGGCTAATCCATTGGGATACTGAGGAGAAATTTAGTATGGCCAATCCACCTAACCTGTACCTCTTTGGACTGTGGGAGGAAATGGGAGTATCTAGAGAAAACCCACGCAAACATGGGGAGAATGTGCAAACTCCACACAGTCACCCAAGGTCAGAATTGAACCCAGGTCCCTGGCATTGTAAGGCAGCAGTGCTAACCACTGTGCCACCATGCTGCCCACATGTTAGTACGTTCTGCGTTGACTGCGCTCAGCTGAAGTAGCTATGGAGTTGTTGGCAATGTAATAAGTTCTAATATTTGAAAATCAACCAGTGATTCTCTTCATCATTATTATCTAATCATTCTTGCAGGAACATGCATGTGTGTGGACAACAGCTGAGGACAGAATTGCTCTTAGTTGTTGACTAGCCTGCCATCATCTGTTGTTCTTGATTTGATTTATTATTGTCACATGTATTAGTACACATGAAAGGTACTGTTTCTTGTGCGTTACACAGACAAAGCATATCGTACATAGAGAAAGAAAGGAGAGGATGCACAACGTAGTGTTGCAGTCATAGCTAGGGTGTTGAGAAAGATCAACTTAATATGAAGTAGGTCCATTCAAAAGTCTGATGGCAGCAGGGAAGAAGCTGTTCTTGGTTGGTACGTGACCTCAGACTTTTGTATCTTTTCCTGACAGAAGGTGGAAGAGAGAATGTCCGTAGCGTGTGGCATCCTTGATTATGTTGGCTGCTTTTCCGAGGCAGCAGGAAGTGTAGACAGAGTCAATAGATGGGAGGCTGGTGTGAGTGATGGACTGAAGGTTCATGACCCTTTGTGGTTTCTTGTGGTCTCGGACAGAGCAGGAGCCATGCCAAGTTGTGATACAACCAGAAAGAATGCTTTCTATAGTGCATCTGTAAAAGTTGGCGAAATTTGCAGCGGACATGCCAAATTTCATTAGCCTCCTGAGAAAATTGGTGGACTTCCTTAACTATAGCGTCAGCATGGTGAGACCAGGACAGGTTGTTGGTGATCTGGACACCTAGAAACTTGAAGCTCTCGACCATTTCTACTTCATCTCCTTTGATGGAGACAGGGGCATTGTGGTGAACCATCGTTGGTTCCCACTAGGTAGTACTGAGCCAGGGTCTGGCCAGTACTACAAGTATGTATATATGTTGCTGTTGGGGTTAGGGATGGGTTGTTCTACTTGTTGCTGTTGGGGTTAGGGTTGGGCTGTTACACCTTGTATTATAGTTATTGTGGTACATCCCAGTCGGGCTCCGCCTCCTGGGAGAGGTATAAAGGTCTCTGCTCTGTCTGGGACCCCTCAGTCTGGGATCGTGTATATAATTAGTAGCTGCCTTGTTACAGCAAATAAAAGCCTTTATTTCCTGAGCATCAAGCCTCGTGTGTGATAACGCGCATCAATTTTATTTGCTGTAAATAAACTCTCGTCGAAGAAAAAAAAAGAGAGTATGGAGCAGATACTGAAGCCTGAACGCCTTACACTAGATCCACGTGCGGCGGGCGGCTCCAACACCTTCGACCACTGGTTGAAATGTTTTGAGGACTACCTGGCAGCCTCCGCAGCGGTCACCACAGATGATGACAGACTCCGGGTCCTCCATGCGAGGGTAAGCGACACTGTCTACCTCGCGATCCGTGCGGCCACCAATTACACAAAGGCCCTCGAGCTTCTTAAGAAGCGTTATATTAAACCGCCCAACGAAATACACGCTCGTTACCTCTTAGCCACTCGACGACGGCAGTCCGGCGAAACGATGGAGGAATACGCGAACGAGCTCCTACAGCTAGCCAGGGGCTGTAACTGCAAAGCAGTGTCGGCAGAGCAGAATATGAACGACCTCGCTCGAGATGCGTTTGTGGCGGGAGTCGGATCATCGTACATCCGACTCAAACTACTGGAGAAAGGTAACCTTGACCTCACCCAGGCAATAGAACTAGCGGAGATGCTGGAGACGGCCTCCAAAAGCCTAGTATTGTATCCTGAAGACCACGTGGAGACAACGTGGCAGGAGCAGTCGCCAATCCCTCCTCGTCCCTCGGATTCAAAATGCTGCGTAATGGCGTGCTCACGCTCGGGCCAGACGACGGCAGCAGCTCCGGGCGGCCCGCGGTGTTACTTCTGTGGGGGAGCGAAGCATACTCAGCAACGGTGTCCCGCTAAAGCTGTGTTGTGCTCCGCCTGCGGTAAGAAGGGGCACTATTCGAAAGTGTGCCGATCTAAATCTGCTTTTCGGAACAGCAGTGCGGCCTGCGATTCCTCAGAGCCCGGTTCTTCGTCATCGACATCGTCGAGGGTTTCGTCCACGTGCGAGGCCAGGATGACGCCATTACGGTCGACGGAGTCAGAGATGGGTGACCACCAGGGGTTGCTGAGTTTGGCGCCATCACACACGTGCGACCTATGGGAGCGGCCATGTTGGTCGGCACTGACCGCGAACGACCAGCAGGGGTCATCCTCGTCGATTTCAGCTGCCTGCAGTGGCGCTCATGAACCAACGGTGGCGTCGATCATCCTGAACCAGGCCAAGCCTCATAGACTTGACAAGTCTATGATGGACATTCAGGTAAACGACCACTTGATTTATTGTCTGTTTGACAGCGGGAGCACTGAGAGTTTTATCCACCCAGACGCTGTGAAGCGGTGTGGACTCCGGATTCAACCTGTCAAACAGACAATTTCTATGGCATCAAGGTCCCGGTCTGTCACCGTGCTAGGGAGTGGCGTGGTAACTTTAACGGTGCAAGGCACAGTTTACGAGCGTTTCAAGCTCCTGGTGTTGCCGCACCTTTGCGCGCCAATACTTCTCGGACTAAACTTCATGGTCCACTTGAGGAGTGTAACCCTACAGTACGGTGGGCTGCTCCCTTCGCTTTCAGTGGGAGAACAGCAGCCTCCAAATTGCCCAACGCGCCCCGCCTGTAGCCTCTCGACGCTGAAGATCACCACACCCTCCCTGTTCCAGAATCTTGTGCCAGGCTGCAAGCCCATTGCGACTAAGAGTAGGCATTACAGCGCTGAGGATCGGATCTTCATTCGATCTGAAGTTCAGCGGCTCCTCAAGGAAAGGATCATACAACCTAGCGCTAGTCCGTGGAGAGCGCAGGTCGTGGTGGTCAAGAGTGGGAACAAACCCCGGATGGTCATTGACTATAGTCAGATCATTAATAGATACACGCAGCTGGATGCGTATCCCCTCCCGTGCATATCTGACATGGTCAATCAGATTGCGCAGTACCGGGTGTTCTCCACCACAGACCTCAAGTCTGCCTACCACCAACGCCCCATTCGCCCAGAGGACCGACAATACACGACTTTTGAGGCGGATGGTCGCTTGTATCACTTTCTCAGTGTTCCCTTTGGTGTCACCAATGGGGTCTCGGTCTTCCAGCGTGCTATGGACCGAATGGTGGACCAGAACGGGCTACGGGCTACCTTCCCATATAACGTCACCATCTGCGGCCATGACCAGCAGGACCACGACACAAATCTCCTGAATTTCCTACACACTGCATCTCGCCTGAACCTGACCTACAACAGGGAGAAGTGTGTGTTTCGTACGCGCCGTTTAGCCATCCTCGGATACGTGGTGGAAAACGGGGTCATTGGCCCTGATCCAGACCGTATGCGCCCCCTCTCTGAACTTCCCCTGCCCACTAGTGCAAAAGCACTGAGAAGATGCTTAGGCTTCTTCTCTTATTATGCACAGTGGGTTCCCAATTACGCGGACAAAGCCCATCCGCTCATTAAGTCCACTTCTTTTCCCCTAACACCAGAGGCCCGATTGGCCTTTGATAAATTAAAAGCCGACATCGCGAAAGCTACGATGCACGCTGTTGATGAGTCCATCCCCTTTCAGGTGGAGAGCGATGCATCTGATTTCGCCCTGGCCGCCACACTTAACCAGGCGGGCAGGCCCGTCGCATATTTTTCCCGCACCCTCCAAGGCCCCGAAATTCGGCATTCAGCAGTGGAAAAGGAGGCCCAGGCCATTGTGGAGGCCGTCAGGCACTGGTGCCATTACTTGGCGGGAAAACGGTTCACCCTGATCACGGACCAGCGGTCCGTGGCGTTCATGTTTAATAACACGCTGAGGGGCAAGATCAAGAACGACAAGATCTTGCGGTGGAGAATTGAACTCTCCAAATATAACTATGACATCATGTATCGTCCAGGGAAACTCAATGAGCCCTCGGATGCCCTCTCGCGTGGAACATGCACCAGTATACAGAAGCACCGTTTGCAGGCTCTCGCTAATGACCTATGCCATCCTGGGGTCACTCGGCTCTACCACTTTATAAAAGCCCGCAATCTGCCCTACTCGGTGGAGGATGTCAGGTCCATAACAAGAAGCTGTCGGGTATGCACAGAATGCAAACCGCACTTTTACTGACCTGACCGGGCACAATTAGTCAAGGCCACTCGTCCCTTCGAGAGACTGAGTGTCGATTTTAAGGGCCCCCTTCCCTCAACAGATCGGAATGTGTACTTCCTCAACATCATTGACGAGTAGTCTAGATTCCCTTTTGTTATTCCCTGCTCTGATACATCCGCTGCCACGGTTATCAAGGCATTCCGTGATCTTTTTACCTTGTTCGGGTACCCCAGCTACATTCACAGCGACAGGGGCTCGTCGTTCATGAACGATGACTTGAGGCAATACCTGCTCTCAAACGGGATTGCCTCTAGTAGAACCACGAGCTACAACCCTAGGGGTAACGGACAGGTGGAACGTGAGAATGCTACAGTCTGGAAGGCTGTCTTACTGGCGTTGAAGTCAAAAAGCCTTCCAGTCTCCCGTTGGCAAGAGGTGCTCCCTGATGCGCTCCATTCCATACGCTCACTCCTGTGTACGGCAACCAACGCTACTCCCCATGAGAGGATGTTTTCATTCCCTCGGAAGTCTTCCTCTGGGACCTCATTACCGTCTTGGTTGACGTACTCAGGACCTGTCCTCCTGCGGCGACATGTAAGGGCCCGCAAGTCTGACCCGTTGTTCGAACAGGTCCATCTCCTCCACGCCAACCCTCAGTATGCCTATGTGGCATACCCTGACGGGCAAGAGGACACGGTCTCGATCCGAGACGTGGCGCCAGCAGGGGACGTGGAAATCCCTGTCGCTCCCATACCCCCTGTTACAAACCCCATAACTCTTGTTTCCCCTCCGGACACGGCGCGGGCAGCATCGGGACCATTCCTTAACCCTTTTACTCCCGTGTACAGCTTGCCTGAGTCCAGAGGATGGTCGCCACTTCAGGGCGTGTCGGAACTCCATGGATTACCATCACCTCAGGGTCAACCGGCCCGTGAGTCTGTGGAGGAACAGTTGGACATTGCCTTGGGGAGAACGCCACTGCAAGTGCCTACTCCGGTGTCATCGCCGGTATTGAGGAGGTCACAACGACGGTGCGGTCCCCCTGACCGTCTGAACTTATAGACTGATGACAAATTATTCTGTTTTTTTGTACCCCGCAGGCCTTTGTCTTCAAAGGAGGGGTGAATGTGGTGAACCATCGTTGGTTCCCACTAGATAGTACTGAGCCAGGGTCTGGCCAGTACTACAAGTATGTATATATGTTGCTGTTGGGTTAGGGATGGGTTGTTCTACTTGTTGCTGTTGGGGTTAGGGTTGGGCTGTTACACCTTGTATTATAGTTATTGTGGTACATCCCAGTCGGGCTCCGCCTCCTCGGAGAGGTATAAAGGTCTCTGCTCTGTCTGGGACCCCTCAGTCTGGGATCGTGTATATAATTAGTAGCTGCCTTGTTACAGCAAATAAAAGCCTTTATTTCCTGAGCATCAAGCCTCGAGTGTGATAACGCGCATCAGGCATGTCCTCCCCTGCGCTTTCTGAAGTCGATGACAATCTCCTTTGTTTTATTGACATTGAGGGAGAGATCACTGTCATCTCATCAGTTCACCAAATTCTCTGTCTCTCTTTGCTGTACTCTGTCTCATCATTGTTTGAGATCCTTATGATGGTGTCAGCCGCAAACTTGAAAATTGAGTTGGAGGGGAATTTGGCCACATAGTCACAGACCTGTGGGGCACCGATGTGAGGATAATCGTGGAGGATAATCGTGGAATCGTGTTGCCTATCCTTACTGATTGCGGTCTGTGGGTTAGGAAATCTAGGATCCAGTCACAAAGAGAGGAGCCAAGCCCCAGGCCACGGAGTTTGAGATGAGTTTTGTAGGAAAAATGGTGTTGAAGGTGAGCTGTAGTCAATAAATGGGAGTCTAACGTAGGTGTCTTTGTTATCCAGGTGTTCTAGGGTTGAGTGTAGGGCTAGTGAGATGGCGTTTGCTATGGACCTGGTGGGCAATAAGCAAACTGTAGCGGATCCAAACAATCTGGGAGGCCGCAATTGATTTGTACCATGACTAACCTTTCGAAGCACTTCATAATGATGGATGTCAGAGTCACCGGATGATAGTCATTAAGGAAAGTCATTAAGGCATGCTGCCTGGCTTTTCTTTGGTACTGGGATGATGTCATCTTCTTAAAGCAGATAGGGACCTCAGTTTGGTGTAAAGAGAGGTTAAAGATGTCTGCAAATACCCCGCCAGCTGGTCCGCACAGGATCTGAGTGCTCATCCTGGTACCCCATCCGGACCAGTTGCTTTATGTGGATTGGCTTTCGAGAAGGCTGATCTGACATCTGCGATGGTGACCTCAGATATGGAGGGATGCATTGGTGCTGGCAATTCTACATGCCTTCAACTTGTAGCTTGTCATGTCTTACAGACCTTGCCATAGTCAGTGGGAGTCCGTGTGGCTAGCCTGGGACTCTTGGTCCGTGGCTGTCTTTTGGCATCTTTGATGGATCTCCATAGTTCATATCTGGATTTCTTGTATAGATCAGGGTCGCCTGACTTGAATGCCTCAGACCTGGACTTCACCGAGCAGTGGCTATTCTTGTTCATCCATGGTTTCTGGTTGCAAAACACAAGGATTTCCTTTTTTGTCAACCCTTACTCATGAAGAATAGATATTTGGATAAGGTGCCAGGGGCCGCTTTGCAGGTGGAATATACTTTGGAACAAATCAGCATGTATATTACAGGAAGGTAATAACTGAAGGGAATAAATGATATGATTTTGTTTATATTTTATGTAAAGTAAATATTTTGGAACCATGCATCTTTTCTCCGAGTATTGAAAGTAAAAACTGGTCTCACAAATACCATTTCTCTCCATTCTTAATGGGTGTGTTAGGGTGTGAAGCACTTAATGATTGAGAACACTTTCACTTCCAGTTGGGAAAAAAAGGACTGATATTTATATCATGCTCCATTTCATCAAAACTTGACAGATGGAATATAATGTAGGAAATGAGAAATTATGCACTTTGGCAAGAAAAATAAACATTATTTAAATGGAGAAAGACTGCAGAAAGCGGTGGCACGGAGGGATTTGGGGATTCTCGTGCATAAATCACAAAAAGCTAGCATGCAATTTCAACAGGTAATAGGGAAGGCAAATGGAATTTGGCCTTTATTTCAAAGGGAATGGAATATAAAAATAGGAAAATCTTGCTAAAGCTACACAGGACACTCATTAGACCACATCTGGAATACTGTGAACATTTTGGTCCCCTTATCTAAGGAAAAATATTTTGGCATCAGAGGCTGTCCCGAGAAGGTTCATTAGGTTGATCCTGGGTATGGACAGATTTTCTTACAAGGATACATTGAGTAGGTTGGGCCTGTATTCATTGAAGTTCAGAAGAATGATGGGTGACCTTATTGAAACATATAGGATTCTCAGGGGGCTTGACAGGGTAGGTGCTGACAGGTTGTTTCCCCTAGTGAGAGAGTCTAGGACCAGAGGGCACAATCGCAGAGTAAGGGGTCGCCCATTTAAGACAAAGATGAGGAGGAATTTCTTCTGTCAGGAGGTAGGAAATCTATGGAATTCTTTACCACAGAGAGCTCTGGAGGCTGGATTGTTAAATATGTTCAAGGCTAAGATACAGATTTTTAATCAGTAAGGGAATCAAGGTTTATGGGGATAAGGAAGGAAAGTGGAGTTGAGGAATATGGTATCAGATCTGTCATGATCTCATTGAATAGCGGAGTGGACTTGATGGGCCGAATGGCCTATTTCTGCTCCTATGTCTTATGGTCTTATAACACAAGTGCATCCCCACAATATTTTAACTACAGTGCAGAGATTATTGAGTTAGGCATGATAAAGAAGATCAATCGGCGCATTTGATTTCACCTTTTGAGAATATCGGACATTCATCAACCTATAAACATTGGTCAGAATTTTCACAGTCCATTGACTGCAGGTTAAGTGAAGTGGAAAAATCCTGGAAATTGAGCTCCTATCATCCCGATATGATCCCACCCTTTTCCAGCTCTCCCCAGATTGTTGTTGAAGTTGAGTGGGGATCCCTGTTGAATCTGTCTGGTAGGTAATTACATAGTTGTTGAGTTTGTTAAGAAACCAATCATGATGTTTTTTTAGATCTGTGTAATGGATTTCCCAGCCATGAGGATCTGTCAGCAACTTGCAACAGTCAGTGAGCCGAGTGCACAGCTGAAGAGCTTTAGTGAAACTGACAAACTGGAAAGGCATCCATCAGTTACACTAAGAGCTCCAACCAGGGCCATTGAGAGACAATCGTTCTAAGCATTTCTTCTCTCAGGATGTGCTTTGAATGTTTGACACGCGACTGCCAATTTCTTAGAAGGCAGTTTAACGATCTTACACCTTATTCATCTTCAGCTGCACCTCACTGCTGCCAACATTCAACATGCCTTATGAAGCTCCAACTGCTACCTCTGTTGAGAAGCAAGAACAGCAGCACCATGAGGAACACCAGTTGTCTTCTCCTTAGGCAATGGAAAAGCCCTCACACTATCTCTGACAACCAGCACCTTCACAGGCTTAGGCTCTGATATTAGGTCACTACTGACATATGTAGAATCATGGAAGAAGGTCTCCTTCAAAGTGAACCAGTTGGGGATGCATTGTCAATGATTAAAAAGGTGCATACTAAAGTATTTCCAACATGACCCATCTAGCTCTACCTCTTGCCAAGTTGTGCTCTCTTCTGCAAGGCTTGTCTGCAAAGGGTGGAAGAATATGGAGGGTAACTGTGAGGCGTGGAAGCAAAAGAGTGGAGGTGAGTGTTGACTATTTGGATGGAGATGTGAGGTGCCTGGAGAGAGAGAGACATGAGTGGAGCTGCAAGATGTGTTGACCAGAGAGGTGCTGTGCATGTGAATGCTGGGACAGTCAGAGTATGGAGCTTGACATTTGAGAGAGTTATACCACTCAGTTGTCATGTCTCCCTAAGATCCTGAATCTTCTTGGTAAGGATCTCTCCAGATTACACACTTCTGCTATTAGCTTCCTGAGTCATCTGTCTCCATGCCTGCTTGTTGGAGAGATTGTCCTCTTCTTCCTATTCTTGTGGCAACTCACCTCAAAGCAACCCCTCAGATCCCACAGCTGAACCTCCCAGGTCTACTCTTCATTCCTATTGTTGCTGCAGCTTCTCAAATCCAAGAATTGGTGAGCTTTACTGACTCATACAGTGACCCATTTAATTAGGAATCCTCACTTTGCGAGAATGGATGAATCATCCCATCCACCCTCCCTAATTGGTCAGGGGTCTGAAGGCAGTGTGACATTTATTTTGCATTTGTAAAAAGAAACTGCTTGGTGGTAAGCGGCTTTTAATTGGGCACTTAAGTGGCATAAATGCCTGCCTGGTGGTGGCCACACCACTGAGATTACAGTCACTTGTAATATGCCATGGCAGCAGGAAGACATCGGGCTCCCCACTTCACTATAGAATCCATACGGTACAGCAGGAGACAATTTGGTCCATCGAATCTGCACCCACTCTCCAAAAGTGCATCTTACCCAGGCCCACATCCTCACCCTATCTCCGTAACACCGTGCACTTACCATGGACAATGCACAAATGTGCACATCTTTGGACTGTGGGAGGAAACTTGCGTAACCAGGGGAAACCCACGCAGATACAGGGAGAATGTGCAGACTCCACACAGACAGATATCCAAGACTGAAATTGAACCTGGGTCCCTGGTGCTGTCAGGCGGTAATGCTAACCAGTGTACCATCAAAGCACCCCACTTATGTTTTCTTCCATCATATTACCAGTCCTTTCGCTTTCCTGCCCATTACAGCTGAGCTGGGAAAATTCCAATCTTGCTGTTGCTCTGATGTAGATGCAGAAATTGTTTCATAATCTGCTTCTCAGTTTCACTACCAAATTTACCTTTCCAGAATCTCTGTGCATCATTTTGGACTTTTCACCATACTGCAATTCTTATCTTAAAAATAAATAATTTTTTTGAAAAAGGGAGTCACTGCCCTCACAAAGTCATAAAATTGACATATAGAATAAAAATCATACAACATATTTAGTTGATCATACCCCTGCCAACTCTTTGGAAAACGTTATCCAAACAGTCCCATGTTTCTGCTCTATCCCCATAACCTTGCAAATTTTCCTTACTACTTATTTTATTATTGTCACAAGTAGACTTACATTAACACTGCAATGAAGCACATCTTTCGGACTGTGGGAGGAAACCGGAGCAGCCGAAGGAAACCCATGCGGACATGAGGAGAACGTGCAAATGGACAGTGACCCAAGCAAGAATCAAACACAGGTCCCTGGCTCGACGAGGCAGCAATACTAACCACGGTGCACCATGCTGTTCCTGGGCTCTTTCATGTTATAATCTAATCAAACTGGCCATGCGTAACCATTTTTCAAACAGTATAGGTGACAATTGCCATTCCTTTTTTTCTTGTTTTCTGAAGTTGTTCATTTTTCCAGAAAGCCTCCTCTCTTTCGCAGATTTCCTTCTCAAAGCTATCTCAAAAATGCCATATGCCTAGAAGAAATGGACACTTTGCATAAAGATTCATCCTTGTCCCACTTATCTTTCTCATGATAACATTCTCCCTCGGTGTAACCGAACAGGCACCGGAGTGTGGCAACTTGGGGATTTTCACAGTAATTTCATTGCCATGTGAATGTAAGCCAACTTGTGACACTAATAAATAAACTTAAAATAAACTTAAACATAAAACTGATATGTCTCTCCAACTCCTCTCTCAAACCTTCTGCTGCCACCGTGCTATTAGATTGCTTGACTGAAATCAGGACTTACTTCAGCTAAACACTGGGAAGAGCAAAGTTATTGGTTTCAACCCCCAACACAAACTTTCTGGATCCTTGCCTATGGCTTCTCCTTGTTTGCCACTTTCTCAGGTTCAACCAAAATGACCACAAACTTGTCATTCTACTCAAACCCAAGGCAGAGTTTCTAACTCCATATCCTCTTGTACCAAAAAGATTGTCTCTTTCCACATCAGTTACATTGCCTGGCATTATGCCCCATCCATGCCTTTGTCATTTCCAGTCTTGCTTATTTCAATACCAACCTTCATTGAAATCCAGAATAGCATTTCAACGTATGCTTTGACACTGGAAAAAGATAGCAAAGGGTAACCCTGATCAAAAAGAATATTCAGGGCAGATTATTCAGGAAAAACTTATTAATGGAAAGAGTGACGAATACTAGGAATGCTCCTCTAACTGGGATAGTGGAGGCAAACATGTAACAAATAAGAAATAAGTCAATTGCAGGTTTAGGGGAGGTGTGTTTTTTCAAAAGAAATGCGGACAAGTGAGTCAAGAGAAGTTGTATTTCATCTTCAGTTACATGAATTTTGTGATTTGTCATTCAGAATGTGCCATTTTATTAGGAATCCTGAGGTTTGCTTACAAAAGGCTTGGTGATCTGGTGCCTGTTCAGTCAGAGGAAGGTGTATGGAAGCAGTCAGTGTAAAGTTGTTGGGTGTTCTCACATTAAGGGTAATGAGTATTTTAGTAGAAATGACAGCAAAATGTTCAGTTTGCAGTTCTTTACAAATTTCAATCAGGACTTGTCAACTTCATGTAAAACACCTTAGGCATTGGCATTCAGCAAGAAAGTAGCATTTTATAAAGCTTTGAAAATAAATTATTCCCTTGCTCTTTGGATTCATTATCAACATATTAATTTTACTCTGCTTTTTCCTATCCCCAATATATTGAATGCAAAATCCTCATCTTTATCATACATTTCTTCACTGTTCTTTCTGCCCCACTTCAAAATCCCATTCCAGTTTTTCTATTCCATCAGATGTTCTTCATTTGTCCAGCACTGGGGTACTGTGCATCCCCTGGCAGGATTCTTCCTCTCTCTCCACTACTATCTGGAACTACTTCCTTAAATAATCCTCTTCTTCTTCTTTCAGTTGCTCCACTTTTAATTGGAGCCGTCACAATGCTGGTTGATCACCTTTCCCATCTCCTCCTGTCAGTCACCCATTCCTTACCCAATCTCACCATGTTTAAGTCTCTTGCCATTGTATCTTTGCATCTGATCTTAGGCCTGCTTCCTGGCAGTTCCAATTCCCATCACTTGTCTCACCACATTTCCTCTTTCTGCAATAGATGACCTTACCATGTCAATCTATTCTCAGCTACTCCTGTCAATGGTCATACAATCTTCACTGACCTTCTGATGCGCTGGTTCCCGATTTTATCCTTTCTTGTTACTCCATTCATCTACCTCAGCATTCACATCTCATTCATATCCAATCATTCCTCTTTTCTTGATGTTGCCTGTGTCAGCACGGTGGCACAGTGGTTAGTACTGCTGCCTCACAGTGCCAAACTCCCAGGTTCGATTCCTGGCTTGGGTCACTGTCTGTTGGGAGTTTGCACATTTTCCCCGTGTCTGCGTGGGTTTCCTCCGAGTGCTCCAGTTTCCTCCCACACTCCAAAGATGTGCAAGATAGGTGGATTGGCCGTGCTAAATTTCCCCTTAGTGTCAGGGGGACTAGCTAGCGTAAACGCATGGGGTTATGGAGATCGGGCCAGGGTGGGACTGTGGTTGGTGCAGACGCGATGGGCAGAATGGCCTCCTTCTGCACTGTAGGATTCTATGATTCTCGGTTTCTACACTATATAAGAAGGCTGGTCTCACAACCATCTTGTAAATTCTTTCTTTCAGTTTCCGCAATAGTTTTCCATCAAGTAACTCTCCACTGCACTTTTTCCAATTACTCCAACCAGAGCTAATCAGTTGCTTATTTTTATAGTTCCATCTTACTACCAACTCCAGGTTTTTAAAACTATTCATTTTCTCCAAGTTTTCACCCATAAACATTACACCTCATTCTGATCCTCCTCCCCAGGCTCAAACTGACCATTCATAAATTGGGTCTTTAGTCTACTGATCTTCATACCCCTGTCTTCCAGTGCTTTTCTCCAGTTCTCCAAATGTTTGGTCATGTTCTCACCATCTCTTTCTAATAAGTTAATGTCATCGGCAAACATCATTGACAGTGAGCAGCACGATGGCACAATGGTTAGCACTGCTGCTTCACTGCGCCATATACCTGGGTTCAATTCCAGGCTGTGACTGTGTGTGTGTAGAGTCTGAATGTTCCCCCCTTGTCTGCCTGGGTTACCTCCAGGTGCTCTGGTTTCCTCCCACACTCCAAAGGGTTAGGTTGATTGGCCATGGTAAATAGCCCCTTGGTGTCAGGGTGACCAGCAGGATAAATGGCGTTACAGGGATAGGGCCTGGGTGGGATTATTGTCAGTGCAGGTTCGATGGGCCAAATGGTCTCCTTCTGCACTGTAGAGATTCTATGACAACTTCCCATCTCAATTGCTCAGTTGGAACATCCATGACAGTCAGAAAGAGAAAAGGGTTCACCAAACCTTTCCCTACTTCGTACAATTCTATTTCTTGAATGCTCTGCCAGAAAGAGCACTTGGCTCATTGACAGCTGATGTTTCATCCTGAGCCATGTTTCTTGGCTGTGTTTGTCAGTGGTCACTTGCTATTGCCTCCCACTCTCAGGGGTAGGGAGAAGAGGCAGATCCCACGTCCACCTCAGCCAGAAGAGGAATCAAACCCATGCTGTTGCCATGACTCTTTTATAAAACCTTCTGAAAATTAGTGTGCCAGGAACCTGATCACCTCCACTAATTCACCCATTACTGCACAGCGTTCATTTCTCCCATGCTAACCCGCTTGAGAGGTTTGCCATTGTATTATATTTGAAAACTGTCCCACCAGTTTGGCTCTTAATTATGTTATAAATCAAAAGGTTTATTAATCCCTTTGTGGGAAGCTTAGCTGTCTGTTTATAGCAGCTGGTGAAGAATCCTAAATAGCAAAAATTTTCTCCTTCTGAAAAAAACATTATCATTGGCATTGAATCCACCAATAAATGGCAAAGGGATAGTTTAGGTCTTAATCCAGACAGTAAACAGCCCGAGTATAAACTTATCCTTGGGTCAAATGAGAACTTTTTTTCACTCCATTTTACAGCTCATGGCAAAACATGGTATGAAGAGAACTTTAAACACCATTTTGCAATAACTGGACATTAATGACATAGACTGTGAGCTAGGCTGGGTAGATGATGGTTAAAAATGGCAATATCCTGCTCTTTTCAAGAAAGTAATACCATTTTAAAAGCATAAATTGTGTTGTGTAGAACTGCCTCGAAAGTGGTCCAGTGTGTTTTTAATGATCTGAACAGTTTATTGACTTCTGAGCACAGTGGCTGACAGAAACCATTACAAATCCTGATGTGTACAGCTGTCACCTGTTCCTTGGGTACCATGAGCAATACTGTGCTTTGAATGAAATGTCATGTTTAAAGCCTAACATGGAATAGAATTGGAAAGTAAGTCAATGGGATGGGGCGGTGTCAGACTTATCCCTATTACAACTGTATTTTGTGCGCTAAATGCATATTAGAGGATCAATGTCTGGGCCCTATTGTCCCACTTGCATCTTAGAAAATTCAGGAGTACCTGGAGCAGGCATTACACCCGTTAAGGATGCAAATCAGAAGTCTATTCAATTTCAGAACCTATGCTCCACTCATGGAAGTTCAGGTTCCACCATGGGTCTATCCAGTGATTCCTTAAAGAGACTGCTGAAGACTGCGCCTGTGAGATAAGTTTCTAATGTTTTATTTGTTTGTCTCAATGTGGAACCAGGCGCCAGGTGTGCCACTTTAACTCCACAGCAATATTGCAGACACTGGTGGCTCTCATCATTCCCCACTCATGCTTCGCAATTCAGGACACACTAAGGCATTTGAGTTGGCTTATCTTGGGGGAAAAATGTGGGAGGGCAATTGCACTGGGGCACCTGATTGAGTTTCCTCCCCCTGCCTGCCAGTATTATGGAGATATCACCCAATTCTGAGCAACTGAGGCCTCCACTCTCAGGCACAGTTCATCGACGCACTTCTCACTTTGTGCCACTGACTGACACCAAGCCAATTTCTCCCTCGATGTTTCAATCTGAGAAGTTGCATTTAGATTACATTACATTAGATTTCTTTTCAGATTGACTGCCCTATAAAAAAACCAGCACCCTCAATTCATCCAGCAGCGAGCTGCCTTACTACAACTTCTGGAAAAGACTGTAGCAAGCTGGTGACATTCACTCCACTAGTTTGCTTCAAAATCAATCCCTTACATGGTTAATCAAAGGCAAGTAAGTATTAATGCCGGAATTGCAGAATCCCAATCAGGGTTCAAAAATCCCAGCCTCTGCTGACATTAACACTTAAACCTCCAGTAGAGGGCGAACTTTTCCAGCCTGGTTAAGGTTGCTTTCACGAGAAAGACAAAGTCATTTCACACTGAAAGGGACTCAAGGGGCACACTGGTCAAGTACACAAGGAGATAGGATGACCTCAGAACATCCTACTGTGAACTTAGAAAAAATGAATGTGTATGTTGCACTAATGTGTAGAGTAGACAGTAGGGGAAACATTTGAAGTAAAATCCACATATTTGTCTTCAGAATTTCTCAGGAACTAATCAAAGCTTCCCAGGGAACAGGGAGCATTTTTTTTGTTCGAGCCGTGGTGAATTGCTTCATAACAAGGCAGTTTTCTTGGGATTAAAGCAGAATCTGGTGCAGCGTGAGGATACCAGTGGTCTGATTGCATTTTAATAACACAATTTCTTTTAGCAAAATCGATTAATGAAATTATCAAACTTTATTGGTGGTATATGTCATTAAAAACCTACCTCCCTGAGATGCAGTATTAGATTTTCATAATAAAAAAACATATTTCGTTGTGATTAATGTCACTGGTATTAGTGGGAAATGTCAAACCCTAACTGATGCGAAGTTCACCCCTTGAGGTCAGTTTAGATTTATATGCATAAACTTATTTCTTTTAAAAAAGCAACGCAAGTAGATATTTTTCTACTTTGTGACCTGTGCTTATGCACCACAGTGGAGCTTATTGGCCAAAGACAATGATGGTGATTTAGTGGCTATTTGTCTGTTTTCCATGACAACCTAACGATGGATATTCATCTATTTTCTTTGGCAGTGGAGCTATGTGTCTGACTCACTGATGATCCAGTGCTAGGTACTGGTCCAAATCCCTGGTGACTCAGTCGGAGTATTTCTTGATGGTCGCCTCACAGAATCACTGTAGATTTTTTAAAAGTTTGACTTTTTGAGATTTGTTTTAGGAACTTGAATTACTGACTTTCTGAATCCCTCTGTACATTTCATTTCAGTGCATCCATACAAAATAATCAGGACCATGGGATATTTTCTATTAATATATAGCAATGTATTGTAAACTTAGAAATATCAACTCCAGATTCTGACTTATTTTCTAACAAACTGAAGTATTAACCTTCTGATTCAAACCTCCGTATCAATCCAGATGTGTACTGATACTTTCCGTTCCATTCAATTTGCTTTAATATAATCAGGGAAAAGGACGCCTTTGTATTCATACAAAGTATGCACTTCTTAATAAAAGTATTCAAGAAACTTCTGACTGAACCTATTTTCTGAAGTATTCATTTTCATTTTTGACCATTTTGATTTCCTGCCTGGCTAGACTTGCCAAAAAAGGTATAGTCGTAGTTTCAGCAATATCAGATTAATTTTATACTGAGGTCCTGTCATTAGTTTCCATGTACCCATCAACAATTCTTTCATAGAAGGCCAAAAAGGCTACTTAGCCAGCTAAACATCTGAGCTTGATTTATTTTGCCTAACTATCTGGCAGAGTTTCAAGCTGTCAGAAGTGCTTATTCTGAAAGGAAGCATACCGAATTTCAGCTTCCAAACAGAGGATCACAGTATTAAGAACAGAATGCAAAGTATTTGTAAATCAAAGCGACAGCTTACTTTTACACAAGTGGGATATAGAATGATACAGGGAAAGAAGAAAATCTATTCATTCTTTCAAAGCTAGAAGTTGTTTTGTATGGGAGAAAACTTATTTTTCTGCCTATTTTTTTTTGCCGGGTCCCTCATGTTGCCATAGACTGTGGCCGCCGTGCAATCTTCTTCAGCTAGGAAAGTGATGAGCAGCCTCTCGACTTCTCCATGACCCCAGCAATGCTGATCTGCACTCAGCTAACAGAATGTACCGTTGCTATGGAGCATAAGCTTGATGAAAATCGTGAAGTGTGTCATGGCCGATGGATTCAAGTGCCAGGCAATCCTGAAACATAAACTAAATAACCAGAGCATTTTGGAAGATGACATCTTAACCACTTGAGTCAGAAATGATTAAATATTAGAGAAAGGAAGAACTTTTTGTTATTTTCCCAGGAACAAACCCATTTGCCTCACAGTATTTCATGACAAAAATCAATTAACGTTTTGAGTCATACCAAATATAACGAAGAAAATTTCTTGCCCTGAGAAAATTCAAATCATGGATTATTTTTGGATGTTACTGGAAGTGGTTCTCCGTGAAATTATGATATCAAATGTAGGACAACAAGTTAGAACACGGCTGCAGTTACATGTGGTTATATTTTATTTTCTTAAATCTGAGTCACTGGCATACTTTTGACACGGTCCAAAATTGCTTCCTTAAAAATTACGGAGTTTTCCTATAATGCATGAAATGGACATTGTATCGAAGCTACACTGGCACAAAGGCGAGATTTATTCTGCTTTCAACAAATTAACATCATATTGAATGTCAATAGAATTAGGAGATTTTATTTTAGTAATGTTTAAATATTGCCCGGGCCAGGCTAAATAGAATCATGGAATCCCTACAGTGCCATCGAGGTAGCACCAACTCTCCGACATTCCACCCAGGCCCTAACCCCACTTATTTACCCTGCTAATCCCCCTAGCCGACACATCTTGGGACACTAAGGGGCAACTTAGCACGGCCTATCCACCTAACCTGCACATCTTTGTACTGTTGCAGGAAACCGGAGCACCCGGAGGAAACCCACGTAATCATGGGGAGAACATGCAGACTCAGCACAGACAGTCACCCAATGCTGGAATTGAACCCGGGTCCCTGGCATTGTGAAGCAGCAATGCTAACCACTGTGCCATATGAGTATACTCGTTTGCCCTTTGGGGTGTCTTCGGCTTGTGCCATTTTTCAAAGGGTGATGGAGAACATCCTACAAGGGATGTGGCAGTCTATCTGGATGACATTTTAATCTCAGGAGCTGCTACAAAGGAACATTTGGAGAGTTCTGAGGAGGTCGTATGGTTTTTGTTTTGATTGTTGTCTGATTAAAAATGGAAAAATGTATGTTTCAGGTCAACGAGATAACGTACCTCAGGTACAGTGTTGACAAGGATAGATTACACCCTGTCGAAAAGAAGGTGAAGGCCATAAAAGCAGCTCTGACACAACTGAGTTAAGGTTTCCTGGGTCTCCTAAATTACTTTGGAAATTCATACCAAATTAGGTGACCCTGCTGGCACCCCTCCATGTACTTTTCCAAAAAAAATCAGAAATAATCGTGGCAAATGTCATAAGAAAGCATTTGCAAATGCCAAACATCAATTGCTGTCGAGAAATGTACTAGCCCATTATGACCCCCTGAAACCACTCATTGACACCTCCCCCTATGGGATAGGTCCAGTATTATTGCACTGTTGGGATGATGGGACAGAGCGTCCAATCACATACGCATCATAAAACCTGGCGGATGCAGAGAGAAGGTATGCCCAGATCAATAAAGAAGGTTTGGCCATGGTGTTCGCTGTGAGAAAGTATGTCTACAGTCGGCACCTCACCATACTAACCAATCACAAACTTCTTCAAGGAAGACAAGGTGATTCCTCCAATTTCATCAGCCCGGATCCAATGCTGGGCACTGCTATTATGAAAACACCTTAGAACATTGTCCAGGGAGATATATAGCCAATGCAGATGCCTTGAGCCACCCCCACTACCCACAAGCCTACCTTCTCCTCCAAAGATGGATAATGTAATCATGACTCTAAACTTTATGGACACTCTGCCAGTAACCATCAAGCCAATCGAGGCATGGATCCAAAAGGTTATTTTCTATAGTAAAGCCCTTTATTGAGCATCATAAATTTCTGTCATCCTCTGCCACTAAAAAAAATCTTCCTGTTAATGAAATGACATCACATCGTCCTAAATAGTAGACTACAAGAGTGCCCTATGGAGGATTTGAAATCTTATCTCTCTAAATATCAGTAAAAAAGATAGCATCATCTTGTGGGGAGCCCAGATGGTTGTCCTACATCCAGGCCAGTGACCAATACTTCAAGAATTGCACAAGAATCCCTGGGATGAAAATGCTCGCAAGGTCTGGTGACCTGGCTTGGACAATGATATCGAAAACCTGATCAAGTGGTGCAAACTTTGCCAGGGAAGCCAAAAGGCGCCAGCATGGAAGCCACATGCAACCCTCGAGCTTGGGGGTGGGGGTATGATAACTCCCACAAGATTCAAGGGGAATTACTGATAATCTCCCTATAGGGCTTGTTGAGTTCCCCTGGTAAAAGGCAATGGCCTGTACAGCTGGCACTCCTTTTATTAGACAGGGCCAGGACTGGGCCTGCTGAAATGTAGTCCCAGGCAGGATTACTGTGTGCAGACCATGGTACTGGTTTTACTTTGCATTCTGTAATAAATTCTGTTCCTTTCCTGTTGGGCTTCCTGAGTCATTACAATAAATTTATGCCTAATATATAGCATAAAAACTTAAGAAGATTTTTTTTAGTGGCAGAGGATGACAGAAATTTATGATGCTCAATAAAGGGCTTTACTATAGAAAATAACAAATACATTTCTGGATTCTGGATATAAATAATATATTACACATTAGAAATCCAACAGAGATAATTATGATGAAAGTTTTTAACTAGCTTTAACCATCCAAATTGAGGTGTATTTGAAACTCATCCCAATTCCTCGTCAGCATGAGACCATAGCACAAAATTTCTTTTAATTCAACCGTAAATTGCATTGAATTGTCATTCCAACCCTGAAAGGCTACAAAGGCTGTTTGTCATAGAAGGTGGATAAATTCAATGGTGAGATAAAAGCATTCTCCTTCATTTAAAAGGTACACTGTTGAAAAAGAGTTTTGCCTTGCACCTAGTCAGTATTATACTTGACCTTGTAATGCCTTTGCTGACACTGAGACAAAAAGTAGAAATATTTCATTCCCCAGGAATAAAATAATTCAAGCTTTTGTCACAGCACTTTCTTTTTTCAAAATAAGTAACTTGAACATGTTAAGCTCAAAGCTGTAGCCAAAGTGAAATAAGGAGAATTATTTAGAATAAACACCAAGCCATTTCCCAAGAGTTTATTACATTTTGTACCCCTTATTTGGTGTGCCTCCAGAGATCTTCACTGTTAACAGTCCAATACGTATTGGAAAACTAGTTTGAAATGTGCAAGAAGTGGAATATTAGTCACACTCCTTCTTCCCCTCATTACCCAATATCTAACAGCCTAGTTGAACAAATGAATTACACAGTAAAATCCCTAATTGTCAAATGTAGACAGATTGGGCAAAATCTCCATTTTGAAATGTTATATCTGAGAGCGACACCATTAAGTACAAATTCCATTACAGGTCAAGTTCATGTTTTGCAGACCGATGCATGCCAAATTTACATACTCTTACCTGTTTTACTCTCTCAAAAACTAGAGAGCAATTTTTGAAGCTACAAATAGGATGGCCAATAAGCACAATAAAAACGCAGGCACAGAGTTGCCACATTTACATTTGGGGGAATACGTTCACACCTAGGATCCCAAAGCAGATGCACGGCAACTAGTTGAGGTGAGAAAGATTTTCTCAGAACCAAGGTCCTATGAAGTCATTACACACAGATGTCAACAATGAGGCATATCTGAGGACAAATCACATCCATTCCAGCTCCTCAACCATTGTATAGACCAATTGCATCCACAACCAGATTCCATATGCAACCAAGAACAACATCCAAGAATGGCAATCTCATGGATCACTGTGAGCAATCGAAGAAATCTCCAGACAAGGTTACCATTACAACATCTGAGTGTACCAGCAGATTATCTTTACACTTTAGAGACTCATAGATTCATCAGTTGCATGCACTTATGTAATAGTAGCTAAACGTGAACACATATTATAAACTCCTTTTGAACAGAGGAAAGTATCTTAAAAGAGAAAGGAGGATGTTGTAAAATGCCTTTAAAAGATATCTGAATGACACCACTAGAAAAGAAATATGCAATGGGATCCTGTTTTAGTTTCACTTTTGCTTTGAGCAGCACACACGCACACTCTGATATCTTCAAGCTTTATGCCTATTCTCATGTGCTTAGTGTTATTAAATGAACCCACAACGTGTTAAGCAAATCCCTTTTGTCTGATACAGTAAATTTGCACAAGGTATTATATCATTATAATAACATGACAATTTAAATCTCTGAAACTTTGCCTCTATCTGCCTCAGCTAAGCCTATCTGCTACTGAAGTTTTCATTCCAACCCCTGACACCTCCAGACTTTACTATTTCAATGATGTCTTGGCTGGCTTTGCATCTTCTTAACTGCATAAACTTAGTTAATCCAAAATCTGTATCTCACCGTGCACCAAGTCCCCTTCACTCATCCTTCCTGTCCTGCATTAACTCCTGGTGCCCAATTTCCTCCAATTTAAGATGCTCATCCTTGTATTTAAATCCCTTCATGAGTGTGCCCTCCTTAACTCTGTCATCTCTTCTGGCCACAAACTGGTCTCTCAGATTTCCCGAATCATTAAATTCTGATTTACTTTGCATTCCATCCACCACCTCTGTCCACCCCACCCTCCCATCTCACCCCAACAATAAGCACCATACCTTCAGACATCTCAATCCCAAGCTCTGGAATCCCTTCCTCCACCATCTCTCCTTCTCCTCCTCCTCCTTTAAAACTTGCACAAAATCCATGGTTTTGATCAAGCTGTTCGTCACAGATTCTGAGGTCTTGGCTGGGCATTTATATTCATCGAAAATCTTTGACCTCGTCTATTGCTGGAACTCTCAGGTGCCGCAGCAGTGAATGGAGTTTTGGCTGAGCACCAAATCCTCCATTCTCACTGGCAGTGGCGGTGGAAGGAACGATATCAGAGAATCCCACCCGTTTTGTTTGATTACACATCAGTTGGCATCTTGAGATTTGATTTTGTAAATGTAAATTGCTGTTGACTTAACTTACCCATAACTGAATCCATGTCGAATGCTTGAGAAGTTAAACAACCTGCAATCATTATTGTTCCTGGTAAAATCTCCAACTCAGCGTTGTGTACCAGAAGGCATTGCTGATGATTATTGCCCTTTTAAAGCATTCAGAGTTTTACTGACTGCACTGTTTCTTTGGTTTACGACTTAAATCTCTGGTTTTAAAATGTCTTCCAATTGAGATTTACATTAGTTTACTCATACACATATAAAATCTACCATAAAATTGCATCACATAATTGTGCACTAAAGAGCCATTTCTTATATATTCATTAACAATGCTGTTTGAGATGTCTAATCATTACTAAAGTCTTGAGATTTGCATGCTGTCTAAGAATCACAATAGTTGAATTCACTATGACTGAAGCTGGAATGTATTTAAAGTGATAGAAATTATTTTTCTTTCATATGCACCATCTCTAACGTTGTGAAATGTTCCAAGGCACTTCAAAGGAGTGTTATCAAACAAAATTTGACACCAAAACACTTAAGGAGATATTAAGACAAATGACCAGAGCTAGGTTTTGAGGATTGTCATAAAAAAAAGAATGCAAGATGGAGAGCTAGAGAAGTTTAGAAGGGAATTACAGGCCTCAGGGCTTTGGTAGTTGAAGGCCGTGAATAAGACCATGAGATGTAGGAGCAGAATTAGGCTCTTTGGCCCATTGAGTCTGCTCCACCATTCACTCATGGCTGATACGTTTTTCAACCCCATTCTCCTGCCTTTTCCCATAACATTTGATCCCCTTACCAATCAATAATCTTTCTACCTCTGTCTTAAATACACTCAATGACCTGGTCTCTACAGCCATCTGTGCCAATGCATTCCATAGATTCACCCTCTGGCTAAAGAAATTCCTCCTCATCTCAGTTCTAAAGGGTCGTCCCTTTATTCTGAGGCTGTGCCCTCAGACCCTAATTTCTCCTACTAATGGAAACATCTTCCCCACATCCACTTTATCTAGACCTTTCAGTATTCTGTAAGTTTCAATGAGATATGGTGGACTGTTTAATATAGCAGGTGAGGAAAAGGCCAGGATTGGAGGAGTGCAGTGATCACGCGGGACTGGAGGTCATAAGAAAAAGCAACAAGAGAAAGTCAATTCAGTACATCAAGATCTTGATATGGTTATTAATATGTTTTGCCATAATGTAACAATCCAACCCATATTTGTTGCAAACAACTATTTTGCCAATGAATTCAGCAAGTGAGGGAACTGCTGGGATTAGATCAGATAATTCACGGGAAAAAAATGTAATGTGAATCTAACTGTCCAAATGGCCTATTTCTGCATTGTAATTATACAATTCTAGTGGAGACGCATGCCCAAGAATTATAAGGTGTCTAGATATGTGATAAATATGGGGTTAAACCCAACAGACTGAAAAATTGGCAATATAATAAATAGGAACAGTTGTCAGCAACAATAATCTTCTTCCCTTTTAAAGTAAGGAATCATTTATTGCACGGGTAATCTAAAAAACGTTCCCAAGTTTTCTTTGGGAATAACTTTTTCATTTAACTAAAAGTGATTTATTTCTGTGAATAATTCAGAACCTATTTACTCAGCATATAGAACAATCTATTAATGTGGGATATTTAATAACAAGAGCTATAACAATTTAATATTGGGGGGTGGAATGTTTTGGCAAAGTGTCATCTCGGGTGGGAAAAGCAGAGGGTGGTTACCCGTGATGTTGGTGGGATTTTCCCGTTGTATATATAAACTAATGGACAAAGAAAATGTAAGGGTAAAGACTTTGATTGAGCCAAAACCACCAGCAACTTATGTTTTTAAAAGATATGGGCCCAATTTTTAAAGGGTACCCAATGTAAAAGAATAAATATAGAAACCCTCCCACACAGAACCAGCAACGCTCCCCCCCCTCCCCGCTTCCTCCCCCCCCCCCCCCCCCCCCCGGAACTCCCCTCCTCCCTCAACCACAGAGTTCCACCTTCCCATCAGGGAAGTCTGCTCCCTCCACCATGAACCGCACCCTACCATAACCACCCACCCCCAGACAATGAAACTTCCTCCAACCCCACCAGTGAACTCCCCCGGGCACCTCCCTCACAGAACTCCACCTCCCCACCAGAGAACTCTGCCCTCTCCACTATGAACTCCGCCACCCCTCCCACACCCCCCACCCACTCTCCTCCCCCAAACAATGGAACTTCCCCCCGCCCCCCCCCCCCCCAACCCCACCAGTTAACTCCCTCCAGGCACATTCCCCACAGAACTCCATTCCCCCACCAGCATCACGAAGCCTCCGCATGGAAATGCAACCCCTCCACCCACCCACCTTCCCCCACCCCAGGCAACACTCTCCCATGGAACACCACTCCCCTGGCACCCCAGCAGGCACTGGCCACTGACTGCTGGCACTACTCATTAAATATCTTAAATCATTAACTTTCCCATAAGATAGAAAGTATGGGCAGGATTTTCTATCCTCTCTGTGACATGTTTCACGGCTACAGGAGGCAATGTGTTGCTCGTTGGTAGTGGGATCTCATGGTCCCGCCATTGTCAATGGGGTTTCCCGTTGGACGTATCCCTCACCATTGGGAAACCCCTAGCATTGATGTGCCATTGGCAGGTTGGAAAGATCCTGCCGGCATGAATGGCAGCAAGATTTCGGTGTATATATAAGTCTGTAACTTAATACTGCTGGACCTCAAGAGATTTGTTGGATACTCTGAGATTCAATGTTGTAAGTCTTCTTCAATGCTTTCAGTGTAACAGTCAACATATTTTGGTGCAATGAAATTCCCTAACTTAATTGAGAAAGTAATGTTTCCAACAATAGATACTCTGCTGCTAACTGGCTTCTGCTATTCAGAACATGTTGGAAAGTCAAGTAAATTGGAGTTGTTTTCATAGAAAGAAAGAACATTGAGGAGTGATCTGATAGAGGTGTTTAAGATTAGGAGAGAGTCGGGAAATGTAGAAAGGAATTTGAGCATTTTGTTTGAGCTTCAGCTCGGTATTTGGTGATTAATGGTGGTCTGAGTTAGAAACTTGGCCCTACAAGGAAATTCATTTTTTTAAAATTTGTCATTTGAGAGTCTTCTGGCCCTGATCCTTTTATTCTCCACTGTTTTTACAGTGGGGAAATTCGCTGCAGCTCTTTGTTTAGCCTGATGATTTAAAATTAGTTTTAATGGCCACGAGCAACACCGTCCTCACCCGAGTGTGAGATCATAGAATCCCGACAGTGCAGAAGGAGGCCATTTGGCCCATTGAGTCTGCACCGACAGCAATCCCACCCAGACCCTATTCCCGTAACCCAAGTATTTACCCTGCTAATCCCCCTGCCACTTTAATTTGGCATGGCCAATGCACCTAACCAGCATGTCTTTCAGACTTGCGGGAGGAAACCAGAGCACCCAAAGGAAACCCACACAGACATGGTGAGAATGTGCAAACTCTGCACAGACAGTGACCCAAGCCGGGAATCAAGCCCGGATCCCTGGTGCTGTGAGGCAGCAGTGCTGACCACTGTGCCATCCCGAGATTGCAGGTCCTTCTGAAGAATGTTCTGTGACCACCTCCTTATTGGGTCTGAGACCCTGCAGGTATTGCTCCTGAGGTGGAGGTATGAAAAGTACTCCCTGAAAAGCCATGCTGAGAAAAACCTTCCTTCTCCTCCCTCTGCGCAGAGCTTCCCCTCCCTGTTTCAATTCTCTGTCATGCTGCAGACCCAAAGCGCTGCAACGAACCCCAATCCTGTTGATCAAGACCTCAACATGCCCTGTCAGCCCCAAAACAAATTGCGTTACTTCACAGACTGTGCTCTTGCTGAAGTCAAAAGCACATCACCTTGGCGTTGGATACCTGTCCTTTTAAATAACACTAGCACATGATCACTCCTGGGGCTGCATGCATGCTTGGATGTGAATGTGAATGATTGGTGAATACTTTTGTCATTCAAGTTTCTGAACAGTGCATCAAATCAATCAGATCAGCTGATTGATACCATGAAAGAATCACAGAATTGTAAAATGGTTGCAGCACAGACTGAGGCTATTCACCTAATGCCATACCCATGACTTTATTCCATAGTCCTGCAAAATTTCCTTTTCAGATAATGATCCAACTCTCTTTCGGAAACCTCAGTTGTGCCTCCCTCCACCACATTGTCAAACACCTGAGCAATCCTGATGCATGCACCGACACTATAGCACCATTCCCCTGAAGGGGCATCACACCACCTGCATCAGGATTGGCCAGAAATATCGCAAGTGTTATTTTGTAAGTTTTGGCTTTCCATAGCAACCATAGTGGCACCATGGAGCCCAATTTTGTAGCCCCTGTGTCTTTGACAGTGGCTCTGTATGGGTTCATGAAGTCATTGCATCCTTTGTCAGGGACTGGACCTTTATGACCCAATTATATAACAGACATTCCAATAGTTTACAGGGACAGAAACCATGACCAAGATTTTCGGCCTGTTTTATATTTCAAGAATAATGGGGTGGATGGGGACAATCAGTGGTTTTGCTGTGGATTTGAGGCAGAATGATGTGTGAAGAACAATTTATTTTACTTGCACGGTGCCACAGTGGTTAGCGGTGCTGCCAGGGACCGGGGTTTGATTCCCAGCTTGGGTCACTGTCTATGTAGAGTTTGCAAGTTCTCCCAACAGCAATCAATCTGATCAATTGGTTCACAGTCCAAAGATGTGTGGGTTAGGTGGATTGGCCATGCTAAATTGCCCCTTAGTGTCAGGGGGGATTAGCTAGGGTAAATGGGGATAGGGCCTGAGTGGGATTGTGGTCGGTGCAGACTCGATGGACCGAATGGCCTCCTTCTGCACTGTGGGATTTCAAAAGACTAGGAGCAGCTGAAAGCAGGAAGATAATTATTTGTTACATTTGCTAAATATTCTCCAAATATGATATTGCAGGACTTACAGTAGATGCCACAGACTGTGATATTTATAACTGGGAATCTGCTGTCATTGCAATTTGAGAATTGGGACACAGTAGACAGTATATTGGAAAATGAACAAAATGAAAACAAAGTAACCTTTAGAGATTAATTTCACATTTTCATAATCTAAACAAATCACGTATAAATTATAATAATTCGCCGGGATTTCCCAGCCTCCCGAGGTGAGCTTTCCAGCAGTGGAGGCGGCTTGCTATTGGCCGCCGATAGCACCTTCCAGTCATGCCGAAGTCAATGATCATTGGCATTGCTCGCCAGCCATGCCATGGGGAATCAACCGCAGAGGGTCGCATTCAGCGGGATCATAAGATTCAGTCAGTGGGAAGGGCTGGAAAATCCCAGCCATAATCTACAAATCGTCTGGCTTCTAATCATTTACCATTGACAAATATTTTCAGATTAAACTCCAGCATCCCAAGTAGACCTTCAATGCAAACAAGTATTGAACTTGCCAGAAGCAGTAGATTTTCTTGGCGAACTTAAATGATTTATAAAAATGTGGCATTTCAAGACAACAGCAATCAATTTGATCAATTGGTTCTAACTCAGAACTTTTTCACATAATTTTGTTTAACTATTTTCCTTTCTTGAATCTCAAACCCTTAAAACCTTTTTCCCCTTTCTCCCCTTCTTAGTCCCAAACACTGTGTGGCTGGAATCCCATCTTCACATCGAGATACCCTCCATTGTGTTGTGCGGCACCACCTCCATGCTAAATGGTTCAGAACAGAAGTAGCAGCTCAAAAATGGGCATTCATGAGGCACTGCAGACAACAATCGACAAGAGAATTTTATTTGACCACAATCTGTAACCTCATGGTCTGGCATATCCCCAACTCTACCATTATCATCAAGCCAGGGGATCAACCCCGGTTCAATGGAGAGTGCAGGAGAGCATGCCAGGAGCAGCAGGAAGCATACCTAAAAATGAGCTGTCAACCTCGTAAAGTTACAACACAGGGCTACCTGCATGCCATTCAACAGAAACAGCATGTAATAGACAGAGATAAGTAAACGCACAACCAACGGATCAGATCAAAACTCTGCATTACTGCCATGTCCAGTCATGAATAGTAGTGGAAAAATAAACAACTAATAGAAGGGGAAGTTCCACAAGTAACCCCATCCTCAATGATGGGGGACCTCAACATCTCAGTACAGAAGACAAGGTTGAAGCATTTGCAGCCACTTTCAGCAAGAAATGCCGAGTGAATGATCCATCTTGGCCCCTGCTAATGTGCCCAGATGCCTCTTCAGCCAATTTGATTCACCCCACATGATAGCAAGAAATTGCTGCAGCTGCTGGATACTGCAAAAGCTATGGGCCCTGGCAACATCCCACTGAAGAATTGTGCTCCAGAGCTAGCTGTGCCCCTACCCAAGCTGGTGCTGTACAGCTACAATACTGGCATCTGGCCAACAATGTAGAAAATTGCCCAGGTATGTCCTGTCCACAGGAAAAGGACAAATTAAATATGGCCAATTACCACCCCATTAGAATACTCTTGATCAAAAGTGATGAAAGTTGTTATCAAAAGTGCTATCGAGCAGCATTTATACAGTAATAACGTGATGCTCAGTTTGGGTTCCACCAGGACCAATAATCAAGGCCTCATTCTGACCTTGACCCAAACACAGACAAAAAAGATGATTTCAAGAAGTGAGGTGAGAGTGACTGCTCTTGACATCAAGTCAGCATTTAACGAATGAGGCATCAAGAAGCTCTGTCAACATTGAAGTTTTTGGGAATTGGAGAATACTCCATTTGTTGAAGTTATACCTGGCGCAAAGGAAGGTGGCTATGGTTACCATTGAACAACACTACTCAGGACATTTGATGAGGAGAAATTTCTTCAGCCAGAAGATGGTGAGTGTGTGGAATTCACTACCACAGAATGTAGTTGAGGCCAAAACGTTTTCTGATTTCAAGAAGAAGTTAGATATAGCTCTTGGAGCTAAAGGGATCAAGGGATGTGGGGGGGGGGAGGGGGATCAGGATATTGAATCTGATGATCAGCCATGATCAAAATGAATGGCAGAGCAGGCTTGAAGGGCCAAATGGCTTACTCTTGCTTCTAGTTTCTATGTTTATATGCTATGCAGGACAAATCAGCCTGATTGATTGGCATACTATCCACTAACCAAAACATTCTTTTTCTCCACCAGTGATGCACAGTGGCAGCAGTGTGTACTGTATCCAAGATGCACTGTAGCAATATCCCAAGGTTCCTTTGACAACACTCTACAAGCCGATTTGGAACTATATCACTGTTCCTTCACTGTCACTGGATCAAAATCCTGGAACTCACTATACCACAAGGACTGTAACATTTCAAGAAGGTGGCTTCACTCCTGTCTTTAAGGATGGGCAACAAATGCTGTCCATGCCAACATTGCCAACATCCCATGAAATCATGATTTAAAAAAGAGGCTAACAGTATGTTCCTGTGGTTGCAATTAAAAATGTGCAAAAACAAAACCAAATTGAACCTTTGGGGAACACATTATATGCTTTCCTTGAATTGGTTGATGTCTAAAAACTAACCTATGCAAGCCTTCCACAGAGACCCACACCAAATTATATCTTTTCCTCTTTCAGTTCAAATTTTCACATTTCTAACTGGTTTAAAACAGTTAACAGGAGGTAAGTATGAACCTGAAGGGAGGCAGATTCAAAGCAGTGGAAGTCTTCCCTGCAATAGACAAAGAACCGATAAAATTCATCACACATATGGCAAAGCACCAAAAGGTCTCAAATTCTGACCACTATGCTGTGGTGTATGTATCCTACTGTTTCATCTGTACTCTGATTAATTTAATGTCTGTTCAAACTAAGCCAAACCACTTTTATATTTTTGTACAGCAGTCCAGAATATCGGTTGCTTGTAACTGAAATTATTTCTCAAGTATTATTGTTGTGAGACCAATTATAAAATATATGCCGAAATCTTGCTCCCATTCCCACTGATGGCATTTCATGGTTCTGCTGATGTTGGGCCCTGCCACGGCTAACTCGGCAGTGAGGGTTGTTTTCAATGGAATACCCCATCGACAATGACAGGACCATAAGATCCCATCACGAGCAAGTGTTCACCACCTCTCACTACCACGAAACACGCCACATAGTGGGAGAAAAGTCCCACCCAAAATTGATAATTCGCATAATATAATGAATATTGCCTGTATAGTTTGAATAAGCTCACAACTTCTTGTGAGCTAATTTTTTACTGACTTTCAATTTAATCTATATCAACATGAAGAAAAATAAAATGTAATGAGTATGAGATTCAAGGCCATTCTTCAGGAAAACATTGATTGAATAGATCTTTATAATCAAGTCTAACAGTGAATATTTGTAAATTGCACAATTTCACTTGAATATATATAAAAAATGAATATACAGATTTAAAATATATATCATTACTGAAAATGAAAAATTGTACGGTGTCAAGTGTTTTTACTGCAGTTTGAGATAAATCATTAAATCGTGATGAGGTGACTGAGAGCGAGGAGGTGAGAAGGATTGTACACAGTGTAAGAGGGAGAATAGACGGGTGATGGAGAAGGGGAGAGCTCAGACCAAAGGTTTGAGATGTGTCTATTTTAACGCCAGGAGTGTAGTGAATAAAGTGGATGAGCTTAGAGTGTGGATTGATGCTTGCAAGTGTGATGTGATGGCCATTACGGAGACTTGGGGACAGGGACAGGACTGGATACTTCAGGTGCCGGGTTTCAGATGTTTCAGAAAGGACAGAGAGGGAGGCAGAAGGGGGGGGGGGGGGGGGGGGGGGGAGGGGGGGGGGGGAGTGGCACTGCTGATCAGGGATAGTATCACAGCTGTAGAGAAGATGGAAGCCATGGAGGGATTGTCTACGGAGTCTCTGTGGGTGGAAGTCCGGAGTGGGAAGGGGTCAATAACTTTGCTGGGTGTTTTCTACAGGCCGCCCAATAGTAACAGGGATGTTGAGGAGCAGATAGGGAAACAGACCCTGGAGAGATGTAGTAATAACAGGGTTGTCGTGATGGGAGACTTTAATTTCCCAATCGATTGGAATATCCCTAGGGTAAGGGGTTTGGATGGGGAGGAGTTTGTTAGGTGTGTTCAGGAGGGTTTCCTGACACAGCATGTGGATAAGCCTACAAGAGGAGAGGCTGTACTCGATCTGGTACTGGCTAATGAGCCTGGACAGGTGTCGGATCTCTCAGTGGGGGAGCATCTTGGGGATAGTGATCATAACTCTATCTCCGTTACGCTAGCATTGGAAAGAGATAGGATCAGGCAAGCTAGGAAAGTGTTTATCTGGAGTAAGGGGAAATATGAAGCCATCAGGCAGGAGATTAGAGGCGTAAATTGGAAGGAGGTATTCTCGAGGAAAAGTACTGAAGTAAGGTGGCAGATTTTCAAGGAATGTTTGTCTGGAGTTCTGCATGACAACGTTCTGATGAGACAGGGAGGTTTTGGTAGATTACGGGAACCGTGGTGCACGAAAGCTGCGCTGAACCTAGTCAAAAAGAAAAGGAAAGCGCACAAAAGGTTCAGAGAGCTAGGCGATGATAGGGATCTAGATGAGTATACGGCTTGTAGGAAGGGACTTAAGAAAGAAATTAGGAGAGCCAGAAGGGGTCACGAGAAGGCCTTGGCAGATAAGATTAAGGAGAACCCTAAGGCGTTCTATAAATATGTGAAGAGTAAAAGGAGGAAATGTGAAGGAATAGGACCTATAAAATGTGAAGGTGAGAAAGTATGTACAGAACCGGAAGAAATAGCAGAGGTGCTTAATGAATACTTTACCTCGGTATTCACGGTGGAAAAAGACCTGGGTGGTTGTACTACAGGATTGCGGCGGACTGAAAAGATTGAGTATGTGGACATTAAGAAAGAGGATGTGTTGGAAATTTTGAATAGCATCAAGATAGATAAGTTGCCGGGACCGGATGGGATGTACCCCAGGGTACTGTGGGAGGTGAGGGAAGAGATTGCAGAGCCTCTGGCGATGATCTTTCCATCGTCGTTGGAGACGGGAGAGGTTCCAGAGGATTGGAGGATTGCGGATGTGGTTCCTATATTCAAGAAAGGGAATAGGGATAGCCCAGGAAATTACCGACCGGTGAGTCTAACCTCAGTGGTTGGTAAGTTGAGGGACAGGATTTATGAACATTTAGAGAAGTTTAGTATGCTCAAAAGTAGTCAGCACGGCTTTATCAAAGGCAAATCGTGCCTTACGAGCCTGGTGGAGTTCTTTGAAAATGTGACTAAACACATTGACGAAGGGGAAGCGGTAGATGTGGTTTACATGGACTTCAGCAAGGCATTCGATAAGGTCCCCCATGCAAGACTTCTTGAGAATGTGAGAGGGCATGGGATCCAAGGGGCTGTTGCCTTGTGGATCCAGAGCTGGCTTGCCTGCAGAAGGCAGAGAGTGGTTGTCGATGGGCCTTTTTCTGAATGGAGGTCGGTCACCAGTGGAGTGCCTCAGGGATCTGTTCTGGGACCCTTGATGTTTGTCATTTTCAAAAATGGCCTGGATGAGGGAGTGGAGGGATGGGTTGGTAAGTTTGCCGACGACAGGAAGATTGGTGGTGTTGTGGATAGTTTGGAGGGATGTCAGAAGCTGCAACGTGACATAGATAGGATGCAAGACTGGGCGGAGAAGTGGCAGATGGACTTCAACCCGGATAAATGTGTAGTGATCCATTTTGGTATAATATCAAGGGTAAGACTCTTAGCAGTGTAGAGGGTCAGAAGGATCTTGGGGTCCGGGTCCATAGGACTCTTAAATCGGCCTCGCAGGTAGAGGAGGTGGTTAAGAAGGCATATGGCGTGCTGGCCTTTATCAATCGAGGGATTGAGTTTAGGAGTCGGGAGATAATGATGCAGATTTATAAGACCCTTGTCAGACCCCACTTAGAGGACTGAGCTCAGTTCTGGTTGCCTCATTACAGGAGGGATGTGGAAATTATTGAAAGGGTGCAGAGAAGATTTACAAGGATGTTGCCTGGATTGGTTGGTATGCCTTATGAGGATAGGTTGAGGGAGCTCAGTCTTTTCTCCTTGGAGAGACGAAGGATGAGAGGTGACCTGATAGAAGTGTACAAGATGTTGAGAGGTATAGATCGGGTGGATTCTCGGAGGCTTTTTCACATGGCTGAAACGGCTGCTACGAGAGGACATAGGTTTAAGGTGCTGGGGGGTAGGTATGGAGGAGATGTCAGGGGTAAGTTTTTCACTCAGAGGGTGGTGGGTGAGTGGAATTGGCTGCCGTCAGTGGTGGTGGAGGCAAACTCGATAGGGTCTTTTAAGAGACTTCTGGATGAGTACATGGAACTTAATAGGATTGAGGGTTATAGGTAAACCTATATATAAGCCTAGGTAGGTAGGGACATGACCGGCGCAGCTTGTGGGCTGAAGGGCCTGTTTGTGCTGTATTTTTTCTATGTTCTATGTTCTGTTATCAATCACTCGAGAAAGGCCGGGATTTTCCAATCCCGCCCACAGCTGGACCCGTCACGAGCAGGAACGGAAAATTCGGACAGCCAGCCAACAGTCCATTGACTTTTGGCAGCACGGGAAAATCTCAGCTGCTGGCAGGGCCAGAAACTCCAAACAAAAGAGAGGGTGGGGGAAAGAAAAAAATGTGCTGTATTGAATTAAAGTTTGTGCAATGTGGGGTTTAATTTTCAAATTATACCTAATTTATTAATGAGCTGAGTAGGAATTTGTGCTATTCATTTCTGGAGGTTAAAAATAGACATAACAATCAATGTTGACAAATATTTTTTTTCTAAGAATTTAAGCAGAAGTCTTTAAAATCACAATCTTTAATCTAGAATAGAATAGAATCCCTGCAGTACAGAAAGAGGCCATTCAGCCCATGGAGTCTGCAGCGACTATCCAACAGAGCATCTTACCCAGTCCCTATCCCCGTAACCCCATGTATTTCTCCCTAGCCTACACATCTTGGAACACTAAGGGGCAATTTAGCACGGCCAATCAACCTAACCCGCACATCTTTGGACTGAGAGAGGAAAACAGAGCACCCGGAGGAAACCCTAACAGACACGGGGAGAACGTGCAAACTCCACACAGTCACCCGAGGCTGGAATTGAACCTGGTTCGGTAGCACTGTAAGGAAGCAGTGCTGACCACTGTGCCACCCTGCTTCTGACCATAATTCAGATTCTGAATGTTGATCTGTACCTTTGAATGCGGGTGAACTTATTGGCCACTGTGGCGCATTGAATCCTGTTTTTAAAAGTTCTACAGCATATGTTGAGCTACCAGCGATGGAACAGAATTAAAAAGTAACAAGTGACATTTGGTTTAACTTCAACCTACTTTGTCACAGTTATATTTGTCTGGAAATCACAAATAATTTCAACAATTTGGAGTCAGGAAAGTTAAAGGAAAGATAAACTGAACAATTAAACTCCAAGGAAAGCATGTCACGAGATGCCTCAAGCCGCGCTTTGAATTGAGACAACTAGTTTTGGCTTCAGGGAGTTTATCCCATGAACTGTCATGTGCCATATCAATCAAAACCAATCACTGTGAGGAAAAGACATTTAGAGAGAGGCTGCAACAGTTTCTGAGTGAAGTTTTATTTTTGCCTCAGCAAACTTAGCAATTTTGCTCAATTTTGTTTTTCGGTCGATGAAGCAATAAAGAATCTAAGAATACAGGTTTCTCTAATAATTTTTTTCAGCAATCATTGATTTAGTTGGCACCAAATATATAATTTTTTAGTGCATGCTGTGTAGGAATTCAATAATGGAAAGAATATTTTTTTCCACTTTGATCACCCAGTGTCAGTTTTAAGCTTCATCAAGTCAGATACATTATGGTCAGAAGCAGTGATTCTGGGACTTTTCGACCGAACCATTTGCTGGAACCGAACCATTGCACTTCTTACTTCCACAATCTACCTATCATCCAAAGCACCCCCGCGAATTCCCTGATCCTGAACTATAGAATCCCTACAGTGCAGAAGAAGGCCATTCAGCCCATCAAGTCTGCACTGACTCCCCGAAAGAGTATCTTATCCAGTCAGCCCCCCCCCCCCCCCCCCCCCCGCCCCCATTTTTTACGTAACTCTGCGCATTTACCATGGCTAATCTGCCAAACTTACACATCTTTGGACAATAGAGAGGGAATTTTCCCATCCCGATTTTCCTGTCCTGCCTGCCACGGGAAAGGTCCATGCGAAGGACCTCGGGTGAGATTTTCCAGTTTTGGGGCAAGCGCAGCTGGGAAATTCCACCCTTAGGGGCAATTTAGCATAACCTTGCACATCTTTGGACTGTGGGAGGAAACCAGAGCACCTGAAGGAAATCCACGCAAACATGAGGAGAATGTGCAATCACGACACAGATAGTAACCCAAGGCCGGAATTGAACACAGTCCCCGACGATGTGAAGCAGCTGTGTTAACCACTGTGCCACCATGCCACACCAAAAGGTCTCAAACTCTGACCGCTTCGCTGTGGTGTATGTATCCCACTGTTTCATCTGTACTATGATTAATTTAATGTCTATTCAAGCTAAGCCAAGCCACTTTTATATTTTTCCACAACAGTGCAGAATATTGGCTGCATGTAACTGTAATTATTTCTCAAGGTTGTGATACCCATTATAAAATATAGTTGATAATTCATATAGTATAATGAATATTATTTGTATTGTGTGAATAAGTTCACAACTTCTTGTGTATGTATTTTTTGAACCTTGACCATTTCTCCTTTTAGAAACCCAAGCAGTGCAAACTGACCAGGCATTCGGGGAACAACAGGAAGAGAATGAAGTTGCACTGACACTTGATTTCACATTCACAGCCACCAACTCAAATATCGATGCTAGAACTTGAAGGACAGCCTAGAGGCATGATCTTCACATGATGAGTCATTGGCACAAGTAGCAGGCAGTTCAGGTGGTAGGTAAGGGTAATGCCAGTTCTTCAGAGGCCAAGAGCTCCTGTGCAGAGCGCTCGAGTGAGAACTTTGAGGGGTCAATGGAATTCACCAAGACTCCTCAGGCAGCATTTTCCAAACCCATGGCCTTCCATTCGAGAAGGACAAGTGCAACATGGGACCATCACCCGATGCAAGTTCCTCCCAAGCCACACACTTGGAACTATGGCCAGAATTTTACTGGCCCACCTGCCACAAAAATTGTAGTGGGTGAGGGTGGAACATGAAAAGGTCCATTGACTTTGGGTGGGACTTTACAGTTTTGGGACGAGCGAGGCCATAAAATCCCACCCTATATCTCTGTTCCCTAACTGTCGCTGGATCAAAATCACAGGATCACAGGATTGTTGCAGTGCAGAAGAAAGCCATTTGGGCCATTGTGTCTAGACCAGCTCTCCAAATAAGCATCATAACCCTGCATATTTTCTCTATTGAATAATCATCTAATGCCCTTTCTAACTTCTTGATTGAACCACACTTCCAGGCAGCGCATTCCAGACCTGAACTACTCATTTTTCTTCTCAAATCACATTTGCTTCTTTTGGAAATCACAAATCTGTGCCCTCTCATTCTTGATCCTTTCACAAGTGGGAACAATTTCTCCACATCTACTCTGTCCAGCCCACATGATTTCAAGCATCTCCTTTTAGCCTTCTACTCTCCAAGGAAACAGACCCAACCTTTCCAATCTACCCTCATAACTGAAGTTTCTCATCCCGAGAACCATTCTTTTAAACCTCTTCTGCACTCTCCCCATGATACAGTGTGGCACCCGGCACTGTACACAATACTCCAGCTGAGGTCTAACTAGTGTCTTGTATAAGTTCAGCATAACCTCCTTGCTCTTGTATTCTGTGCCTCTATTAATAAAGCCCAGGATATTGTATGCATTATTAACTGCTCTCTCAATCTGACATTCAATAATCTATGATCAAATAAACCGAGGTCCTTCTGCTCCTGCCTCCCCTGAAGAATTTTACCCTTTATTTTCTATTGCCTTTCCATGTTCTTCCTACCAGAATGTGCCACGTCACACTTCTCTGAATTGAACTTCATCTTCCACCTATCTGCTCATTCCACCAACTTGTCTACGTCCTTTTGAACTTCTGCACTGTCCTCTTTACAGTTTGCAATACTTCCAAGTTTTGTATCATTCGCAAAATTTGAAATTATCCCCTGCACAACAAGATCTAGATTATTAATATATATCAAGAAAAGCAATGGTCCCAATAGCAACCCCAGGGAACATAACTACAGAGCTTCTTCTAACCCGAAAAATATCTATTGACCATTACTCTCTGCTTCCAATTATTCAGCCAATTTGTATCCACATTGCTACTGTCCCTTTTATTCCATGAGCTATATCTTTTTCCACAAGTCTGTTGTGTAGCACTGTATCAAAAGCCTTCTGAAAGTCTATGTACACCACATCAACAGCATTACTCTGATCGACCCTTTCTGTTGCCTCATCAAAAGACTCCAGCCAGCTAGTTAAATACAATTTCCCCTTTAGAAATCCATGCTGGTTCTTCTTAGTCAATCCACATTTGCCTACGTGAGTACTAATTCTATTCCAAATAATTGTTTCTAGTAGCTTGCCCACTTCTGATGTTAAACCATTTGTAATAGCTGGGACTATCCTTACACCCTTTTTTGAACAAGGGTGTAAATTTACAATTATCCAGTTCTCCGGCACCTCTGCTGAGTCCAGAGAAGACTAGAAGACTATGGCCAATGCTGCTGCAATTTTCATTCTCGCTTCCTTCAATATCTCATCCGGTCCCAGTGCCTCCGTCAACTTTCAGAGACTGTCTCCTCAACACCTACTCCTTATCAACTTTGAACCTTCTGTTCTTATAGCCTGGGTAGCACTACCTTCATCGTAAAGGTGAATGCAAACTTTTCATTTAATACCTCAGCCATGTTCCAGCCTTCATGTGTAAATTAGGTCCCTAATTGGCCCCACTCCTCCTTTTCCCACCCTTTCACTATTTATATTCCTATATAAGACTTTGGAACTCTCTGTTATGTTAGCTGCCAGCCTTTTCTCATAATCCCTCTTTATTTCCCTAATGTGCTTTCTCACCTCCCCTCCGAACCTTCTGTATTCCTCTTGGCTCTCAGTTGTATTTTCTACCTGGCACCTGCCATCAGGATACTTTTTTTTTCCTTATCGCAATTTTTATTTCCTCTTCATCCCCCTGAACTCTGGATTTGTTTGTCCAACATTTCTACTTTAAGGAATATGCCTTGGCTATGTCCAGACCATTTCTGTTTTGAAAGTAGCCCATTGTTCAGCCACAGTTTTTCCCACCAAACTTTTGTGAGTCTAACTGGCTCAACTTCATTCTTGCCACATTGAAGCCAGCTCTCCTCCAGTTAATTATTTTACCCTGGATTACCAATTATATTTTTCTATCATCATCCTAAACCTTATGATGCAATGATCACTGTCTCCTAAATGTTTGCCCATTGACACTTGATCTAGTTGGCCCAGCTCATTTCCAAGAACCAGGTTGAACAGTGCATTCTTTCTTGTTGGACTGGACATATACCCTTGCCCCTCTCTGCTCGTTGCACCACCACTGTCCCAGTCTACATTCAGGCATTAAAGTCCCCCATTATAACTACTCTATAATGTTTGCATCTCTCTGTCATTTCCCTGCAGATATGTTGTTCTACGTCCTTCCCACTAGTTGGCAGGCTATAGACTAAAGCAAGCAATGTAATTGTACACTTTTCCTTCTTTGGCACTACCCAAATTGATTTTGTCCTTGAATCCTCTGGCACATCTTCTTTCTCCAGCACTGCAGTGCTCTCCTTCATCAATAGCACTCCTTCCTCCTTTCCTTGCTTTTCTAAACACCTTGAACCCAGGAATATTTAACACCCAGTCTTGACCTTCCTTGAGCCAAGTCTCTGTTATCACCACAACATCATATTTCTACGTTTCAATCTGCTCCTGTAACTCCCCAATCTTACTTACTATCCTGGAACTCCCAAGCTAAGAGCACTGTGAGTGTAACTACACGACATGAACGGCAGCGGTTCAAGAAGGCTGCTCACCACCACCTTCCCATGGACAATTAGGGATGAGCAATAAATGTTGGTTAGCCAGCGATGTCCACATCGCATGAACAAATGGACAGGAGAACTGATAATTACACTCAATGAAATGCTTGTTGCATTGGGAAGCCTGTTGAAAAACCTGCAGTCAATGTCAAAGAGCATGGAGATATTCTGTACCAAGTCGGCACAAGATCTCAGATCTTGGAGCCCATCCTTTCCTGTCTGGAAGTGGTGGTCAACTCTGGTAGCACACTTGAGGACCCAACCATGATGCAGTGTCTTATGGCTAATGTCTCAGCTTTCATTGCAGCGCAAACAACTTCTACCAAAAGTATGAGTGCTGGAGTGAAAGTTCAGACTGAAACCATCTGTGTTCAACTCGCTGCCATATATGCAAGTTCAGACTACTGCAATCGTAGCTGTGGATTACTCTGTTGAAAGAGGCTTGTAGAGCCTTCCAGCAATCCACAATCTGTCCTCCATCACATGGCTACGATTGCTGAAACACTGTCCTGGGGGGCAGGCAATTTTTCTGTGAAGCTCAAACTTACTGGCATCCCTCAGAAACACAGCATTCATCCTCCCTTCACTGTCACTCCACCAGTGCCCATGCTGTTGCCTATCAGCCAGCCAGCCCAGACTGTTGCTGCCTATGCTGAGATGGTGCAGTCTTCAACTAGGTTTTCCTAAGTCAGAACTCCTACAAGATCATTTGCAGTCCACTCCATGTAAAGTCAGCAACCTTCCACCAGCTATACTGCAGCCACTGGTGTAGCACTGTATAAGAGCACCAGGACAGGAAAAAGCACATTGTAGGCAGGAGCTAAGGGAATGAAAAAGGGAAGTTAGTAACATGTGTATGCAATATGGAATAATTTAAGTGATAAATCGATTTTGAAATGTTTATTTTGTTCTGGTTTTTAATTTTGCATTGTGGCAAAGTGAGTGTTCTGATGGCCCATGACAGGGAAGGTTTCAGACTGGGGAATTGGGATTGGGTTACTGATCTCTCACTCATGAAGAAGAGTCATACAGACTGTTTCTCTCTCTACAGATGCTGCCTGACCTGTTGAGTTTTTAACAGCATTTTCTGTTTTGATCACTCATTTGATTTATTGATGACAGCCCAGGCAGAAAGCAGCTTTCTTGGTTGCTTCTTTTCTTCCTCCTTCACCTCCTTGATTCCCTCCTGCCCTTGCTCCTCCTTCTCATGCTGCTCACTGATAGCTGGTGGCTGGGACTGTCTCCTCACAATGGCAAGGTTGTATAGTATCCACGAGACTATGACAAATCTTGACACCAAGTACTATAGGGCCAGACAATGGAAGTCCTCTTTCCGCACACCAATGGTCTGCTGTATCACATTTCATGTGGTAGCGTGCCTTTCAGTGTATACATGCTGCACATATGTGTGTGGGTTGTGCAAGTCATCAATCATGTGATTAGTTGGGGGGGGCAGAGGGGAAAGGGGGGGGGCAAGGGGCTGTTCACCCAGTAGCAGGTCTTTAATTTGCCTTGGTGACTTAAATCCAGCTGGCACAGCCAGCAGAATGGAGGCATCATGACTGCTGTCAGGATATCGCTTTGACCTGCATGATTTTCTGTGTACATTCACACTCCAGTTAGAGGCTGAGTGTGTTGCATCCCTATTGGTTATGGTATAGGACAGAGTGCCTACAAAGTCAGTTCTGTATGTTTTCTCTGGCAGCACAGAATCAAACTCTCAATGAACAGAAAGCATCCGTGACAGTGGACGACAAACTGCAAGATGTTGCAAATATCTCCTGCTCCAGCCTTGAAGGACCACAGTCATAACAGTTGATTATCATGGTCACCTTGTCAGCTACTGGCAATGCGTTCCTTGCCACCTTCCCAGGTTGCAATTGTGCTGCAGCAGTCGGGACCTCTGCTCATTCTCCAAGGGGATTGCCGAGAAGTGCATCCATATCTGGAAGCAACTAGTTTACAGAGAAACCTGAACTCAGCAAAACATCCTTCCTTACCTGTCATTCCACTCCCTGTAGACCTTTGTAACTTGAAACATCTATTGAAAGGATCAACTGTCGAATTGCAGCAACAGCCAGAGGAAATCAACCAGCAATCAAACTGTATGTAGTTATTGATCTCTCCAAATAGTGCTGGTGTGGGCATTTTCTACTCCTGAACATGTAGTCATCATTGCATGATTAAGTGATGGCTTTAACTAGAGTTTTCAGCTTTAGCATGATACTACTGGTGTCAAATCGTTAATGGGGATTCACTTATGCACTCACCAATATACATCCAACACAACTCGCCAGAGAAATGTGGGCTCATGTCTTGGATATAACACCTATAGTTACCAAACAACAGATGGTATCGATCCAAAATTCACAACACCATATGTTTACCACCTGCCATGTGTAAGAAATGGGACAGGAACGGTCCCTGGATCACTTACTGATTTCCCTTTTTTTCACCCTACTTACCATTGCTGCCCAGGGAAGTGAAGGTAAGAGCTCAAAACCCTCTGCAGCCATTCATTTTCTCCACCTTTGTACCATTGGGCTTGTTCTTGACAATAGGAATCCCATTATGTTCCCCCCCCCCCCACCCCCCATTATGTGTCCCCCCACCCCCACCGCCCGTCATACATTTGTAATGAATCCTGATCCAGGAAAAGAGATCAGGCCTTGGGTGGAGACAAGGATACAAATGGAAGTTGCATTCTATACTCCCCATCCCCTCCTCCGCCACCCCCACCACAACAAGAACTGCATCTCATAAACAGACTGTAGATGTTTTGATACTATTTAAAACAATAAAACCACGTACAAAATGCACATTAAGAATAATCTAGTCGCACAAACCCTGAAATTCCAAAGCTTGATTCTGATTGTAATATTTTTCCCTACAGTGATGATTTTTAATTCAAATTAAAACCATTGATGCTCCAGATTATGGCTCTCTAATTTAACAATCTAGAATAAAGTGTTTTGCTTGCTTTGCATTCTAATGTGCGAAGTGGCATTGATTTATCTGCATGAGTTCACAATTCAGTGCACAAGAGGACTGACTTTTCCTAAGAGCAGCCTTGAGAACATGGAAAACAATACTGAAGTACAAGAAATGAATCTACGTTGCTATGATCCAAGTTTGATTTGAGCTGTAAGTATAAAAGAAGCAATGGACCTCTGGACTTGGATTAATGTTCAGACAAATAACCTGTACGACATTACAAATGGTAGCCAGACCAGTCTAGAATAATAAAGCTTTTATGTTGAAGCATTCTGGAGGGGAAGTAGTTAAACGATTACATTGAATCGAAACTAGTCACTGCCCCAGTATTAAATAAAATCTTTCCATTTGCTAAAACAATATAAGTCTGTAGTTCTGCAGAGAGTGTCTGTAATGTTTCAAAGTCTTTCACATGACAGCAGTGCCTGATTATTGGCGCAATCACTCATGTAACAGCGTGTGTAGCTATACTCAGGGACTTGAGTATTTGTCACTGTCACTTCACGAGTGCTGTGCATTGTTCAGGAAATTGTATGTGTAACGCAGAATTGGATATGACCCACTTCAACAGTGCTTTCAAGGGTGCGGAGAAGCGAGGGCGCTAGCAAGGAAAACAGCTATTTGATGTGTCCCATTATGTGTCCCAGCAAGCCTCATAAATAATTGTGACAAGTTTTTTGTTGCATGGGAAAGTCCTTGACTCTGCCTCCTGTGCAGCCCCTCCTTTTCCATGGAATGGGGCTGACAAGCAGTCGGATGATGGATGGGACTGCGCTCCACCTGACATCTGGATGGATTTTTAGTTTGCAAAATCGGAGATGTTACTGCACTGTACAAAGCAATATAAACAGAATGTGCAAACAGCAAAAAAAAACAAAAAAACTTATTGTTCATTCGAGTCAGACCTAAAACGTATCTGCTGACTGAGGTCACCCTAATTTTTGGTTTCGAAGCCTCACCTGGAGTAGCGCAGAAAGAGGAGATATTCAGTAATTTCATTTCTGGCACTATGTACTTCTCTTTAATTATCTCTTCATTTATCCAATAATTTCATTTCTGGCACTGTGCTATTAGATACAGTTGGTATATTAAAGGCAATGGGAAAGGCAAAAGAACTTTTCAATAAACAATACCTCCCTTGTGCTCCTTAGTGTACTTGGGTTTGAAATACTACATTTCAGAAACTTGCAATTTTGTTAATGCGTACCCAAGAAATAGCAAAGGAATCTATGAATAGTCTGAAAAAAAAAACTGATTATTTTGGCAATCAAATATTCTGTTGATTACTAAAATGATTAACAATACGTTAAGCAGTCATAGCAACCACCCCCCGCCCCCCTCCCCTCCTACCATCACACCTTAGTTAAATGCGCAGTAAGTTTCTTCCATGGTTATGTGTTAACATCGGATTAATAAATTGTAGTTCATTCGAAGTGCATTTTTCAGCCAACACACACATGTCAGTTCCCTAACTAATAAGTGATAGCCCAAAAATGTCAGCCTTTCTGTTGCTATTATAAAAATATCAGCAGTTTCTATAAAAGAAAATCTCAGTGATTAGGTGAAATGAGCGCCATGCCCTTAGTAGTTGGCTCAGTGACAAGTCGATTAAAGAGATGGGTTGTAACTGTGATGTCAACCAAATTTTATGTTTTGTGACCCTTATTTTATTTTTCAAATTTTAAAATGTGAATACAGTAAATAGTGCATATGGTAAAACTTACTATTGGGATATATGGTCAGGGAAAATTTTATTTAAATAGTAGCATTAATTTCCATTATTCTAAATTCAATTGTTAAAGATACTTGCCTCCACTTCTGTAAATTCTTCATGCCATTTTCCTTCTTCTCGTGCCAAATATTAATTACATATCTGGGTAGGGACTAATTGGACCCCAACCTCCTTCGCTGATTATTTCATTTTTTTTAGCAGATTGAAATTTTGAATTGATTCTAATTAATGAATCGTGCAGTCCTATTTTGAATGCTAGACATGCTATTTACCAGAAGGAATAGGATTGTTGCTACAATCAGCATGGCTGTGATTTGTATATGTGCAGATTTAATTTCTAGCCCAATGTTATAATCACCAAGCCTGTACAATAAAGGTTAACCCCTGAGAAGCCATAATGTCTCGATTCTAGGCATAATGTCCTCATTGTCTGTGACAGACATACACATTACAATATGAACTAGCCTTGACAATGCAGCAGCCATGAATTTCAGTTCAAATGTTAACTTATGACTCTATTAAATTTCTCCCTCTATCTGGAGTGTAGGCTGTACATTCATTTATAGTTAATGAACATTGGCACATATTCCCGATTGCATGATCTGGTGTTGCTGTCTCTATGTCCTGACATTCTGTATCCTGCTAAGTCAACAATAATAATTAAAATACAGTAATTAACATACTACTAAATGTAGCTGTAAAGTTAATGAGACAAAATAAACCAGTGTTCTTAATTTTCCATTATCAGCCTTTAGGCGATTGGACTTTGTGCCTAAATTACATTTATTCTGCATAGGTATATTTAGCAAACAATTGCATTACAGAGCAGGGATGTAAAACCATTAACCCTGTAGTGTTTTATTTCTTGCACTGCAGCTTTTTAATAAAACTTTGCAGAAGAATTTTGGTCAAAAATACAACAAAGAACAACTAACTGTCCTCTGCACACATACAGCATGCTGGAAGGTAGCAGCTATTACTCTTCGATGTGATGCATGATACTGCTGCACAGCCCTTAAAGGGCAAATTACCTAGTAATTAGCTGCATAACTAATCTATGAATAATTTGAAAATTCTTATTACCTTTTATTCCTGTTGCCTCCACTGCATTAAGAGACATAATACAACATCATCAATTGTGTTTCTAGATTCACGATTATTGATGCTGTCACATCATTGGAACATTGTAAAAGAGGATTGGCAGTCTTTATGACAGAAAGAACATGGTAGTCATAAGCCTAGCTTGGGTCAAATAGGGCACTGAGGTTGTGAACAGTCTGGAGTAGTGGACGGAGTGCTAATACAGAATTGACAGCAAGGGGATCGTGTTTATGGAAAGGGCTGAAAATAATGATTTTGTCTTCTCGATATTTAACTGGAGGAAATTGCAGCTCATCCAAGACGGGATGTTGAACAAGTAGACTGACAGTACAGAAACAGTAGTGGGGGTTGGGAGAGTTGAGGGATCATCAGTGCATTTGGGAAAACTGATTCCATACTTGCATATCATGTTGGCAAGAGGCAGTATGTATCTGAGGAGGAAGTGCAAACCAAGAATAGGTCCTTGAGAGCCTCAGTAATAATGGCATAGAGTAGCAGGAAGCCATTGGATTAATAAAAGTGGAAATGAAATAAAGGTAATCCTACTGAGCTGAACAACAAAGGAGAGACCCTGAAGGAAGACCACCTCAAGGCTTGCAAATTTGATGAGAAAAGAAAGATGAGAATGGATGTCATGTGTGTCTTTGATTAATGCAATGTCATTGCTGTGGCAGAGATATAAACATGAAGTTGTAGAAAAGCTGGACCTGAATTTGAGAGGCAAGAACACATTCAAGGACTTCAACGAGGAAAGGGAGGCTAGAGATGGGCTAACAGTTTGCAAGGACAGTGAGGTCAAGGGTGTTTTCTTTTTAAGAGTGGTGATGATGCTATCTTTGAAAGGGAGGGATTAGTATCTGAAGAAAGGGAATCATTTATGATGTCTGCTAGTATGATTGAGCTCTGACAGGACATGAGCGGAGATAGAGGAGAAACTAAAGAAAAATGTAGGATCGGGGTCAGGCAGAAGGGAGGAGGGTGGAAGGCAAGGAAAAGAGGGAAAGCAGCAGAGGTGGTTGAATGAATGCTGTCAGTCTTTGCAACAAAGAAATCCACATGTTTCTCACAGCTGGTGGAAGTGATGGAGGAGCGGACAGGGGAGAGGTTTGATGAGATGGATGATAGAGGCAGGATTATAGTTTCCCACCAGCAGAGCTGATGGAGTGATAATGAGTGGCATAAGTGGACAGGCAAGAAGACTAGTTATATTAATCCCCAGGGGGTGTGCTCAGTGGAAAGATTGGCAAAAGAGGAGGATGCGGCAGTTTGGGTTTCTGCTCATTTGGGAGAAGTGAGAGATGTCTCAATGGGCCTTCATGGAATGAAGGGTTGCTCTGCATTTATTCAAAGGGTGGTTCAATTCATTGCCAGATTTAAAGGCAGAAATAATTATCCTATGATCTTGGAACAAACATCAATGCAGACCTTTTGATTCAAAATAATTTTAGTCACCTTTTTAACAACAGTCAACTGTTTGTATTGAAAGAATATAAGAACATAAGGACATAAGAACTCGGAACAGGAGTAGGCCATTTGGCTCCGCCATTCAATAAGATCATGGCTGATCTTTTCGTGGACTCAGCTCCATTTACCCGCTCACTCACCATAACCCTTAATTCCTTTACTGTTCAAAAATCTATCTATCTATCTTTGCCTTAAAAACATTCAATGAGGTAGCCTCAACTGCTTCACTGGGCAGGGAATTCCACAGATTCACAAACCTTTGGGTGAATAAGTTTCTCCTCAACTCAGTCCTAAATCTGCTCCCCCTTATTTTGAGGCTATGCCCCTTAGTTCTGGTTTCACCCGCCAGTGGAAACAACCTCCCTGCTTCTATCTTATTTATTCCCATCATAATTTTTTATGTTTCCATAAGATCTCCTCTCATTCTTCTAAATTCCAATGAGTATAATCCCACTCTACTCAGTCTCTCCTCATATGCCAATCCTCTCAACTCCGGAATCAATCTAATGAATCTCCTTTGCACCACCTCCAGTGCCAGTATATCCTTTCTCAAGTAAGGAGGCCAAACTGTACACAGTATTCCAGGTGTGGTCTCACCAGCACCTTATACAGCTGCAACATAAGCTCCGCTGTTTTTAAACTCCATCCCTCTAGCAATGAAGGACAAAATTCAATTTGCCTTCTTAGTTACCTGCTGCACCTGCAAAACAACTTTTTGTGATTCATGCACAAGGACACCCTGGTCCCTCTGCACAGCAGCATGCTGCACATCTTTTACCATTTAAATAATAGTCCATTTTGCTGTTATTCCTACCAAAATAGATGACCTCATATTTACCAATATTTTACTCCATCTGCCAGACCCTTGCTCACTCACTTAAACTATCTATGTCTCTTTGCAGACATTCAGTGTCCTCTGCACACTTTGCTCTGCCACTCATCTTAGTGTTATCTGAGAACTTTGACACACTGCACTTGGTCCCCAACTCCAAATCATCTATGTAAATTGTAAACAATTGCAGCTACGAGTGCATTTGCTATTTCCCCCGCCATCTCTTTTAGTACCCTGGGATACATTCCATCAGGCTGGGAGACTTGTCCACCTTTCGCCCCTTTGGCTTACCTTTAGTGATAATGATCGTTTCTAGGTCCTCACCTGCCTTCTTGTCATCAGTTTTTGGCATGTTATTTGTGTCTTCCACTGTGAAGACCAACACAAAATACCTGTTCAATGCCTCGGTCATTTCCTCATTTCCTGTTATTAAATCCCCCTTCTCATCCCCTAAAGCAGCAATGTTTACCTTAGCCACTCCTTTTCTTTTTATATATTTTTGCTCTCTGTTTTTACATTCTGAGCTCGTTTACTCTCATAATCTATCTTATTTTTCTTTATAGCTTCTTTCGTGGCTTTCTGTTGACCTTTAAAGATTTCCCAATCCTCTAGTTTCCACTAATCTTTGCCACTTTGTATGCATTTTCTTTCAATTTTATACCCTCTTTTATTTCCTTCGATATCCATGGCTGATTATTCCTTTTTCTGCAGTCCTTCCTTATCACTGGTATATACTTTTGCTGAGCACTGTGAAAAATCGCTTTAAAAGTCCTCCACTGTTCCTCAATTGTCCCACCATAAAGTTTTTCCTCCCAGTCAACCTTAGCCAACTCATCCCATTGTAGTCTCCTTTGTTTAAGCACAAGACACTGGTATTGGATTTTACTTTCTGACGCTCCATCTGTATTTTAAATTCAACCATACTGTGATTGCTCCTTCCGAGAGGATCCCTAACTGTAAGGTCATTAATGTCAATTGTCAATAAAACTATTATGTTACTGCTTGTTTGATTAACATGGAAACAGACAAATTGGCATGAACCTAATAAGTTCATTTGATTCTCAATAATTTGTTTCAAGGCATTATATTTCACTGATTTGGTGTCATTAATTCTTTAATCCGTCATTTGGATCCTTGGCTCAGAGAAAATTTCAGTTCAATTTAAAGCATTACTGCATTTCAGTAGCGTCACAGCTTTGAGTGTCAGTCACAGCTCTCAATCCTACTATTGAGAAAAATACAATGCACAGAAATATTCTGGTTTGTTTCCTATTACAACTTGAGATGGCATTGCTTACATGTAATAATATTACTTATGCAATGGTACTGTACACTTAATAGTAAATATTTTCTTGTGGCATTTCTTGAAGTTTAATTTGATAAAATATGCCAATTTTATGAACAAAAATGTTCAAAGCATTGACATTAATCAATGGATGATGTCCTCTGAAACAATCCACAATCTGCAAAAAAATCTAGTGCACCCTTAAGCACATTGACAAAATAAATAACATTTTTTGCAAAATATAAACAGAATACATTATGAAGACCTGTGGGATACAATATATATCCGACTCCTCTCACTAATAACTCACTTGCAACTTTATCACTCATGAATTATCAGGTCAACCCACTCGTGGGATATAATCATACCCCATGGGTCTTCATATTGTGTCCACTATTTATCACACACTTGAGCTGTCATGGCTCTAGAAATGTTTTCCATATCTTCACTGTTAGAAGGCAACAATGAACCCATTATCATGTCACCCTGGGAGTATACTAGGCAGAAGGGATCAGAAAGACAATTATATATATAAAAATAAGTTAGGTTGAAAAAAAAATTAAAACAAATGATTTACTTGTTAATTTGTCTACCATATCGGAAAGTGCAAAACATGGAAAGAATGTTTTATCCACTTGACTGATCTAAGCTACATTATCAGGCCAGTCTACTGTCAAAAGTATTTCACACTTTCTAAGGCAATATCCTTGATATGAGCCTCAGGCCATTAGCTTATTGTAATGTGCATTACATTGTGCAAATAGTGTGCTATTGCAAAAATGACCTTAAAATGCTCTTCATGTGACAAATGTCAATCTCTTGTTTTATTGTACATTTTTCCTCTTTATTAACAACTCCACATAGAGTTCAGTGTATCACAAGGACACTGAGAATTTCCAATAAAAATCAAAACTTGTTGAGGAAAATAATTATTCAGTAACATAATACCCTCATTTAGATGCTCCGTGAAACCTTCGCAGGCTTCATTATTGCAATTTATGATGTTTTCTGAACTCCTTGATTACATTACTACTTTGTATCTCTCCTTCCTATCCATTATTTTATATGTATTACATTTATCCAATAATTGAACACTTCCTGGTCGAAACGTTCTTTTAAAAGCATTTGAAAAGTAACATTTCACTGTGTGCATAATTTGTACACAACACATATGTCCAATTAAAGGGCAAGCAATTAATTAAGTGCAAATTCTGCTGCACTGGAACCAGATAAGAATTTATCAAACAGGTGAAATATGACCTATCTTGTCCAAAAGACAAATAATTTTTAACAAAGCAGGAAATGGATGACAAAAATTAAGTGTAACAAAATGCAAACGGAGGCACACTTGAGACAGCTGCAGTTTAATTCAGCTTGTTAGCTTCAGTCCTTACTGTATTCATGATGCATTACCTCAGCTATGTACTGTATACTGTCTAATTTAGCTTTCTGCAGATGAATCAATGAAGGACAGTTTTCTACTTTTGTTCCATATTCATTCTAATGTATGCATTGCAATGTCCCTTGGTATACATTACTTTTTCAGCTGAAACTTTAACCTAAAAGGACAAATGTGCCGCTTACGAATAGGTATGCCGGTTATTAATTAATTCTAATTTTAAAAGACATTAACTATTTAAAATAATTCAGAGTAGATGGCATGCACATCAGGAGAATGCCATTGAATAAAGTAATTTCATGTTAAAATCATGTTCAGATGGTTTGTTCATGGATACTTGATTAAATGTATATTTTTCAGTGAGATTGTTGCCTTGTCAGACTTCAAACAGTAAACTATTAGTGTCAAATCTGGTTAATGCAGAAAAGTTTTAAACAACAGCTTTACAATTTATTATGAAGAAACCTTTGTGAAGAACTATTGCCTATAGTGCAGGAGGTTAATGAGAGAATATTATTTGTTTGTGATACAGATGGATTTAGTAATAATCTGACTATTTTTTTGCTTTCTATTTCTCGAAGGAACTAAGCTGTGAAACTTCTCTATCTGTTACGAACAATGTTATTGTACATTTGCTGATGTCGCCACAGTTATAACATGCATTCCCATTATGACTGTGATACCATGATTACGATTACAGTCTGAACCCGCTATTTAACTATCTGCTAATCTATTTGAGTATCTGCCTGTATTTTTGAGTTCTTTGCTATAAAAAAGTGGGCACAGGGAAAGAAGCATTCATGCACGAAGAATGGTCCATTAAACTTTAACATCATGAGTGCCTCTAGAGTGGTTCCAATGGTTGCAACATATGCTACAAGAACCATTAGCTTCATACTCATTCGTGCTACTGTTTTCTTTGCAGTGTTGAGTAAAATTGATTTTTAGGATCTTTGCTCTTGACTAACTGAGCAATACCTGAACAACAAATAAATGTAATCTTACTGCAACATGAAATTTCCATTAAAACACGATTAAGCACATACGCACTGCTGATACAGAAGCTAGTTGGCATTCTAGGGGACTTAGATGATATAAGCAAATTCTCAGACTTTGCTATTGATCAAGCCATATACTTGCGTTGCTGCTTTTTAAAGAATATTTGCATTCTCCCCTCCTCTTCTCCCCTCCCATGTAGCAATGCCATCTACTAAGATTTTAAAATACCATGGGCAGGGATGGTCTCCTACGAGTATTATGTTCCCCAAACACATGCTGTGTAAGCTGTGGCCTAACGTTGCTGGAAGTCGTGAACAATTATTTAAAATGTAAAAAATTGTACTCTTGTGTCTCGCATCTTTTTTCATTATTTAATGAACAAACTTACATTTGCATTGCACCTTTCATGGCCTCAGAACATTATTGCTGCCAATAAAGTACTTCTGAAGGCTAGTCACTATTGTATTGTAGGAAATGAAGCTGGCAAATTTCACAATCAGCAATGAAATAAATGACCAGATCAACTGTTTCCCTTTTTGGCACTGATGTTTGCTTGAACGTTTGCATCATGTGTTACAAATGAAGGAAGAATTAATGTTCACAACCTCAGGGCATCCCAGAGTGCTTACAAAGTGCTGTAATGTCGAGAAATGCGGCAGCCAATTTGTACACAGTGAGATACCACGAGCAGCAGTCTGATAAATGATCATACAATCTAATTTGGTCGTGACGGTTGAGTGATAAATTTTGACCAGGAGACTGGATGAGCTTTCATAGGCATATAATGTGCCTGCCTGAAAATAAAAATGGAGCTTTGGAATAGCATCTCCTCCAATTGTAGCACTCCTGGCTGTTCCCCAGTATTGAATTGTTCTCAAACCTCTAGGATGGCCATAACATTCTGACTTGGAGATGCAAATGCTACCACTGAGTCAAAACAGGTACCTATTTATTCTAAATCATTCTTTTTTTAATTCCTCAGTACCATTATCGGTAGCAAAATTCTGGAACTCCCTTCATAGCAGTACGGTGGGTGCTATTATGGACTGCAATGGTTCAAAAAGGTAGCTCATCACTTACTTCTTAAGGGTAATTAGGGATGGGTAATAAATGCTGGCCTAGCCAGTGACACCCACATCACTTGAATGATTTTTTAAAAATTGTTTTCCTTTGAAGTATTTCGAAGAAGAGCAGGACCAATAAAGGATGGTAAATAAGTCAAACTGGTTCAGAGGAGTTCTGTGCCCACCCACTGGTACCGACACACCTGCATCTGCAGACTAAGATGAACAAGCTCCGCTTTGCTGTGCAAATTGTTCCTGCTACTGGAAGCAACGTCCAAACCATATGAAGAATGCTTGCTACCAATCTTTTTTTTAATAATAAACCCATGCTTTGGGTGCCTAGTGCTTCTTATCCAAATTTTTCCCCAACACCAATGAGGAAAGAAAGTCTTGACTTTATATGATGCTTTTCAAAACCTCAGGACATCCCAAAATGCTTTAGAGATTTTGAAATGCTTTCGAAGTGTAATCACTGCCATATTGCAGAATTTGCCAGTTTCCACACAGCAAATTGTAACATGATAATGAGCAGATAATCTGTTCATTTTAAATGACATTTGAGGGATAAATATTGGCCAGGAGACCCAGGAAGGCACCACTACTCTTTTTCAATTTAGTGTCATGAGACCTTTATTGGGAGTGTCATGCCAAGAAGACATGAAAGAAAGAAAATCTATATTATCATACTTTAAAAAATTGTTTAAAAACACACACACACACACGCACACACAGACACACACACACACACACACACACACATATATATGTTTATACGATAGACAAAGGCTTTACACTGATTAAAGCCATGACTGGTTATAACTCACACAAAACCACAGCGCCCTTGTTATCTCTAAAGAGGTACCAATGCCCTCTGTGATTGCAGAAATCAATTTCAAAGGAAATGCATTAAGCCCCCTTTTCATTTCTGAGGTAATGCCCTGGCCAATAGAGATGAAAAGACAAAAAGACCCTGAAGTGTTAACCAGCTCAAGAATCCAAAGCAGGAGTATACATGTTTTGTCCAAACCAAGGAGAAGAAGTGGGAGTTATGTCACATGACACCCAAAGTTGCGAGAACCTGTAAAAATTGCCTTGTGAAGCCTAAATAGACAGCCGGCCATTTTCCACCAACAAAACAACAGCAGAGCAAGAACTCCATCCAGGTTTAAACTGCTTGACCCTCATTTACACTGTTTCTGCTGGAACACCTGAACTGCTGAACCAGTGTTTATTATAAGAATAATTCATCTCTATGTGCTTCTCCCATTGTGGAAGTCAGCGCGACTGGAAAAGTGGATTACTCCACGTTAGCTTTAGCTTGCTCACCTCTTGGAAGGAATACACCATTGGACTTTTGGCGCTGGATCATGTGACATAATAATTCTTATTCTGTCTGCAGTCTTTGTCCTACACCTCTTTTCTTTCCCTTATCCCTCTTTTATTATGTGAATATAGTGGGGGTTGTCAAGAGACACCGCATTTGAGTGTTTGTAAGATAAACAAGTTCTCTGATTTTAACCTATTTCGAGTTTGATGTGGGGTTATTAATAGAGGATTGTAACACTCCACAAAACTGAAGAGTTGGGGAGAATACGCTACCATTATAAAAGGAGGAAATCAAAAGATGCTTTCTGTTTACAGATAGGTGATGAGAGGAGAAATCGGGGTTGTTTTAAATTAAACCCTCTCCTGTCCATAACAGGAGACTGGACCTCAGTTTACTGTCCCATGTGAAAAATGGCTCTTTCAACAGTATAACATAAGAACGAGGAGTGGGAGTAGACCCCTTGAGCCTGCTCCACATTCAATAAGATCATGGCTGATCTTTTTGTGGACTCTGCTCCACTTACCCGCCCGCTCACTATAACCCTTAATTCCTTTACTGTTCAAAAATGTATCTATCCTTGCCTTAAAAACATTCAATGAGGTAGCCTCAACTGCTTCACTGGAGAGGGAATTCCACAGATTCACAACCCTTTGTGTGAAGAAGTTCCTCTTCAACTCAGTCCTAAATCTGCTCCCCCTTATTTTAGTTCTAGTTTCACCCGCCAGTGGAAACAACTTCCCTGCTTCTATCTTATCTATTCCCTTCATAATCTTATATGTTTCTATAAGATCTCCCCTCATTCTTCTGAATTCCAATGAGTATAGCCCCAGTCTACTCAGTCTCTATTCATAAGCCAATCCTCTCAACTCCGGAATCAACCTAGTGAATCTCCTCTGCACCCTCTCCAGTGCCAGTATATCCTTTCTCAAGTAAGGAGACCAAAACTGTACACAGTACTCCAGGTGTGGCCTCACCAGCACCTTATACAGCTGCAACATAACCTCTCTGTTTTTAAACTCCATCCCTCCAACAATGGAGGACAACATTCCATTTGCCTTCTTAGTTACCTGCTGCACCTGCAAACCAATTCCTTGAGATTCCTGCACAAGGACACCCAGGTCCCTCTGCACAGCAGCATGCTGCAATATTTTACCATTTAAATAATAGTCCATTTTGCCATTACTCCTACCAAAATGGATGACCTCACATTTACCAACATTGTACTCCATCTGCCAGACCCTCGCCCACTCACTTGTCTTATCACTGAACTCAACTGTCTGCCTAAATGTTGGCATTTAAAGATGCGATCTTCAAAACTTGACACCAGCAGTTATCGTTGCGGGCAAGACAGAGTCCAGGAGGCAAGTTGTGGGGGTTACTGATAGTGTGACATAAACCCAAGATCCCGGTTTAGGCCGTCCTCATGTATGCAGAACTTGGCTATCAATTTCTGCTCAGCGACTCTGCTCTGTCGTGTGTCGTGAAGGCCGCCTTGGAGAACGCTTACCCGAAGATCAGAGGCTGAATGCCCGTGACCGCTGAAGTGCTCCCCCACAGCTTGCCTCCTCGACTTGCAGAATCTCACTGGCTGTCCTGTCTGGAGACAATACACATCTCTTTAACCTGTGCTTAATGCTCCCTCCACTCACATTGTCTGTATCTTTAAGACCTGGTTGGCTGTAGAGATTCGCATTCTAATCAGTATTCTGTAACTTGATTTTGTGTCTCTGTATGCACTGTTTGAGAGCAGATATCCACTCCATCTGACGAAGGAGCAGCCCTCCGAAAGCTAATGGCATTTGCTACCAAATAAACCTGTTGGACTTTAACCTGGTGTTGTTAAAACTCTTACAGTCGGATTTTGCCAGTGTATTTAGGCCCCATCCCCCTGTTTGATGGCGTGAAACACGCCCCCTTGATTTCTTTTGGTAGAGTCTGCTAAGATCTGGACAGAAAACTCTGGAGAGAAACATTCCAGTTTTCGGAAACAACACTTCCAGTTTTTGGTAGGATTTACCCCCACATTTTCAACATTCAACCCAAAACATTCCAAGTGTCAATTTACAATTCTATATGAAAAAGATTGTGAATGTCAAGATGTGAACCAAATTTCTGTAGTTTATACCGATCCCCACACAAAATACAGCAATTGTGAATAAAGAACTTTTCAAGCTTAGAGGTAGTAATGCCATGTATCAGTTTATAAACTGCAACCAGATCAAAAATCAGTTTTCTCTCTTCTAAAGATTGTCATCCAAGAATTCTTAAGTGCTCCTCATAAAGTATTCCCTTCACACCTTCCATCTTCCTGGTAATATATCTTTGCACGCTCTCTATAAGCTATAGTATACCTCTTTGAAAGTTGAATGCATACTCCAGATGCGAACGTACCAGCTGGTTTAGATGCTTTGTCAGAGAGTTGGTGCAGACGCAATGGGCTAAATGACCTCCTCCTGCACTATAGAGATTCTATGATTTAACAGCCATTTTGAGCTGTCCATCACTTTGGTGCTACATCAGTCGCTGGAGTAATAGGTGGCAAAGTTCCAAGTGGATCAATCCACCCCAAAATAGGGGAAAGAGAGAGGAAGTAGACATGTGCTGTCAGTTTTTTGACATGGGGAGGTTTCAAAGGTACACTGTAGCTGCTCCCAGATTGCCCGAAAAGAGGGAATTGTGGGTGAAAAATCAAATTTTCTGTTTGTTTATATGCAATTGACCTGATACACAGCAAAGTGGGCATCAGATGGAATGAGAACTGACCAGTCTTGTCCTCACAATTCACATTCCCACCAAGTCTTGTGTTATCAGCAAACTTGGAAATACTACATTTGGGCCAGGATTCTCCCAGCCCGCTGCGTTGCTCAAGTAGCGCAGTGGGCCAGGAGGCATCAGCGGAGGGCCTGCAGCGGGACTCACGACTGGCATCTGACTGATCACAAGTCTCCCAGGCCCTTTTTTTCCACGTAATAAGCCCCATGCCGAAATTCCGGCGCGTGGCTTGTTACGTGGAAAAAAAGGGTCTGGTTACCAAATGGAAATCGCTATTTCCATCTGATTAGCAGGCTCGGGCCAGTAGTCTCTGGGCATGCTAATGTGTCCTCCCACGCTGGGAGAGATTCCCACCTTTGGGGTTTGCGGCTGCTCCCCACCAAGGGGGACCAGACATGCTTACCCTGCTGATGGGGACAGGGGCCATTGTGGCCTCCCTGGAAGGTTGGGGACAGGGAGAAATGCCCCTTGGGAAGAGCCAGCATGGCATCCTGGCACTGCCTACTGGGCATCCTGGCACTGCCCATTGGGGGCACCAGGCAGTGCCAAGGGCGGGGCAGAGGGTGCAGGGCCTACTGGGGGGGGGGCAATCTGCAGTGCAGGAGGGAACTCTTTGTGCACTCTGCAATGGGATCAGTGGGAGAGGGAGGGAGGGGGTGATCGGGGCTGGCCACAGTGAGGGGTCAGGACTGGCAATGGGAGGACAGGTCAGGGTTAGCCATGGGGGCATCAGGGCTGGCTATGGGGATCGGGGTTAGCCATGAGGGATGGGGATCAGGGCTGGCCATGGTGAGAGTGGGGTGGGGGGGAGGGAGATTGGGGCTGGCCGGGTGGGGTTGGTGGGGGGGGTCGCGTAGGCTGGTGATTGGGGGTGAAGGTGTTGGGGAGCCTGCCAAACAAATCGGGAGGCCAGCGATTGGGAGGCTGGTAATGGGTGGGCCAGTGCGTATGCGCCAATCTCCCCACTGACTGCTCAGGACTATGCTGCCGGCCTATCTAGCAGGATGAGGCCCTGTCCCCCACTTACCAGCATGAATCTCTCTGAGGCATTCTGCGATGCACAGAGCTCAGAGATTTGTTCAGCTAAACACACCAAAAAAACAGGCAGGAAATTCTCCCATTTTCCTGACCGTTGGGCACTTCATTTTTTCTTTGACAGTATCCCAGCCTTGGTTTCCTCATTCAAGATTGTGAACAGCTGGAGCCCAAGAACTGGTCCTTTTGGTATCCCACTAGTCACGGCCTACCAACATGAGAATGATCCATTTATTCCTACTCTGTTTTCTGTCTGTTAACCAATTCTCAATTCATGCCAGTATATTGCCCCTAATCCCATGTACTCTAATTTTGCTTACTAACCTCATGTAGGATCTTACAGAAAGCCTACTGAAAGTATACCACATCCACCCATTCCCCCTTATCTATTCTGCTGGTTGCATCCTTAAAAATCTCCAGCAAGTTTGGATTTAAAGTTTTACAATTTATCTATGCCTGAGGATAGGCATTTAATTGTGTACGTATTTTTCTGCTGTTTTCCAGAATGAATACTGTGAAGAATTAGATTGTTTTTCATGTTGGTACTGTACAATTGTAAAGCTGCGGTAAGGGATTAGAAAGAATTCAACATCTACCGCTATGGAGAAGATAGTCAAGAAAAGAAGGAAATGAACAAGATGGAAAAGTGAGGGATTGGCAGGAAAGAATGGAAAGGTAATTAACGTTAATGATTAACAGGAAAAGTGCTGAAAACACCACACAGTTCATTCAGCTTTGTGAGAGATGGGTAGATTAAGGTTTGAGATCTTTTCCTGACCAGTTCTGATAAAGGATCCCACCAGAAACATGAATTTATCTTGCTTTCAGATTCCGACTGACCTAGTTTGCATCTCTGGCATTTTCACATCTTATTTCAGATTTCCAGCTTTTCACAGTTTTATCATTAATATTACTTACCTTCTGTTTTTATTCTAGAAAATGAAGTACCTGGATACACAAAAACAACATTTGGAAGAAAAATACAGATAGACAGGATGGAAGAAGGTCAGATGAATTATTCAGATTGAAAGGGAATTAACATCATCTTGGAGAAATGTAAGAAAGAGGAACAAATAGCAGCCAGGGTGAAGAAACTGATATAAGAGCCAAGATCATTGGTTTGCTTCTCAATTCTGTCAGATAAAACCTTACCATCTTTACATTGACAAGTACTTGTCTTCATTACCTTAAGCCCTTTCATTTCAAGTGTCTTGTTAGTGTTTCTTTCTAATAAAGCCTTCAGTTGACTGCTTCTGTAGATAATTATTAATTAAATGCAAGAATAATAATTACTACCACATGTTCCAATACATGCATTTTGAAGCACTGTGCATTTTAATTGTATGGGTAATATTCAGGTAGTTACAGATTTCTAAATATGCAAAAATATCTCTTCTCCCTCGCAAAAAAAAGACAATACTTACATTAAAATCAAAGGTGTAGAAATTGGTACACATTTTGCCCATTTCTCAGAGATATAATGGAGACCATAAAGAGCAATTTTGCAGTGAAGATGTGCAGACAACAGCATATTGATTCGCGGATTCTTGTCCCTGACAACCACCTGGAAAGATGCAGTCTTCATTAAAATATGTCAGTAAAAGTCCTTCACCTGAACCAGAATCCTTTTGAGACCTTGGCATCTGGATGCATCTGAGCCTTCTCTTTCTCTATCCACCCAAAATATCAAACCTTCAAAAGGTGTGTTTAAGATATCGATGCATCTGTCAAAATGTGTCTCTGGATAGTTTTTGGGTGCTTTTGAACCAATTGTCCAGCAGTTTTGGCTACTGTTTGGCTGTGAAGTATTTCTGAAGAGTGTGCTTTTGGAAGTCCTGAACTATTTCTAGCTAGGGTAAATGCATGGGGTTATGGGGATAGGGCCTGGGTGGGATTGTGGTCGGTGCAGACTCGATGGGCCAAATGGCCTCCCTCTGCACTGTATGATTCTATGATTCTATGAGTCTGTTTCACAGGATTTGATTATTCTGCTTTAATTAACCTGGGTATATTTGTGTGCTTAGCCTTGAGGTTGCTAAATCAGCAGGAAAAGCAAGGGGAAAAAACTGCACAGGCTATAGGAAGAGGGAAAAAGAGGGAAGGGCACAGTAGGCCCTTACAGCATCTATGTAGTCAGAAATAGAAGATCATACCGAAACCTCACATTGTAGTGGGTGAGGAACTACGCTTCAGTATTACAATAGTGACTACATTTCAGAAGTACTTCATTGGCTGTAACATGCTTTGGGGCATTCTGAAGTTGTGAAAGGCATTATACAAATGCAAATACTTCTTTCAGCAGGAAGCCAATCTTTTACCTTGTCACTTGTTGGACTGAGATTTGGAATGCAACACCAGGGCATTGTACTACACTGTTTGTAACAGTGAAGGTCACTGTGGCTCTAAACTGTTATGCCTCTGACTCCTTCCAAAATGCTTCTGGTGACATTAGTAACATCAATCAGTTTGATGTGCATACAGCTATCAGGCAGGTGATGGATGCACTGTTTACAAGGCACCAACCATACATTAACTTCTCTGTGGAAGAGATAGTACTGGTATGTGCTCGCATTGCTGGATTCCTGCAGGACATCATAGATTGCGTGCACGTAGCTCTGCATTCTACCCATTGTGGTTCAGCATTTCTTCTTAGAATCTTAGAAACCCTACAGCACAGAAAGAGGCCATTCGGCCCATCAAGTCTGCACCGACCACAATCCCATCCAGGCCCTATCCCCATATCCCTACATATTTACCCATTAATCCCTCTAACCTATGCATCCCAGGACACTAAGGGCAATTTTAGCATGGCCAATCAACCTAATCCGCACATCTTTGGACTGTGGGAGGAAACCGGAGCACTCGGAGAAAACCCACGCAGACACGAGGAGAATGTGCAAACTCCACACAGACAGTGACCCAAGCCGGGAATCGAACCCAGGTCCCTTTCTTCAAGTGGGGCATCCATTCACTCCATGTTCAAATTTTTAATGATCACAGGCAGTGTGTGATAAGCTCTCTGCGGAGTTTCCTGGTAATAATTATAGCGTTTTCATACTGTGCCAATTCTCAAAAGCACCTCTGTTCCTCTCAGGCCATCGTGTGGCAGGCTGGTTGCTGAGGTCAAGGGATGTCCCTTCACCAACTGACTCATCATTCCTGTCAGGAATCTAGGGCATATATGCACACACTGATACAATCAGAGCCATTGTAACAACCAGAGTCCTTTTGAGCAAACTTTTTGTTTAAAAAGCTGGGGTAGAATCCATCAGCACAGGCAACAAGTATCCAGATTGCTTTTTGCCGTACAATTTGACCTCCCAGTTTCATTAACATTGATCAGGAGGACCAGGTGACCAGGTGTACCACCTGTTCTGTGCCCAAGCACAAGCTAAATTTCCACACCTACAATTCTTGCATCTTGTGCTTTGAGTCAATCTCAGAGCAAATAAAAATCTAGATGCAAGTTCTTGTTTAAATATTTTATATGGAGTAAAGTGGGGGGAATTTAACTCCAAGCTGAAATTGGGGCCTTAGTCCATTTTCACATCCTGCACACAGCTGCCTGCATGAAATAGGTCTCCAGGCAGCTGTGTGCAGGGTGTGAAAATGGACCAAGGCCCCAACTGGGCCTCTGATGTTCAGGCTTGCAGTCAGGTGAGTCGTGCGATTGTGCAGGAGGCGGGGGAGGGGTTTGGGGGTGTGGTGTGGTGTGTGTGTGTGCGGGGGGTTGGGGGGCGGTGGTGGAAAGGGGGTTGGGGGGCAGGGGGTGCGGTTGGTGGTGGCCAGAGTGGGTGTGGGTTTGAACTGTTTTCACAGGTGAGGGATTGCAGAGGAGCCTCAATCCAACTTCATTTTGTAGAGCCCACAGTAACACTCCCTAGTCTTCCGAGATCCACAAAGATGTTTAAAAAACTTGAGTAAAAGCTTTGTATATACATAAGACTTCCACCTGAATGAGGGAAAAGCCTCAATAGCCCAAGAAATTGGCAACATTTTTAATAGCTGTAGGATTAGAGACAAGTGGAAAGAGAAGCCATTTGGATCTTCACCAGGCGAAGAGAATTCCCCTGACCTTCCCAACAATGCTCCATATTGCAACAATGGTTATAGGTTTTCCAATTCTTTTGTTTTACTTTGAGCATTAGCAAAACCTATGCCAAACTCTCTCCCATTCATTAGAAATCTAGCCATTTCATACAAACAGCAGAATTTTAAAAAGCATCTCCCTCTCTTCACATTTCTTCCTTCACACCTCATGCAGAATTTTTACTTATCTGACCCATGGGGAACAGAAATAGTCAGATCAGTCAGAAAGCTGTGGGCTGGTGGTGGTGAGGGGAGGGATAAGGGAAGTTTGCGGGGAGGGCAGGCATGTTAAGGCGGTGTGGTATCAGGGCTTGGTGGAGGTGGGTGGGTGGTCAAAGGCCCTGTATGGAAGGAATTTGTGCGGGACCCAATCACAGAAGCTCCTTACAGGCCGCTGGACCTGGGATGTAGGTGCAAAGGCACTTAGCTCCTGAATCCATCAAGTCATAGAATCCCTACAGTGCAGAAGGTGGCCATTCAGCCCATCAACAGCAGCAATCCCACCCAGCCCTATCCCCTAAGGGGTAAATTGACAAGGCCAATCAACCTAACCCTAATGTTTGGTCTGTCGGAGGAAACCGGAGCACCCGGAGGAAACCCACACAAACACAGGGAGAGAATGTGCAAACTCCACACAGACAGTCACCCAAGGCTGAAATTGAACCCCGGTTCCTGGCACTGTGAGGCAGCAGTGCTAACCACTGTGCCACTCCTAAAGTCCTTACCTAGGAAGCTATCAAGTCTCTGTAGCTCAGGAAATCTAACCGGCAGTTGTTACATTTTAAATATAATGAGGTTCACTGTCTCATTATCATATTTATAGCTGTATATCACCTTCTTGAACTGGATTGGCTATCACCCTCCTTCCAGTTTCAGTTAAATATAAAATGAGCATGTTGGAGGTAGGTTTAGATTAGAAAACAGATTTTGGATACTTTAAACTGATCCAAACTTGCCTCTTTTTGCAGTTAAAATTCAGATCCATATCTCACATCTACTGGTCGTATTATCCACTGGTTGGCCTTTTTTATAATTATCTTCTGTCTACCCAAAGCTTGCCACAGTTATTTTTTTTGCTAAACTGAGGCATACCCATTGAAGAACTGATGATTTGTGAGACATATATACAGAAAATAATGATGGTACAGAAAATATTTATTTGCCTGAAGCAACGTTCTAGTACCAAATATTCTTCACGGCCATTTCAATTCCTCTTTTCCTGAACTTTGACCGTTTACTTCCATGAGGACAGGCATGAAAAGATAATAAATATTATTGGTACAAAACAATTAAGAAAACCTTTTATTAACCAGAAGGAACATTAAATTGTAAAGCATTTTAACTGAAAGCTAATGGAAGAATGCAATTCAGATAGGTTAACAAGCAAGCGCGTTTGTCAGCAACAGTTAAGATATATGCAATTAAAATAATTATAAGACACCTCTGTCCAGCGTGCAGCTTCAATCATTTTGAATACATCAAGGGAAATATTTTACTTCAATGTATTTTCCTCAACATCTTTTCTTTTCCAGACAGTTGGCTTTGATGTGTTTATTAAGAGATTCGATGCGATTACCTGAAATTTGACAAAAGATAAGCAAGTTGCACAACTGAGCCACCACATAACTCGTGACAGAGTTTTGAACAGTACCCTCATGTAGTCCGCCAGTGTAACAGAACGCATAGGTTTATTAGAAACCTCCTGACTGTTCCAGATGTCAGCTTCCATATTTTATTATGTTGTATGATTTCCAAAGTCAAGGAACTTTGACAACTTTGGATATTAGCTGATTTCACCTGTAAAGGTTCTGAGCATTGACTGAGGCCTCCGAGACACCTTTCATCTGTTTTCAGACACGGACTGGTCCACCATATAAAAAAAATGACAGACACGTCTGTCTGATCTCAGCCGTGCATGGCTCCCGTCTGCCAATCAATTAAACAACACAGATGCTGGAATCAGTGCAGGAATGTTTAGTCCACTCACCCAGTCCAGGAGGAATCCTTTCAGCAAAAGTGAAAATATATGAGGGAAAGAACTATCTACTTCTTTAAGAATGCAAACAGAAATCCCACGTTTCTGTGGCAGCCTGGATATAGAGGTCATTACATGTCAAGTTATAAATCATGACTAACAGAAAAGCACAAATGATAAAACATAAAGACAGAAATGACATACCTACATACACGGAATACAGCAACAGATAAAAGCACTTCATTAGCTTGCTTTAACGCAGCACTCAATTACAGTAAAAGACAGCATTATGCTCATTAGCATTATAGAATAGACCAGTTCTCAAGTTGAGTACTAATGATCCTGTGGTCCATTGTTGTATGAGGCTTGATGTCTACAACAATGGAGCGAGAGTTCAGAACAGACAGTTTTCTGCTCTGCTAATGATCACATTGCACACATTTCCCACTTTAACATTCTGATCATATACAGAGCTATTCTTAATATCTATGAATAATAGACTTGAATAGTTCACTTTCCCTAAAGTTCTATTAAGAAAGCCACGTAGTAAAATAGTTCATTATTTTGATGTAGTTACTTCCCTACCCTGGAAAAATTGGCTGCTTGAGGCAGTTCACTGCCCTGTTGACTAAAGATGGATATACAGCTGTAGATAAATGATATTTTTCCACTCACAGCTGGATAACAAAGCTGTGATCGGCTTTGTCACGTTTATTTCTGAGGCTTGTTGCTACATTAACGGGTGGCTAACACCCGGACTAACCTTAATTTCATTGGCATACTGCAAGAAAATTCTTGAACTTGATCAATGTTAAACTGACCACTTTGTGCCAGTGACCGATGGTTCCTTCTTAACAGTTGCTGAGCCAGGGCTTTTCAACCATTGTCTAAAGATAACCGGTCCGCATGCTGATTCACAAAGATGCATATTCGAATACATGTAATGTGGGTTTAGCTTTGATTTAATTAATGGTTTTTCATTAGTGACTAATAACAACCAGAGCTCTTCACTTGCTAAATATTTATTCTTCAGATATACACAGAACCTAGCTGAATGTAGCCCAGATTGCAATAACATTTCTTTTACTTGTCGGACTTAGGATACGAAGAAGCATAAATCATGCACTCCTGTACTGATAGATGTCAGCAGAGCTGTATACAAAAAGTGTAAATGTCACTGTACAACCCTGTTTAGGTTCAGTTTTGTATAAACAATGGAAATCCACTGGTGTGTGGGTATGTGCTGGTGAAACAGTAATAGAATTGCAGGATTGATATTGCGTTACTTATGGGAGTGAAACAATGAAATGTTACCAATAATTTATGAACTGTCTATAAATTTACTTAAGTATGTCTACCTTTCACATTAAAGAGGTCAAGCATATTCCAGGCTTGACAGACTGGAATGGCTTCCACATATAAAACAATACACATTAGAGAACATAGGCCCAAACATGCTTGAACACTGTAATGATACTTCAATGTTATACTTTTCACTGAAAAATTTGAAATGTTGTAATTAATTGTTTCATTCCTCACTTCCTGGCACTTCTCAGATTGGAGATGGATATTTATCCGTCTCTTGTTCAAAGCAGTTATTACCGGTGCTTCTTAACAAAACAAAGCCCTCCATAAATGTTGCATATCAGCAGAATAAATCATAACTTCAAGCGTAAGAATTATCTCTCACCAACATCACTGCGACAACCCCCCACCAATATCACTGTGATAAACCCCACACACATCACTGTGATAAACCCCCCACCCACATCACTGTGATAAACCCCACCCACATCACTGTGATAAACCCCCAGCCACATCACTGTGATAATCCCCACCCACATCACTGTGATAAACCCCACACACATCACTGTGATAAACCCCCCACCCACATCACTGTGATAAACCCCACCCACATCACTGTGATAAACCCCCCACCCACATCACTGTGATAAACCCCACCCACATCACTGTGATAAACCCCCAGCCACATCACTGTGATAATCCCCACCCACATCTCTGTGATAAACCCCACCCACATCACTGTGATAAACCCAACCCACGTCACTGTGATAACACCGCACACACGTCACTGTGATAAACCCCACCCACATCACTGTGATAAACCCCCCAGCCACATCACTGTGATAAACCCCCACCCACATCACTGTGATAACCCCCCAGCCACATCACTGTGATAAACCCCCAGCCACATCACTGTGATAATCCCCACCCACATCACTGTGATAAACCCCACCCACATCACTGTGATAAACCCCACCCACATCACTGTGATAAACCCCCCACCCACATCACTGTGATAAACCCCACCCACATCACTGTGATAAACCCGCCACCCACATCACTGTGATAAACCCCACCCACATCACTGTGATAAACCCCCAGCCACATCACTGTGATAATCCCCACCCACATCACTGTGATAAACCCCCACCCACATCACTGTGATAAACCCCTACCCACATCACTGTGATAAACCCCCAGCCACATCACTGTGATAAACCCCACCCACATCACTGTGATAAACCCCCACCCACATCACTGTGATAAACCCCCAGCCACATCACTGTGATAACCCCCCACCCACCTCACTGTGATAAACCCCACCCACATCACTGTGATAAACCCCACCCACATCACTGTGATAAACCCCCCACCCACATCACCGTGATAAACCCCCACCCACATCACTGTGATAAACCCCACCCACATCACTGTGATAAACCCCACCCACATCACTGTGATAAACCCCCACACGCGTCACTGTGATAAACCCCACCCACATCACTGTGATAAACCCCACCCACATCACTGTGATAACCCTCACCCACATCACTGTGATAATCCCCACCCACATCACCGTGATAAACCCCACCCACATCACTGTGATAATCCCCACCCACATCACTGTGATAAACCCTACCCACATCACTGTGATAAACCCCCCACCCACATCACTGTGATAAACCCCCACCCACATCACTGTGATAAGCCCCCCACCCACATCACTGTGATAACCCCCCACCCACATCACTGTGATAAACCCCCCACCCACATCACTGTGATAAACCCCCACCCACATCACTGTGATAATCCCCACCCACATCACTGTGATAATCCCCACCCACATCACCGTGATAAACCCCACCCACATCACTGTGATAAACCCCCCACCCACATCACTGTGATAAACCCCCACCCACATCACTGTGATAAGCCCCCCACCCACCTCACTGTGATAAACCCCCACCCACATCGCTGTGATAAACCCCACCCACATCACTGTGATAAACTTCAGAATCACACAATGCAGAAGAGGATTTTCGGCCCATCGAGTCTGCACCGACACGTGCCAAACTCCTGATATACCTGTGTATGTATGTGCGTGTTTCTGTGTGTGCACACGCGCATGTGTGTGTGCATGTATGTGTGCGCGTGTTTGTATGTGTGCGTGCGTGCGCGTGTGTGTGCGTGCATGTGTGTGTATGCGTGTGTGTGCAGAGCATGTTCTGGCAGCTTCTGCAGTCAAATATGTACCAAATGTTATGCTTTACACTATTTTGGAACCCACCCATTCTGACGCCAGGGCAATCCAGAATGCCCATATATATCCCACCCAGGCATGCACCATGGAAAAATCATTCCATGGGGCGGCACGGTGGCACAGTGGTTAGCATAGCTGCCTCATAGCGCCAGGGACCCAGGTTCGTTTCCCGGCTCAGGTCACTGCCTGCGTGGAGATTGCTCGTTCTCCCCGTGTCTGCGTGGGTCTCTTCCGGGTGCTCCGGTTTCCTCCCACAGTCCGAAAGACGTGCTGGTTAGGTGTATTGGCCATGCTAAATTCTCTCTCCATGTACCCAAACAGGTGCCGGAGTGTGGCGACTGGGGGATTTTCACAGTAACTTCATTGCAGTGTTAATGCAAGCCTACTTGTGACTAATAAATAAACTTTAACTTTTTTCCAGTGATCCATTGGCGAATGCCCTTTGTATCTTGAGACAGGGAGGAGGCTAGGTGTAACCATGGACATCTAGCTTCCAGCCAATCCCCGTCCCTGCTTATGACTTGCTGTTTTCAGACATGCTTTCAGAAATGGCCCTTCTCCCTGCCTCAGGAAAAAAAGAGTGAACAACTGCCCAGCACGGATGCAGAAGCCACATCAATTAATCTGATACTTGTGACTGCCAATATTGATGCTATATATACTATGGAGCCTACTATTGAGTTGGGATGGTAGGTACAACAGGGTGCAACCAGGTGAGGGTCAAGGATTGTTCATTTGACAGCTCAATAGAGGGCGAAGTCACAGAGAATTTCTGCTGCAGAGGGCTCAGATGAGGACCTCAAGCAGCTTGGTGGCATACAAAAGAGTGCTGAGGTGCTGGATACACACACTGGCTTAGCAGACAACATCCTTTCACACGCAAGGAGTATGAAGAGTCCAGCTCCAAGTTGGCAGGAAGCAACATGCAGAGCTCCCGTCTCCCCAACCTCTGCCCCATCTCCCCCTGTCTAGCCGCAGACCCAGAGGACCCGCCACCGCTGCTCCTTTTACCTGTTGTAGTCTTTGTGTGTATCTGTCACCAAGTCCCCTGCCATCCTTTTCAGATTCAACAAAATTCCCTGTCCACCAACAGCCCACCAAAGCACGTCCAAAAACACTCCGGAGTTCTTTCAGACACTTTATAAAAAAGGAAATCTTCTGATCTGTAATGTGTTCTAGAGGTGGCTAAATATAGCACTTGGGGTGAATGGGATCAAAGGTTGTGGGGAGAAAACAGGATTAGGCTATTGAGTTGGATGATCAGCCATAATCGTTATGAATGGCGGAGCAGGCGTGAAGGGCCAAACGGCCTCCTCCTTCTCCTATGTTTCTATTTGGGTGGCTGATCTTTTAAGGAAGGATGGTGCAAGGCCCTGTCTTGCATTTCTGTGTCTGTTGCATGCAGAGTGACAAACGGATATGTTATCTGGAACTGTCTGGTCCAAATGTGGCATTCTGGCATTAGATTAGTTTATTTATTAGTCACAAGTAGGCTTACATTAACACTGCAATGAAGTTACTGTGAAAACCCCCGAGTCGCCACACTCCGGCGCCTGTTCGGGTACACTGAGGGAGAATTTAGCATGGCCAATGCATCTAACCTGCACGTCCTCCAGAGTGTGGGAGGAAACTGGAGCACCCAAAGGAAACATATGCAGACACAGGGAGAACGTGCAGACTCCGCGCAGACAATGACCCAAGGCAGGAATCGAACCTGGGTCCCTGGTGCTGTGAAGCAGCAGTGCTAACCATTGTGCCACTGTGTCACCCATTACGTCAGGTGGTTGGGTTGTATAACATCAGGATAGCATTAACTCACAGCCTTTTGTCACACACAGGGTACACACTTCTGTTCATTCTTTTACTAACAGAATGCCACCTGGACCATGCAGGAAGCAGCTGGCAACACATCACAACCCAGAAAAGTGATGTAGGGCCCCTGTAACAACTCAATGAATTTTGCATCCTCAATCTTTTGAATCAGAGCTGAGAATGCTACCTTTGAGCCAAGACTCATACCTGAATAATAAATGATTCCGTTTCATACACAGTAAAATCTTAAGGAGTTGACAGGTATACTTATTTTAGAAGCTACAGATCACTAAATCTGATATCAGCACACATCAATCAATCAGTCAGTCCCCTTAATAACTAGAAGCAGCTCAAATCCTGAACAAGAAATTCTGAATCACACAATCTCTTGTTGGAGGTGTGGCAGAATGGGCCTAACACATACCCTAACATCAGACACTGACTCTATCCAGAATGATGTAGAGCGGAGAAGCTACGACATTTTCTCTGGAGCCTTCAACATGTCATCGCTGAAGACGAACATCTTGCCAAGGCCATCCCCACACCCCCACTTCTTGCCTTCAAACCATTCAGACCATTCTCCGCAGCAAACTACCCAGCCTTCAGGAGAACAGTGACCACGACACCACACAACCCTGCCATCGCAACCTCCTCAAGACGTGCCGGATCATCGACACGGATGCCATCATCTCACGTGAGAACACCATCCACCAGGTACACGGTACATACTCTTGCAACTCGGCCAACGTTGTCTACCTGATACGCTGCAGGCATGGCACATTGGGGAGACCATGCAGACGCTATGACAACGGATGAATGAACATCACTCGACAATCACTAGGTAGGAGTGTTCTCTTCCTGTTGGAGAACACTTCAGCAGTCATGGACATTCAGCCTCTGATCTTCGGGTAGGCGTTCTCCAAGGTGGCCTTCACGACACACGACAACGCAGAGTCGCTGAGCAGAAACTGATAGCCAAGTTCCGCACACGAGGACGGCCTCAACCGGGATCTTGGATTCATGTCACACTATCTGTAACCCCCACGACTTGCCTGGGCTTGCAAAATCTCATTAACTGTCCTGGCTGGAGATAATACAAATCTCTTTAACCTGTGCTTAACCGTCTCTCCACTCACATTGTCTGTACCTTTAAGACTTGATTACCCGTTAAGACTCGCATTCCAACCATTATTTTGTAAATTGAGTTTGTGTCTTTATATGCCCTGTTTGTGAACAGAACTCCCACTTACCTGATGAAGGAGCAGCACTCCGAAAGCTTGTGGCTTGTGCTACCAAATAAACCTGTTGGACTTTAACCTGGTGTTGTGAGACTTCTTACTGTGTCTATCCAGAATCCTAGGTCAAAACAGGGCAGAGTCCTGCAGGAATAGGCCTGAAATTGTTTTGGAGGTCTGGTAAGCACAAATCAAATTGCAGTAAGGTGAATTTGCCCTGATTTAAAGTCAGCTCTTAGAATCATAATCATAGAATCATACAGTACAGAATGAGGCCATTCAGCCCATCATGTCTCCTCTCAGAAGGCTCAATCAACCTAGCACAACTTGTGCATCTTCTCCCCATCTAATTCTCGCCTTTCTTCTCTTTCAGATAATAACCCATGTCCGTATTGAATGCCCTAATTGAACCAGCCTCCACCACACTCTTCAGCAGTACATTCCAGATTCTAACCACACCTGTGTGAAAAGGTTTTTTCCTTATGTTGTCATTGCTTCTTTTGCCAATGACCTTAAATCTGTGCCCTCTGGTTCTTGATCCTTCCACCAATGGGAAGAGTTTCTTTCTATTTACTCTATCCAGATCCCTCAGGATCTTTAAAACCTCTATCAAATCTCACTCAACTTCGCTTCTCCAAGGAAAATAGTCCCAACTTCTCCAGTTTACCTGCCTAACTGATGTTTTTCATCTCTGGAACTATTCTTGTGAATCTTGTCACATCTCCGCTTAAAAATAATGCTGAGAACATTAATTGAGGCCTTGCTTTTGTATTCTATACCTCAGTTGATAAAGCCTTGAATGCTACAATGTTACATGTTCCATTAACCACCCCCTCAAAATGTGCAATCCTCAATGACTGACGCACGCACTCACACACACACATACACCTCTGTTCTGTTCCCGCATCCATGTTTTGGAATTGTACCCTTTATCAACCAGTTGTCCACCCATTCCCCCAACCTGCCTACGTCCTTTTGAAGTTTGACACTATCCTCCTTAACAGGAAGTCGTAATGACACCTGATAATGAGAAGACATGTACAATAATGAATGCTTGACAGTGAGTTCCAGGTGCTATTATGTGAAATAGTGAAAAAAACAACAACATTTGCATTCATACAGTTCCTTTTATGATATTTTGAAGAGCAATCATTGTTAGAATATGGGAAATTGATAACAATTTACACACAGCAAGATCCCGCCAACAGGAATTAAATGATTGCTGGAGCCAGTGAGAGAGGAGCCTAGAGTTCCGAAAGTGGAAGCCAGTGTGCTTCTGGTCATGCCTGGTGTGGGTGGACAATATGCCATCCCTCTAAAGATGCGAGACTGGCCATAAGATCATAAATAATAGGAATAAGAATAGGCCATTCAGCCCTTCAAGCCTGCTTCACCATTTAATAAGATCATGACTGATCAAACACTCACTAAGTCTACTTTCTTGCCTTCTCTCCATGGCCCTTAATTCCCTTACTGAATAAAACCCTATCCATCTCAACCTTGAAAATGTTCAAGGACTTGGCCTTCACAACTTCTTGGGGTAAAGAATTCCAAAAATTCACCACACTTTGAGAGAAGTTCTTCCTCAAATCCACCTTAAATGAGCACCCCCTTATTCTGCAATGATGCCCTCTGGTCCTACAGTCTCCCATCATTGGAAACATCCACTGGAACTCTATCACCTTGCCTGCTATGGAATCGGAGCAGGCGAGGGTCCAACAACAAAAATCTCCGTTGACCTCGGGCAGGAATCATAGAATCATAGAATCCCTACAATGCAGAAAGAGGCCATTCGGCCCATCGAGTCTGCACCGAACACAATCCCACCCAGGCCCTATCCCCATGTATGTACCCTAGCTGGCCCCCTGGCACTAAGGGGCAATTTAGCAATGCCAATCCACCTAACCAACACGTCTTTGGACTATGGGAGGAAACCGGAGCATCCGGGGGAAACCCAGGCTGACTTGGGGAGAATGCGTAAACTCCACACAGACAGTAACCCAAGCCAGGAATCGAACCCGGGTCCCTGACGCTGTGAGGCAGCTGTGCTCACCACTGTGCCACCGTGCCGCCCAACCACTGTGCCACCGTGTGACCCTTTTTTTCGGTCTCGCCCGAGCTAGGCTGTAGAATCCCTCCCATACTCTCAACATTTACCCTATTTAATTTCAAAGAATCTTATTTGAATTCAAAATGGGTAGATTGTTATTCAGTATCTAACACTGATCTCATACATGATCTATCCAGTTGGGACCTCACAATTCCTGTTAATGTCCCCCCTTAACCTTTGGTAAATATGCAATCAGCTGCATGGCCAAACATCTCACTGGGGCAGACTGGAGATGGCCTTGCAGGATCACAAGCAGCTCTGCCTCCAGATGGCTCTACTTCAGACTTCATCAGCTCAGCGCAACTGGCAGCAGCCTGGGTGGCTGGCCGAGACACATAGTTAAGGATAGTGGCAGAGTGGCAATGATGGTGGCATAAATACTGTAATCTTGAGAGAGGACAGCATTAAGCCATTGCCACTCTCCCAGGGCAGTGCCTCAGCAATCCCAGTGCAACACGGGTTGCTGCACTGCTGTGAGATTTGCAAAGTCATTTGGAGAAGTGATATCCAGAGGGTGATAGCAATAGTCTGACCCTGCATGGAACCAAGCAGAGATATCATGACCTCAGTCGATTTTCCACAGCATCACTCAGATTTTGGCTAGCTTCTGCCTGTGCTGTAATGGAAACTGAGACACTGCCTCACCACCACCAACTACCCCCCCTCCCCCCCACCCCAATCCCCCCCCACCCAACCCCAATACTTGCATTATGCTCAGGTTTACATGTGCTGTTGTGGAGTTGGCCCCACTTCAACAATGGAAAGGATGGGCTCCAAACACTCTGTGACCCCCCTGAGGCAAGTTCAATCTGGACTCCTCCATGTTATTCAACAGTGCCAATTTGTTCTAGCAGTTTCAATAGCTGTTTGTTGGCATAAACCTATTGTTACAGCGTTATTAATGTTTTACAGCTTTCCACAACCTATCATTATCACTGTGGGGGTGGCTGTTAGTTCACGGTTTACTTGACAGGTCAAAGAGGATATTAAAAGATTAACTGACTTTGACGTGGGGTTATGAACACAAATGTTTATTTTATGATGAATTAAGTACTTGAAGGGATTTAAATGCAAACAGGGGAATTTTCCTGTCCCACCCGCCACGGGAATTGTAGTGGGTGGGATACGAACCATGCAAATGTCCATTGACCTCGGGTGAGAATTTCCGGCCTTGGGGTGATCACAGCCAGAAAATCCCACCCATTGAGTAGACTTTCATGAATTGGACAGATTTTTATAGTGAGCTCTGTAACATATATTTAGAACTTCATTTTATATCATCTCAGCATCTCTCCTGAAGTCTGTCTATGGTAAATATTGGATGAGTTGACATGGAGGGAATAAGGATAAAGGCTGTGAGTGCATTGGTGTTAAGTATAGACAGGGATCATAAGGGGCTGGGTGGGACGAGAATCGCTAGCATGAAGGATAGCGCACTGCATTTATTTATTTAATTATTTATTAGTGTCACAAGTAGGCTAACATTAACACAGCAATGAAGTTACTGTGAAAATCCCCTATTTGCCAGCATCTGTTCGGGTACTGAGGGAGAATTTAGCATGGCCAATGCACCTAAACAGCACATCTTTTCTCCAGTGCACCTGGAGGAAACTCACGCAGACATAGGGAAAATGTGCAGATTCCACACAGACAGTGGCCCAAGCCGGGAATCGAACATGGGTTCCTAACGCTGTGAGGCAGCAGTGCTAACCACTGTGCCACTTCTATGGGTAGAGGGCATGGATTGGAATGGATGTTATGAGTGGTCATTCGGGGTGGCGTGGGGCATGGGTTGACATGGAGGGTATGAAGGACATTAGGGGTAAATGGGGGGCATAGGTTGACATAGAAGTTATGATGGGCCATTGTGGACAAGTGGAGAGTTGGTATGTATGGGCAGGGAGCAGGTGGGGATGAGGCAGTTTGAGGGGTGGGGCTAGAGATGCTAATGTATAAGAGAACAACAGGGCTGAAGTCCAAGAGAATTGAGGCGTACATTTTAAACAGCCCACCTCAGCACACAGAAGCCCTTGTGACCAGGTCTGACCTGTGTTTGGGGACTGCAAGCCTAATTCCATCCCACACTTGTCCACCTCCCAGAGCAAAATCACATCATTCAGGGCGCAGATTTCTGGGACAGGCATGCAAAGCTGGAAAATTTCCTGATTTGAGCTACCCACCTTGCAAGCAAAAATCCTGTCCTGTGTCTCTTCTCCTTCTTGGAATAAGACCTGCACTGCCACGCTAGAGAGCCTGGGAGCAATCTTGTGGCATACTGCTTCATTGATACACTTTATTCCTTGTGAGAAACAAATCTGGAGACAGTTCCACCACGTGTTGTGGTCAGAAAGGTACAGGTTGAGTTTAAGAGGGGAGGGGGCTAACTTTAACTTGTGCTAACTGCTACTGAGTACAAAACCAGCAAATGTAGCATTAGTCTGGATGCTGCAATCATGCTAATGAGTATGCAATGTGAAGTTGGTATAGTACCTGTGTCCACCTCAATTAGGTATGGGGTAATCACACATTGCAAACTTCATGCCCCTAAAGCAACCTGATTGAAATTTTAGCTTCTTCTCTCTAATGTTAGTTTCAGGGCCTCTACTTTATCAAGGCCACCTGATTAATGGGCAATTTAATGACTTATTTGAGGGAAACTTTCCTATAAATTTGTCTATTTAAACTATTAGTACCTTCTCAGGAAAGCATTCATCTTTCATAGATTGACTATGAACAATTCTTCACCTTTTGAAGTGCAAGTAAGGAGGTCCATTTTTCAAAATCTTGAATCTTACATTTTTAAGATCTATCGATGAGATTTTCAATATTACGAACATCATGTGGCGTCTCTTCATTTTGGTTGAAGAATGCAGAGGCCATAGCTTTCAAACCCATAAGCCAAATCATAAGATGCAGCATTTAAGTTAACAGTTAGATTTTTCCAGTGCCTAAGAATAATTGTTTAATTTCATTTAATGAGCATTATTGAAGCTGATTTCTCATATTACTTCCCTTGCAGCTGTTTGTGATACTGAAAGTTTACAATAACTAATAGAAGTCTCCCAAGAGTACAGGATTCAAATATCCCTAAAATGTATTTCAAATTTGGTACTTAATCCTGATTATCTTCCTTAGTAAGCAAAATTCCACTTTTAAGACATAATGGTGTTGGATTTTGACATGATCGTTGCACTAAAAGGTACAATAATAAACAGGTACCAATGAATACCAACAAGAAAGGGAGGGGGGTTTAAACTCTTCCTATTCTGTGAGAACAGTGGAATTGCTCTCAATTTTGCTTGTTCCCTTTCTCTCTCTGTCTCTCCCCTCTCTCTCTCCACTAACTGTACATCTCTCATTTTCTCCCCAAATTTCCCCCCCTCCCCACATAAGCCCACTTACACAAATTCACAGCCATACTTTCAACATTGCCACCTCATGCGGCCTAGCTACTACATTGTGACTATCAAAGACAAGACCATCTCGGATCACCTCCCACCCACATCCCCCTCCCCAGTTCCCCACTTCTGTGCTCTCCCCTGAGGGAAAACAAACTCTCCCTCAAGTCACATACCACTGCACTTTCACAGTCCCAACTATTTAGTCTTTGATCCTTCATTCATCACGACATTTCAACAGCTACCAATTTGCTGAATCACATCCTCTCCTCCATCCTTGATGCCTTTGTCTACATTGAAACGATTACTCTCCTTCGCCCTAGTCCCTCCTGGAACAGTCTTCATCTCAAATTCCTTATTACCAAAGAATGCAGATTTGAATATCTATGGTGTTTAACTGGTTTATCCATGTATCACTAGATCTGATTGAATAAGCACAGGTGGCAAAACACAACTGAGTTTTGCAATCTTTTTTTGCTAAAACTGCTCACTTTTCAAAAAATTCCCAGGAATGCATTCCCTTAAATCAACCTGTAGCTTCCACTCCTAGCTCCAATAACATGTTCAAGGAGTTCATGGACATTTTTCTCACAAAGAGTGAAATCATCCATTCAACAGCCTTTGTCACTTCCCTCCCTCCCAAACCCACCAGGTCAAGCATCTCCCTCTCTCAGCCTTGAACTCTTAACTTTCTTTGGATCCTATCCCATCTTCTGCAATGTTCTTCCTGAGCTTAGCATGATCATTAGGCCCAACTCCTGCGCCCTTGCCCTATTTCTACTAAATTGCTGATCACTCAACTTCCCCTCTTAACAAATGTTTTGGTTGTTACTGTCAATGGTTTCCTTCAGATACTATCTCTCTCCTCTTGAAATCTGTCATCAGGATACCTATCCTCAAAACGCTCAACACCCTTTGCTCCTTTCAAATGCTGCCCTTTCCTATTCAAAGTTATTGAACAAGGTGTCACTTCTCGAGAGCACAAGGACACAAGAAATAGAAGCAGGGGTAGGCCAACAGGCCCTTCAAGCCTCTCCGCCATTCAAAATGATCATAGCTGATCTATGCCAGTCTCAGCTCCTTTTCTGTGCCATTTTCCCATAGCCCTCAATTTCTTCATCTCTCATTTATCCACCTCCACTTTAAATACTTCTAATGATCCAATCTCCACTACCTTTAAGGGCCGGGAATTCCAGAGATTCACCACCCTCTGCAGCTCAGTTTTAATGACTGACCCTTCATCTTGTAGCTATGTCCCCTTGTCCGAGATTCTCTCATTAGTGAAAACATCTCACCATCTACCCTGTCAAGCCCCTTCAGGATCTTATTTGTTTGAATAAGATCACCCCTCACTCTCCTAAACTCCAAAAGAGTACAGATCCAGACTGTTTAGCCTCTCTTGATAGGATGACCCTCTCATCCAGGAATTAGTCTGGCGAATCTCCTTTGGACTGCCTCTAATGTTATCATATCCTTTTTAAGGTAAGAGAACCAAAACTGTACGCAGTAATCCAGGTGACGCCTCACAATTGCAACAAAAACTCCCTATTTTTAAACTCCAACACTTTTGCAATAAAGGCCAAAATGCCGTTTGCCTTCTTGACCACTTGTTGGACCTGCTTGTAGCTTTTAGTGATTCATACACTAGAACACCTAGATCCCTCTGTACTTCACTCACCTCTTAAATTCGGTCTATCTTTCATGCAACTCCAGGTTTGAATTCCTCCAATCAGGTTTCTGCCCATGCCCCTGTGCTGAAATGGCCTTTCTCAAAGTCACAATTGATGTCCTGTGCGACTGTACCCAAACGAACTATCCCTTCTCAGCCTTCTCTAGCTGCCTGAGATTTTGATATGACTCATCACAGCATTTTCCTCCACACCACTCCCCTGGTGTCTATGGAATTGTAGCCAGAGACTCAACTGCAATGTCTTCCCTTCTTGCTCCTGCACTGTTATCGTTGCAGTTCTTAGAGGATCTATCATTGGCCTACTACTTTTCAACTACATGTTGTATCTCAGTCACATCATCCTAAGACACATTAGATTCCACATGCATGCTGATAACAATCAGCTCTATTTCACCACCACCATTCTGGAACCACCCCCCCCCCCCCCCCCACCCCCCACCCCCCACCCCCACCCTCCCCTGCCCATGTCTCTGATTTCTGATTGTAACACTACTTATCTATTATCTTGTATTGGATGAGCAGAAATTTCTTCCAACTAAATAGCAGGAAGGCCAAAGCCATTTCTTCAACCCCCACCATAAATTCCAATATTGACCATCGCTTTCGTACCTCTTACTGTTACTGTCTGAAGTGGAGACAGGGCCTTTGCAACATAGGAACAATGAGCAGGAACAGACTATTCAGTCCCTCGAGCCTGCACCATCATTTAATACGATCGTAGCTGATCTGATAGTAACCTCAAATTTGCATATCACCTGCCCCTAGTAACCTATCACCCCCCTTGCTTACCAAGAATCTATCCACCTCTGCCTTAAAAAAAGACTCTGCTACTGCATTTTCAGAAAGAGGGTTCAAAATCTCATGAAACTCTGAGAGAACAATTTTGCCTCATCTCTATTTTAAATGGGTGACCTCTTACTCTTAAACACTGACCGTTAGTTCTAGATTCTCCCACGAGAGGCAACATCCTCTCCACATCCACCTTGTCAAGACCCTTCAGGATTTTATATGTTTCAATCAAATTGCCTCTTACCCTTCAAAACTCCAACAGATGCAAACCTATCCTATCCAACTCTTCCTCATTTGACAACCCGCCCATTCCAGGTATTGGGCTGGTAAACCTTCTCTGAACTGTTTCCAACGCATTTACATCCTTGCTTAAATAAAGTGACCAATACTGCACGCAGCACTCCAGATGTGGTCTCACTAGTGCTCTGCATAACAAACATTAACTCCCTACTTTTGTATTCAATGCTCCTTGATAAATGATAACATTCTATTAGTTTTCCTAATTACTTTGTGGACATTGTGCAATTCATGCATTAAGACACCCAGATCCCTCTGCATCTCAGAGCACTGAAATCTCTCTCCATTTAAGTAATATGCTTCTTTTATGTTGCTCTTCATGAAGCTCGACACCATCCAGGACAAAGCTTGATTGCTGCCCCTTCCATAAACATTCAATCCCTTCACCATCAACAGATAGTGGCAGCCGTGTGAACCATCTACAAGATGCACTGCAAGAACTCACCAAAGTTCCTAAGGCAGCACCTTTCAATCCCATGACCACTGGCATCTAGAAGGATAGGACAACAGATGCTTGGGGGCACCACCACCTGGAGGTTCCCATCCAAGTTACTCACTATCCTGACTTGGAAATATATTGCTGTTCCTTCACTGTCGCTTGGTCAACATACTGGAATTCCCTCCCTAACAGCATTGTGGGTGCACCTACACTTCAGGGACTGCAGCAGTTCAAGAAGGCAGTTCACCACCATCTTTTGAAGGAATGAGCAATACACGCTGGCCTAGCCAGCAACGTTCACACCCTGTAAAAAGAACTTTAAAAAATATTCTTCCTGCCAACATGAACAATTTCACATTTTCCCACATTAAACTTCATTTGCCAGAACTTTGTCCACTAACTTAACCTATCTATATCTTCTTGTAGTCTCTGATGACATAAAGGTAGGTAGGTCCTCTTCACACCTTAGTTCCCTACCTACCTTTATGTCATCAGCAAAGTTGACAACCATTCCACCCATCACTTGCTGTTGTTTTACCCCCAAGTTGACCTATATCCTCTCCATCACCAAACCTGCCTCCATAACATTGTGGCCAGAATTTTACGCTCCCCCCTTCAGCAAGTTCTGAGGTGAGACAGCAGGGGGAGTATAAAATGACATGGATGAGATTTCCTCTGGGATCCCACCTACTCTGATCTGGCCACGATCTTATGCTGGGAAGGCCTTGGATGGGAAGGCTACCCTTGCCGCAAGTAAAGCCTCTAAATGGTAATGAATGGGACCTTTTCCCATCAAACCTCAATTTTTAGGCTGGCTGACAGATTGTAGATCAGGTTGGAACACAAATTTGAAAAATTTCTACCCTGGGTGGGAAATGTGGTGGAGGGGACAGTTGTACCTTCATCAGAAGTCCCCTGCTTATTAGGGGTGCTCTACCCTTAAGGCCCATGGACCCCCAGACCCCCCTCTTCCCCCACCTGTCCCCGAAGTCCCCAATTGTCCCTCTTGCAAATACCACACCTCCCATCCTCACCAAGGCCTTCCTTTGGTCCCTGCCACGTTCTTTTCCTCCGGTTCCTGGCACTTAGTTCCAGACACCTGGCTGCTGTGCTTACGCTGGCCACTGCAGCACTGTTCCTGGAACGATTGGAGAATTGCCAGCCAATTTAATTGGAGGATAAGTTCAAGGTGGGACTTCCTCCCAGTGATGGGCAGAACTTCTCCCTTCTTCCAATCAAAGCTCGTTAGTGCTTGAAATGGCATCGAGCTGCTGACCTTGCGACTCCAACACATCCTGGTCTACTGCTGATACCCATTATCCATGTTCTTGTTACCTCTAGACTTCACTGTTCCTAGCTTCTCCTGGCTGACTCACACTTTCAACATTAATTGCGCACATCCAGCTCTCTGCAGCCCCTTCTTAACTCATGCCAAGTCTCATTCACTCATCACTCCTGAACTCTGATTAAAGTTAAAATGTTAAACTGAAACCCAGTTAGTGAAATGACATTGAGTGAGCATAGCTTTTGGAATATCACTGAACAAACAGAGAGAAGCTCACTTTTATTTTCCACATGGGGAACTATTGGAGCTCAAGCCTTCAAAAGAACAACGATTCAGTTGCAGACAGTGGAGGTAGTTTTCCCGAACAGCTATGATCATGGGAGAAATGGAAGGACTCTACTGCCCACATCTGCAACACATTCCAGAATGTTTCTCACAATCTGTAGAATACAGCAATAAAAGGATTGGGATGGAAAATCTTAGGTTACCTGTTGCAGCCTTAGGCTAAATGGAGAGGTTTGTGACAACAGAACTGAATGGCAAGTGGCATAATAGAATCCGTACAGTGCAGAAGAAGGCCATTTGGCCCATCGAGTCTGCACCTACCACAATTCCACCCAGGCCCTATTCCCGTAACTCCTCATATTTACCCTGCTAATCCACCTGACACTAGGGTCAATTTAACATGGCCAATCCACCTAACCTAACCCGCACATCTTTGGACTGGGGGAGGAAACCGGAGCACCCAGAGGAAACCCGCACAGACACGGGGAGAATGTGCAAACTCTACGCAGACAGTGACCCAAGGCCGGAATTAAACCCAGGTCCCTGGTGCTGCGAGGTAGCAGTGTTAACCACCATGCCACCGTGCCGCCCCAACATGGGAGGCCTGAGAAGAATGTTTTCACAACGTTTACAGCAAGCACCTTACTGTTAATCATCAAACTTCCCTCCAAAAATAAGGTTACTAAACATTGTGGTAGAGTCCTTGTGCACCAAGGAATTTATTCAGAAACCCTCTATCCAGGTAACCAACAGGGAACGGTTGAACTTATCCTCTATGTATGGCTTCTCTCCCTGTTTTAATCAAATTAACATTTTAAGGGGACAGTGATTAATAGTTTTCCTTCAGTTATCTGGATGCGTGGAAAATAAATCTACATATGGTATCTATGTGCGGCCTTCTTCAATATATCCAGAGAAAGTGATAGTCCAATTGAGCATTTATTTATAGCTGTCATTCACACTGCAAAAATGATAAAATAAGTAGATTCCCACTTGTGACAGTATCTTTTTAGAAAATGAGAGCATGCATTTATGAGGATTTGAAGGAAAGATTTACATGCAACAGGATCATAAAGCTGTTTATAAAGAATGGATTTATAATTTACATTGCCTAGGGTGCATGGAGAAAATCTTTCCCTTTGGCGTGATAATTTAAGAGTTCTTGTGTACAGAGCGAGAAAAAGTTGCGACGTGACATCTCATCACCATATCTGTCCTTTGAGACAGTAATGCTGCAAAGCTGTTGACTCAGCTTACTGCTCATCTTGAGGTTATGATACTCTGATCAGACCTCCATTCTGAATCCGTGACACAGCTGGGGGAAATATTTTAGTGGAAGCAGTTATGCCTAATATTTAGTTTGGTATTCCTTAATTTCGTCACAGTTTATATAAATCGGTGAATGTTTCCAGGTCCAGATGAGAGGACGAAGAGGCACCAGTATAGTCATCGATGTAACGGAAAAGGAATTGTGGGAGTGGACCTGAGTAGGACTGGAACAAGGAATGTTCCACAAACTCCACACAAAGGTAGGCATAACTGGAGCTCATGTCTGTCCTTGGCCTCCTGCAATGCTCCAGTGTAGCCCAACATGATTGGGCATGTTATAGCCTTTGAGTTCAACAACTTTAGATTATGAACTTCACCATCCAACTTCATCATTTTTTTGTTTTTTTGTTTTCTTTGTCCCAACACTGACTTACCCCGCTCCCCCTCCCCCATCCCCCTCCCCCCACCACCACACCCACCCCTCACCCCTTCCCCACCTCTCCCCACTTTACCACAGGGCCATTGGGTACTTGTTCTTTAGTTTTGCTTTCACTGAGTACTGACCTTTACTCTCCTATTCACACGCTCTGCCATCTTACCTTTATGCCACTATCAGCATCTTCTTTAGTCCTTATTGCCACCATTAACACTCCATTTGTCTTGTCTCCAAGCCACCTTTGTCAATCGCTCCTTATCGCTGACCTATCAGTGACCTTCTATTCTGCTCCATCTCCTCCACACCCCTTCTCCAGCTATATAATCCTTCACATTTCTACCCACTTCAGTTTTGAAGAGTCATACGAATTTGAAATGTTAACTTTGTTTCTCACTCCACAGATGCTGCCAGACTTGCTGAGTTTAGGATCATAGTGAAGAAGGAGGCCATTTGACCCATCGAGACTGCACCTGCAACAATCCCACCCAGGCCCTATCCCTGTAACCCCACCTATTTACCTTGCTAGTCCCCTGACACTAAGAGGCAATTTAGCGTGGCCAATCAACCTAACCTGCACATCTATGGACTGTAGGAAGAAACCGGAGCACCCAGAAGAAATCCACTCAGATATGGGAAGAACGTGCAAACTCCACACAGACAGTGACCCAAAGCCAGAATTGAACCTGGGTCCCTGGCGCGGTGAGCCAGAAGTGCTAGCCACTGTGCCACCCAGTTTATCCACCATCTTTTCTTTCAATAAATGGTCATTCTTGTTTAGTTAGTCAGTGAACAGCTACTAAAGGGAAGAGTGGAACTACTCAGTTCAAGTACAAGGGCCTTGTAAGATTTACTTTTAATTAGTAGCTTTTTGAAATTGATAGACTAATATATGATTTTTCACTCACAGGGATTTATCAGTCTGAACTTTTCAAATAACTAGGACCAATTTTTGATTCCAGATACAAATGATTTAGACATACTTAACAGGAAGAAAATTTAGGCTTCCACCAACAACCAGTAGAAAGTTAGAATCATAGAAACATAGAATCTCTACAATATAGAAGGAGGCCATTCAGCCCCTCAAGTCTGCACCAACCACAATCCCACCCAGGCCCTATTCCCGTAACCTCACATATTTACCATGCTAATCACCCGACACTAGGGTCAATTTAACATGGCCAATCAACCTAACCCGCGCATCTTTGGACTGTGGGAGGAAACCGGAGCACCCGAAGGAAACCCACGCAGACATGGAGAGAATGTACAAACTCCACACAGGCAGTGACCCAAGCCGGGAATCAAACCCAGGTCCCTGGCGCTGTGAGGCTGCAGTGCTAACCGCTGTGCCACCGTGCCACCCTAGTGAGGTTAGTGAAGAAATTGGTGTGAGCTAGGTCCCGAGCAAAATTCAGCATTGGGACTTATTTGAATACTCTCTGGGTGTCAAATAAGTGTTCAGGTGTAGCAGTTACAGCCTGAGCATCTTGAAAACTTAGATGGCCCCTGGGTAGGAACTGGAAAGGAATGAGAGTCAAAGTAAAAGCTGGATCCATCTGTTTCAATGGGTGTACTGTTCACTTTCTTTTACAGCTTCTTCTGAATTTTGACACCAGGAAGGCATTGGGCATCAGAGCAGAGGCCGAACCATCCCCATGCAACTTTCAAAGTTGGCTGCCTGTTTTCCAAGTGCAATTATTATGCATGACAATGAGCAGAGGGATATTTACTCTTGTTTTATTCATTCCTGAGAGATTGGCATTGCTGACAAGTCATGGAATGTATGACCCAGTCACCCTTGAGAAGTAATTAAGGTTGGCATTGCTGCCTCACAGTGCCAGGGACCCGGGTTCGATTCCCGGCTTGGGTCACTGTCTGGGCAGTACGGTAGCACAGTGGTTAACACTGCTGCTTCACAGCTCCAGGGACCTGGGTTCGAATCCCGGCTTGGGTCACTGTCTGTGTGGAGTTTGCACATTCTCCTCGTGTCTCCTCCTGGTGCTCCGGTTTCCTCCCACAGTCCAAAGATGTGCGGATTAGGTTGATTGGCCATGCTAAAATTGCCCCTTAGTGTCCTGAGATATGTAGGTTAGAGGGGTTAGTGGGTAAAATATGTAGGGATATGGGGTTAGGGCCTGGGTGGGATTGTGGTCGGTGCAGACTCGATGGGCCAAATGGCCTCTTTCTGTACTATAGGGTTTCTATGACTTCTATGATCTATGATTTCTGTGCGGAGTTCGCACATTCTCCCCGTGTCTGCATGGGTTTCCTCCAGGTACTCCGGTTTCCTGCCACAGTCCAAAGATGTGCTGGTTAGGTTGATTGGTCATGCTCAATTGACTCTTCGTGTTAGGGGATTAACAAGGTAAATATGTAGGGTTACAGGAATAGGGCCTGGGTGGGATTGTGGTTGGTGCGGACTCAATGGGCCGAATGGCCTCCTTCTGCACTGTCGGGATTCTATGGGATTCTCTAAGCCAATTGGGTTTGAACTGGAACCTGCATTGGCTGGCTGTCTATTGGCCTTTCTAAGTAAAATTAGTTAAAATGGATAACTTTCCTAGTCAATGAAGAAAGCATTAGGGTCAGTGTAAGAAAGTGATTATACATAGTTTCAGCAAGTTGGCTATTATATTTTATTACACGAGGAATTAAAAAATCTACTGATGTCAAGATGTTTTTATTATTGCTGCCAGTGTCTTGTTCTATTTCTGCTTAATAAATCTCTTTGGCAGTTAAAGCCGAAATTAAGGTTTTGTTTGAATAATAAAAAATAAAAATTTGGAAATCTTGGCCTCAGTCAACAACTGTAGTTTTGATCTTCAGTGGAAATCATGCTGAATTTTCTGGTTTAAGCTCAACCAATTTAAACGTATATGATTATTTCTTTAGACTGAGAATGGGAAGAGGATGATTCTCACCTTGTCACATTTCAGGCTGTTGGTGACCTGCATGATTTTATCTTCATTTACCTATTTAATCAGCTATAACGCAACATTGTGCAAGCTTCTTATGAAATCTAAAATTAGCTACAAAGGCATGGACAGACAACACACTGAATCCACTGCACCAGTGACTTATGAAGCATGGTTAGGCTTCATGTGAGAGGTGATGTAAAACTGCAGTCCCTGGGTCCAAAAAAAAAGGGCAAAGTTTGCATTTTTATGGAGTCTTTCACTTCCTTGGGATATCTTTCACAGGCAACAATTATATTTTTTGAAATTGTACTTCATACCCAACACCGATACCCAGATTGACCCGGTTTAATCTGACCACACACACACACACACATACAGACACAAAAACATGTTTTCTCTCCAGATCTTAGGACACTCAGCCGTCATGTGAGGGGTGAGCACTAAGATCGGGTGCCATATTTAAAGGATGCCCTAATCATAATAGGAATAAACCTCCCCCGCAACCCACCACAGATGTCTTAGGGACGCCCCTCCGCACCCCTCCCCGCCCCTGATCAGAGTAGAATTTCTCGACCTCTCACCTGATTATTGGCCGCTCCCTTGATCATCGTCCCCTTCTCTCCCCCACTCCCTCCCCTGATCATCGGCTCCTTCTTTCCTCTCCCCCAATCATCGATCCCTTTCCGCCCCTTGAATCATCGGTCCCTTCTCCCCCATGATCGTCGGGACCTTCTCCCCAGGCCCTGATCATTGGACCCTTCACCCTTCCCCTCCTAATCATTGGCCCTTTCCCCCACACCCCAGCAACAGCCATCGCCAGCATTCTCTGTTCTCCGTCCATTTCTGGCTATACACCTAAATGAAGCAACCCGCTCTCTATGAGGCTCCCACAGGGGCCCATCCCTTGGCAGAGGTTGGCACAGCCAAGTTGATACAACCAGGTTGGCACGGGCATAGTGCCAACTGGGCACTGCCAACTTGTGCCAGTGGCAGTGCCGGGGGCATTACAAAGCCACTCCCACTCCCCCGTGGGCTATACTTACCTTTATGCCCCTGGCAGACATCCACGATAGATTCACGCCTGTGTGAACCTATTGTAAACCATACTGCTTGGCACACTGTAACTTGATTTTGTGTCTCTGTGTGCCCTGTTTGAGAGCAGATATCCACTCCATCTGACGAAGGAGCAGCGCTCCGAAAGCTAATGGCATTTGCTACCAAATAAACCTGTTGGACTTTAACCTGATGTTGTTAAAACTCTTACTGTGTAAACCACACTGGCATGATGTCATGTTGGCAAGCATCAATATATGACAGGGGTAGTCAATATCTGGCGAGGAGGTGGGTTATTGAGATGGAAATGTATTGAAATTCATGTAAAACACCCGTGTAAATCTGATGATGCCACTAGCACGGTGGGTGGGGGGGTGGGGGGGGGGGGGAGGGGGGGGAGGGGGGGGGTGGGGGGGGGGAGATCCGAGATTGCAATCTTGTGGGTAAGTACTGCGACTTCCAGATCTTTAGCCCCTCACATGAACAGCGAGCAAGGGCTCAAGATCGCCCCCATATGGTGAGCTCATTTGAGTTAGAGCAATGCCAACAACACAGGGTCGATCCCATTCTGACTCAGAGTTGGCCTCCTCGCCCTCATCCACAGTAAAGAAACATAGCACTTTGCATGGCTCATTGTTTTGCAAGTTACAATTCTTCTCATCAGCTGTTAGTTTAGCTAAACAATTTACTAATTAGAAATCGATGGCACAGTGGTTAGCACTGCTGCCTCACAGCGCCAGGGACCCGGGTTCAATTCTGGCTTTGGATAACTGTCTGTGTGGAGTTTGCATGTTCTCCGTGTCTGCGTGGATTTCCTCTGGGTGCTCTGGTTTCCGCCCACAGTCTAAAGATGTGCAGGTTAAGTTGATTGGCCATGGTAAATTGTCCCTTATTGTCAAGGGATTAGTCGGGTAAATATGTGGGGTTGGAATATGTGGGTGGCACGGTAGCACAGTGGTTAGCACTGCTGCTTCACAGCTCCAGCGACCTGGGTTCGATTCCCAGCTTGGGCCACTGTCTGTGCGGAGTTTGCCCCTTAGTGTCCTGGGATGTGTAGATTAGAGGGATTAGCGGGTAAAATATGTAGGGATATGGGGGTAGGGCCTGGGTGGGATTGTGGTCAGTGCAGACTCGATGGGCCGAATGGCCTCTTTCTGTACTGTAGGGTTTCTATGATTTCTATGAATAGGGCTTGGGTGGGATTGTGGTCGGTGCAGACTTGATGGGCAAACGGCCTCCTTCTGCACTGTAGGGATTCAATGAAATCCTTGGTCCAAAATTGTATATTATCCATCGCTATTGATTTTATTGCCCTTCCATAATGTTATCACACAACTCTTATTCCCATTACGTGGTAGAAAATAGGAAGCAAACATTAATATTGGTGTTCTTCATAACTATCCCAGGCTGTGCTCTCAGAGCTGATGATGGCTGAGATCCTTTAAATTGAATTCCAGCGCTGTAAATCAATGCCAGCTATATATTCCATACTTTCATTAACAAAAAAAAATCATTTGTTCTCAGTTTTAATACATTTTCATTACATCAAGTTTTTCTTTACATTTTTCCTGCATCAAACTGTATTAAAGATGTCTTGTCTCAGTGGCTCTTTCTATCGTGTAACGTGATACAGTCAAAGGCTTTAATCACAAACTGTTATATCGCACTTCCTGTCACATTACACAAGAATTCTCGCATCTTCAAAAAAATCAACATGGCAGGACCCACAGCTCGCAGTAAATAATGGCATTTTCACCGCACTGAAAAACAGTCATAAATTAATAACTTATATGTGCCATATATATTAGACAAAATAATAGTGGGTTTGGCATGAATTATGAGCTGTAAAATGACCTTGATTAAAAGTGCGAAGAAAGGATATGCACAATTGCATGTGAGCAGCTCCATGTACAGTGTACACGGATATGTAAACAGAGCATCATACATACACGGAAGCGTAAGAAATAATATTATTTGTACATCTGAACAAAAGACTTAAGCATACTAATTAGACAGTCCTGGGTGGCAAACACACACGGTGATAAACTGCAGATTGGAAAGGAATGAATGTTTTAATATATTCAAATACTGGTATCAATTAAGATTTTGACCTGTAGAATCTTTAGTTTCATTTTCATGCTGTAATTTTTTGTTTGGGTGGGGGGGGGAGGTGATCATTTTATCAATTATTTTGACCCCGTGTCACTGTATCTGGGTCATTCTTGTGACAACACTGTCATTCTACCTTCCAAAATGTTATGTGAAGTGCTGAGGTTTCAAAAATGGTTGTAATATGATGGAATACACTGCAGGATCAAAGGGAAAGGCAAGCGTGATGATTTTCCAATTAATTCACCATTATAATTTCAGCTGACTACAGCTAGCTTAAAGATAGTTTAACCCTTTGCCTTCACTTGAGATCTGTGGTAACTTCAGATCTGAAGTGGAATTGACATAATTTAGGCCGGAATTTTACCGCCCTGCCCGCCACGGAATTGGAGCGGGCGAGGGGCGGACAATGGAAATGTCCGTTGACCTTGGGCGGGATTTTACGGTTTCGGGACGAGCAAGGCCATAAAATCCCGCCCTTTAATAGTTTCAGTTCAAACAAAACAGATTCTCGCAATGAAGATCCGACTAAAGTTTCTGGCACACACTGAAATTATACAACAGGTTTTCTAGAAGAATTCACTTTATGAAGGGAAATAAGAGAATCCAGTTCCTTTACATTGTATTATCTCAATGATGCCATTACTTTCTAATCATACATTCAAAGGCAGCAAAATTCAGCTTCCCGGTGATGCTGGAGCCAATGTTGCGGAAGATAGGACAGCTGGAATAACCAGGTATACCACTTCTGGCAACTTCAGGCAGAGCCTGTGTTAACGCCACATGCTTTTTAAGACCCTTAGTGCAGGCACACTGTGCTTGTAGCACGTAGAATGGGCAGATCGTGACACTAAAAAGGCTCTATTCAGACTGTATTAACTCAGTTAACACCTTTTGATAATCACTGTCAGATGAACATGCAAGGGACTGATCAATCGATTTCTAGGTATAAAAGGTATCAAAGGATATGGTACATAGTACAAGAAAATGGCATTGAAATAAAAGATTGGCCACGATCTAGTTGAAAGGCGGAGCAGACTCAAGGGGCCATTACTCTTGCTCCTATTTCCTATGGTCCTATGGACTACCCTACTAGTATTATTTAAAGAGTCAGCCATTCCATTTGCAGCTGAGGACTTAATATTTTTGTAACAAAGTTTGTAAGTTGCTGTATTGTGTTCTTGGAAGAGTTTTTGTGACATGTTGAATTTGGCAGGGAGGTTGCTACAATCTACAATAAGGAAGAGTTTCTGCCCAGTATCAACAGAAAACCTGCAGCAAAACAGAGTCACTTAGCAACAGAGAGAGAAAACTCACACAGAGAATGGAGAAGGAGAGTTCTCATCAAAGGGTCTATCCGTCATAGGCCTTCAGGAGACATTTCTCACAACTCCAACTCAGCCAGGAGCCACGTCTGAGACATCTACAATGTAGCAAGGTGATGGCCAGTGAATGGTACCACCTCATTCACCAGGACTTACTGAAGCATGGCATCCTTCTTAACATTGTCTTCTTTGACCTGCACCCTTTTTTGTTTAAATATACCTCTGTGGTAGGCCTTTGCATCTGTCTTAATCATTAAATTTGCTCTATGAATGCAAGTTGTTCCCCTGCCTAGATTTCTACCATGATTTAATGTAATCTAAGATCTCCCTCTATGTCCATTTCCCTATTGGATTTTGGATGACTTTCTGGACTCATGTGCCTTATCCTTAACATCATTCTCTCTGCATTATTCTCTAACTCCCAATCAGCCCTGCCCTCTTTCCACCTCCCCTCCCATCCACACACCCCTACCTTCTCCAGCATTTTGCTTCCCTTGACTATTCCATTCATTCATCACTATTCCTCGGCTGGACTGCTGTCCTGCTGGCAACCAAACCTTAAGTTATTTCTCTATGAGCCAAAATTGCCCTCTCAGCTTCCCTTAGCATCTTCCACTGTGTCCACTGTGGCGCCCACTAGTGGCATTTCCAAATAGCCATCTTTCCCCTTTGCTCCAGGCTCCCCATCACTCAGTTTCCTCCTTGGTTCAAATGTTTTAATTTCCTCACCAACTAACTTACATACCAAACCTATCTAATCATGAGTTAGTAATAATTGAACTATTTCTGAATATTTCTTCCTATTCTCAGAATATTATCATTCTGAACAAGTAGGATTTTTGCAATCTACAGTTTCATTTGTGGTCAAATCTAGTGGTATTCTTTAACTGACTTAAACCTGGTTCCTAATTCTTTCCCCCTCATTACTGTTTCCTTACCTGGCGGTATGCCTTGCCTTTCCCAACCTGCTCTGGTGGTGGCATAGCTGTTATCAGTAAGTTACACCTTGAACTCTACCCGTATTTTGGCAAATTTTCTCTATCAGGCATCTACTCTTGTTCTATTCCTCCTCCTTCTCATCTAAAATCCTTGTCAAGCACTGTTCATCCAAGACACACCAATTAATCACAAATACATCCTTTCTTTCCTCTTCCCCAGTCTATGCATTAAGCACCTTCCAATACACCCAAAGATGTGTGAATGGTAAATAATGGGTGATGGTCAAATATACACTTTTCCGCCACCCTCAATATAAAATTTGCCACTTTCCATCTATGCACAGAGTAGGTGGATTGTTGGAGTAGGTTTCGAATGGGTTGAATCTTTGCCAGGTCTTATTTGAATGCCACGTGTCCTGCTCATGTGTGGAAAAGGGGATTGCTGCCAGCAGCTGATAATGAGGAGGCTCTTTGCTACTCGAGTTCCGAGTAACAAGTGTGAAGGAAGCCCAGTATAATCTGTAATGTGCACATCTTAAAGGAAATGTAGTTGTGCGTGTCCTGATTGTTCCCTGTGCCACGCATTCCTGATTGTTGTGCAGTCATGCTGAAAAGGAACACTGAAGAGAACCCATTACCCCAGACTCACTCACCTGAATTGTGGTGGGCCTATTGAATGCATCAAAGGTGGGCAATTATTGAAAAGGAGCAGATCATGGGACCGCCAATTTGCCCATGATTACACACAACAACTTTTTTCTTGATTAGATTATCATCCTAAACTACAAACAAAATCCTATCCGTTCCGAGAGCTTTGTGCATCATTCACATGCATTTCCTGAGAACGCTGTAATTGGAGTATACTGTCACGATCAGCACCATGCTACAGAATAAAATTCCCATTTAGCACAGCACTGGAGTGTAGTGGAGTGTCTAGCATCACCAAACCACTGACACAAAGAGACGTGTACAGCCCGATGCTTGTTTCTGTTCATCACCAGTGAGTCAATTCACAGTTTATTCCCGCATGAAGCATTTAAAATTGCACAGATAGTTACTGAGTGCATAAGATACATGGCAATTGTTCAATTATATTTTGCTGTTGTTAATTCACTGAGAAAAAACCCCACTATATTTATAATTAGCAATAAGGGTACAGAAAGACTTTAGTGATTATTAGAAAAAAAAATCCAGGGGCAGTTAACAGGTTTAATTCTCCACAGAGCAGAATAAAGGGGAATGTAATACATTATGTTACACACCACAACCTAAATGTGCATGACATGCCGCAAGGTAGTTCAGTAACACAGAAGATTTATGAAGAAGGTGTCAAATAATTATTATTATGAAGGTCTCAGCTCTCCCCTTTCATTTCTCGACTGGAACCCATTTGTACAATGCACACAAGAGGCCATTCAAGAATGAACCAAAAAATGGTGTGCCTCATTCATTTGTTCATAGCGGATTTAATTTGCATCAACTATTGAGTCAATTCCAAGGCCAATGCAACAAAAATCAGGCAAAATGATTCAAAAAAATACATTGGGTGCTTGAGATACAAGGTCTTTCTTGACAGACCTTGTATGAAGCTGGATGGCTGATAAAATCAAAAACAGAAAATGCTGGGAAGTCTCAGCAGGTTTGACAGCATCCTTTTTTGGGATAGAATGGAGCCAATGTTTCGAGTCTCGATGACCATTCGTCAGATCTGAGAGCAAAGAGAATCAGCGGAGATTTACTAAGCGTGGGGTGGGGTGAGGGGGGGGGGGGGTGGGGGGGGGAGAATGGGGCAAAGAGAATATGAATGAGGATACAGAAAGCTGAGGAGGTGCTAAAAGTGTCCATTAAGTGATCAGAATGCGTGAATGGCAGAACAAAGGTACAGATTGTTGTCTGCCTGAAGAATGTGGCAGTTGCCCTAAAGGTGTGTGTGTGTGTGTGGGGGGGGGGGGGGGGGGGGGGGTGGGGGGAGGATGGGCGGAATTTTCCCACCCCGCTCACCACAGGAATCGTAGCGGGAGAGGATGGACCATGCAAATGTCTGTTGACCTTGGGTGGGATTTTCCAGCCTTGAGGTGAGTGTGGGGGCGGAGAGAGGGGGCAGGGGGGTAGGGTTGGGAGGGGGCAAGATGGAGAGCTGGAATGGTAAGTGGAAAAATGGAAAGGAGAAAGAAGGATGATAAAATGGATGAATGAGATAAGACAAAATGAAATAAATAAATGGAAATGGGGGGAAGGTGGAGGAGAGAGTTCATGCTCTGAAGTTGTTGAACTCAATATTCAGTCCGGAAGGCTGTAAAGTGCTCAATTGGAAGATGAGGTGCTGTTCTTCCAGTTTACATTGAGGTTCACTGGAACATTGCAAAAGGCCAAGGATGGACATGCAGACAGGAGAGCAGGGTGATGTGTTGAAGTGACAGGAAGATCAGGGTCCTGCTTGCAGATGGACCGAAGTTGTTCAGCAAAGCAATCGCCCAGTCTACATTCGGTCTCTCCGATGTAGAGTAAACCGCATTGGGAGCAGCGAATGCAATAGACCAGATTGAAGGAGGTGAGCAGGAAGGAGGTAAAGGGGCAGGTGTTACACCTTCTACCATTGCATGGGAAGGTGCCATGAACAGGGGGTGAGGTGCTGGGTCTGATGTAGAAGTAGACCATCAAGGTGACTACAGCTTAACTACAGCTCTTCACACCTCACATCCTATAAGGACTCCATCCCATTCTCGCAGTTCCTTCACCTCCGCCACATTTATTCTGATGATGCCACTTTCAAAAATAGTACTGCTGATACGTCTTCCTTCTTCCTCAATTGTGGTTTTATACCCACTGTGCTGGTCAGCACAGAAACCCCCCATCTTGGCCCCTCTGATCCCCCCCCACCACCTGATTGCTGGCCTCCGATCTTATTGAATGGCAGAGCAGGCTCGAGGGGCCAGATGGCCTACTCCTAGTTCTATTTCTTATGTGGCATCCTCCCCTTATTCCTGACTGACTGGGGGAACCTCCATGGCATCCCTTCATTCCAGCAGGGTCGGGCTGCTAGCTCCCCATTAGTGGGGAGCTGTTGTAAACCTGCTGGAGTGAACCACTCCTGGCAAGGGGGCAAGGCTAGCTGGCCCAGAGACTTCAGTCCTGGGCCCGCTAATACGATTTAAATAGCCGATTTCTGGCGAGGAGCTGATGATGCCATCATCATCATCTGGGCCTCGGAGCAGTGCAGCGAGCTGGGAGAATCGCCCCCTTTTACTCTGGATTGCTTATTGTCCTTTTCTACCATCATACTAAATTTTACAATAAAATGATCACTGTCTCCTAAATGTTCCCCCACTGAAACTTATTTACTTGGCTCACGTCATTTCCAAGAACCAGTTTGAACAGTGCATCCTTTCTTGTTGGGTTGGACCCACATTGCTGTAGAAAACATTCCTGAACACAAGCTAGGAACCTTTGCCCCTCTCTGCCCTTTACACAACCACTGCCCCAGTCCACATTCAGGTAATTAAAGTCCCCCATTATAACTGCACAGACCAATATAATTGCACCCTTTTTGTTCCTTAACTCTAGCCAGATTGATTCTGTCCTTGAAGGCTCTGAGATATTGGACAGGATTTTCTTGGCCACACTCACCTCAAGACTGGAAAATCCCACCCAAGGTCAACAGACATTTGCATGGTCCATCCCCCTCCCGCTACGATTCCTGTGGTGAGCGGGGTGGGAAAATTCCGCCCATCCTCTTTCTCCAGCATTGCAATGCCCTTGTTAATCAATACTGTTACCCTTCCTTTTATCCTTCCTTCCCTATCTTTTCTGAACACCTTCTACCCAGGAATATTTAACACCCAATCCTGCCCTTCCTTGAGCCATGTCTCTGTTATCACCACAACATCATATTTCCATAATGCATCTGCACCTGTAACTCCCCAATTTTATTTACTATACTCTGTTCATTCACATACATGCACAGTAACCCTGATTTGGAATTATGGAATCCCTATAGTGCAGAAGGAGGCCATTCAGCCCATTGAATCTGTACTGATTCTCTGGCAGGGAATCCCAACCAGGCCCTTTCCCATAACCCCATATATTTACCTTGCTAATCCCCCAAATCTACACATCTTAGGACACTAAGGTGCAATTTAGCATGGCCAATCCATCGAACTTGCTCATCTTTAGATGTCATTACTTTCTCCCTTTCTCTGAATTCACCTATTAACTTACTATTCTCTATACTAGTGTTTTATGTCCCTCCCAGTATTTTGTGCACCCTGGCATTCCTTTCTAATATTTTCTCTTGGTTCCCACACCCGTGTTGAGTTAGTTCAAAGCCCTCCCAACAGCACAAGCAAAACACTCCAAGAGGAACTCAGTGCCAGCTCAGTCCGTGTGCAACCAGTCTAACTTGTACAGGTACAACTTCCTCGAGAGCCACTCCCAGTGTCCCAGGAATCTGAAGCCCTCCTTCCTGCACCATATTTCCAGACATATTATCTGCCTTATCGTCCTATTTCTGTACTCACTTGCACAAGGTACTGGGAGTAATCCAGAGATTACTACATTTGAGTTTCTTCTTGCTAATTTTCTACTGAGCTCTCCAAATTCTGATTGCAGGATCACATCCCTCTTCCTGCTTCTGAAATCCTTTCATTCTTTATTTTCTATCTCTCAACTTGACTACTCCAGTGTGTACTTGGTCAATCCCCAACTTTTTACCCTCCATAAGCGTCAAATGGACCAAAGATCTGCTGCCCATGCCCTTACTCGCATCAGGTTTTGTTCTTCTGACCTCACTAACACACACAGGTGGTTAATGAACACCTTGAATTTATAAGTCGCATCCTTGTTTTCAAATCTCTCCAGGACCTTGCCCCTCCATTTTTCCGTAAACTCCTCCAAACCCAGGACCCTCTGAGGTACTGTGCTCTTCTAATTCTGACCTCTTGATCATCTCCAATTTTAATCACTCCACTTCTCAAAGCTTCAGCTCTGGAATTCTCTCCCTCCTCTCCATCATTCTACCTTGCTTTTCAATGAGCAAGAAACAGAAATGTTCAGATAGGTGGCCGAACGATGGGTCAAACAGGTATTAAGGAGGGATGCAAAGGATAAGAGAGGTGAAAAATGCAATATGGAAATAAATAAATTGCCCTAATTTAAAATGACTAATCTGTTTGATACTGGCTTAAGCGTACTTTGGCCCCTATCACTCTCCTAAGCCAACACTTCATAGCAACAACTCAAGAATAGTTTTATTTTTGCTAATTCTGCCTGATGCAGTCACTAATAATAAGCTGATAGCCTGGGAATGGCATACATGAGTTGGGTGAAATGGTATCATCCTGCAAAATAACGTTTCCACTCTCACCAGCCATGGTGGACACGAGTCACGTTAGACTGGCTAAGAGCTCTAAAGTACACATAAAATATATAATAGTCTCCTGTTACTGGATATATAACAGCTGCAAAATAGTTTAATCAAGTTTTGCAGGAAAGTAACTGTTTGAAAATTAATCTTTATTTTCTGCTCGTGTTAATTTAGATAAAAATGCGAAACCTGGCTCAGTTTTTGATTTGATTTATTATTGTCACATGTATTAGTATACAATGAAAAGTATTGTTTCTTGCGCGCTATACAGACAAAGCATACCATACATAGAGAAGGAAACGAGAGAGTGCAGAATGTAGTGTTACAGTCACAGCTAGGATTTGAGAAGAATCAACTTAATGCAAGGTAGGTCCATTCAAAAGTCTGATGGCAGTAGGGAAGAAGCTGTTTTTGAGTTGGTTGGTGTGTATCCTCAGACTTTTGTATGTTTTTCCCAATAGGAGAAGGTGGAAGAGAGTATGTCCGGGGTGCATGGGGTCCTTAATTATACTGTCTGCTTTTCCGAGACAGTGGGAAGTGTATAGAGTGTCAATGGATGCAAGGCTGGTTTGCGTGATAGACTGGGCTTCGTTCACGACATTTTGTAGTTTATCGCGGTCTTGGACAGAGCAGGAGCCATACCAAGCTGTGATACAACCGGAAAGAATGCTTACTATGGTGCATCTGTAGAAGTTGGTGAGAGTTGTAGTGGGCATGCCAGATTTCCTTAGTCTCTTGAGATCGTAGAAGCGCTTGACAGACAAAAATACAATTTGTACTTCACAGCAAAGCATTTGAGTTGAATCATGTTTGTATTTGCTCAAGGGACAGTGCTAGTTAAGAATACATTTTGCATATTGTTTACTGGCTAGCATTAAATATGCTGCGTACCCATGCTAGCCAGTAAACACTGGGTGCCAGTTTGTTTTCACTATTTACATACCAACACTTCAGATTGATTCAACTTGAATATATCTTAATGCAACAAACAATGCAAGAGTAATCTATAAGTGAAGTAATCATTCAAGTGATGGGTATGATCTGATCTTTTGGTCGGAATTTTATGAGATTTTTTTCTAAGTATCCAGCTGGCATGAAAATGGGAGAGTTCCCGATCTGTTTTTCAGGACAGTTTTCACACCGAATCTTATGCAGCCAGTCTTCGCAAAAATGGGCTAGACCATTTCTAGCCACTAGAGGCAGTGGACCAGACAGCCAGCAGCTCAGATTGGAACCACAAACTGCGCAAGCTCAGGAAAAGCAAAGAAAAAGCAGCTCTCCTCGCAAAACACTGCCGGGCCAGATACAGCCTCCCCCTTCCCCCCACAGACATCGGGACCAATCCACCTCAACATTACTGACCCCTTTACCCTCTCCAATACCCCTCCCAGACCCCCTTGAACATGGCCCTTTTATCACCTCCCCTGGCCCTGATGGCTGACTATCATGACCCTCTCTCTCCCTTGCTCTTGATCATCACAGAGGCACAAATCGCCCCCCCCCGCTCCTCTCCCCCCACCCCTCTCCCCCCTCCACCTCCCCCCGCCCCCCTCCCCCCGCCCCCTCCCCCCTGCCCCCCCTCCCCCAATCCCTTGTGTCCTGTGTTGCAGGAACAGATATGGATACCTCAGGACCATCTGACATCGCAGCCCCCACTGCTGCTCCCACCCATCCTGCCCCTGACAGCTCAGAAAACTCCTTGGAGGAAGCTGATGAAGGGATCTCCAAGAGTGGCAGCTTCCACCTCGCAATTCGCCACCCCAGAGAATCTCACATCGGTTGGTCAAGTTAGTGGCAAAGCAGCTGCGTCACTCTCTGGTGCACACGACACATTTGCTGATGTCCATCGGGTGGAGGAGGGAATGTCCAAGGCCTCTGGCATGCGGAGGCCGACCAGAGGTGAGGACTCAGCTGGCCCCAGGCTACATGCTGGGCCTCTGAGATCATTTTTCCCTCAGCCGCTGGTGATGCAGCAACAGAGCCAGGGAATGCAAAAGGGGCTGATGGCCACACTGGACCAACTGCAAGGCTGTTGGGAGGAAGCTTTCCCAAAGCTTTCAGGCAGACCAGCTATTGCCTGTCTTACATGGTTCCGAGGCCAATATTGCAAGGGTGGCATCTGTGGTGGAAAGCCTGGGGCAGGGAATCCTCACCATGAGTGGCAGGGTCCAAGCGATGGCTGAGTCACAGCAGGCAAGGCAGAGTCCCAGAGGTCCATGGCCGGGTCACAGTGGGCCACAGCTGAGGGCCTGAACAGGCTTCTCGAGATTCTGCAGCCCATGGCTGAGAGGCTTGAGAGGTTGCAGGAGATCCAGAGGGACAGCACTGAGACACAGCGGGCTGTGGCAGCAGCCTTTGAGAACATGGTCCAGTCACAAAGGGTCATGGCTGAGGGGCTGCAGAGCATGGCCCAGTCTCAGAGGACACTTGCAGCTGCCATTAACAGGTGTCCCCCAACTCAGCGCCATCGTAGAGGGCTCGGCCACCATGGCAAGAACGTCGGTCGTCCTCCAGGACTGGCAGGGTCAGGTGATGCCACAGCTTCTGGAACTCTCTGAGAAGAACTGCTATCCCATGGAGTGACCCAAGGGCCCACAGGAACTCTGAGGGTGGAAGAAGGGCTCAAGCCCACGCCAGGGCTTTCCACCCAGGAGACTGCGGCTGTGGCTACACCTTCTGACTCCCCCCTTCCTGACACCGGGACATCTCAGGGATAGTGGAATAAAGAGGGTGTCATGTATACGTCTCTGACATTTGGAAGCCAGCCAGGGCTCTTAAGGTCCAGGCCCTCCAGAGGACAATTGCCAAGGCATCACAAGCCACGGGGCACGGTAGGCAGCTGGCCACCTCCACCTCCGATGTAGATCCTGGGCAGACACCGAGACGTAGTAGTACACCATGTAAAGTTAAGAAGTTGTAGCGGCACGAAGATGGTGAAGGGCAACAATAGTTTGATAGAATATTTCGGCACTTTAAAGTCTCACTTTCACATGTTTTTGTATTATCACTTATTTTGAAAGCACGTTTATTGGCACCAATAAATTTTATTTCACCCCACACCTGTGACTGATTTCTCTCTAATTAGCCTCTCACAGGAATGTACTTACCCCAACGGTCGCCGGAGGGACACAGCACGTTGATGTCAGTTGGGAAGCCCCTCAATGCCCTGCTACTGAGAAAATCAAGGCGCTCAAATAATTCACTGGCTACAGTGGGTGGCATGAATTGGCAGTGACTTACAGCATCTGCCATGGCATCCCCAGAACCCATGAGAGATTCCCTCCCCCGCCCCACCCCATCCATCCCAGGGCCTGCATGGGGGTTAGTTCTCCCTTACCCACCACCCAGACGTGGGTCCAGGTGCCAGCGTGCATGCGGAACTCAGTCAGACTGGCTTGTACCAAGGCATCATCACAATGGCGCATAGCGAGTCGTCTGCCTGCAACAGAAACTCACTAACTGTGTGCGTGCCCAGACCCACCACTCTGGTGCTACAATGTTGCAGGAGATTGTGGAGGGGAAGGGGAGGGGGCGTGTTAGCGGGGAAGGGGAGAGCGAATGGAACCCATGTATGGCAACACAGGCCCCTAGTGACCAAAGTGCATGGTGATCAGGGCCTCCCTCATTGCTCTCGCATGCCTGACCCTTTCTGCCACCAACCCTCCAGCACCTGGGTGGTGTTGCTCGTGTCATTGTCCTCCTCCCCTTCCTTTTCTTTGTCCTCTTCCTCCTCCACCTGCTGGGCGGCCTCCTCCCCAGTGATGCCCAGTTGGGTCGGCCTCCATGTCCTCCTCTCCTTGCTGCTGTGCCAGGTTATGTAGGGCACAGCACACCATCACCATGCCAGTCGATATCAGGGGGCTACATTGCAGGGCCTCATCAGAGTGGTACAGGCACCTGAACCGCATTTTGAGGACCTCTGTGCACCACTCCACTATTGAACAGGTGGCAACGTGGACCTTACTTTATCGGATCTCCACGTCAGTCTCAGGCCTCCGCACAGGTGTCATCAGCCAAGTCCGAAATGGGTACCCGTCTTAATCACTTATTAGGAAGGGTTCAGCAGCTGCCATAGGCATGCCTGCTCCTGAACTGCTCATGTAATCACTGGAATCACAGTCAATCAATCTTTCTGCAGCAGAAGAAGACTCCAACTATGAGGAGCAGGCCACCGAGTTAGCTGGGGAACATTAGGACTGTGCCTGTGCCAAATGTGAGATAAGACGTTCCTAGGAAGTCAATGAGGATGCATCCAGTCTGCAGTTGTCATTATGCATGCACTGACTCAGATATCTTTATGAGCCTACTTAGTCAATCACTAAATCTTTTCTCTATTCCAGGGCATGTTGTTTGCCCTGATATGAGATTGAGAGTACTAAGTGGCTGGCACTCATTCAGTGCAGATGTCCCATCTGCTGGTCATGTGTGACATCCCTGTGCACTCTAAGCCTTACTGCCTGATGCCCTTATGAGAGTCACACTTGTCAATGATTAGACGGTGCATTTACCCTGTGGGGTGCAGCAGATCATTCATCCTCATCGTACAACTGGCTGGTTCTTTTGGAGGCCCCATGGGTGCCAACCACAGCTTTGACCTCCTCCCAGGTTTCCGAGGTCAGCCAGGAGTGCTTCCTGCCGCCATCCCTGGGAAACAGTACCCCTTGCTTTTCCTGGACAGCCTGGAGGAGTCTCCAGTGAGGGGTCACTGAATGAAAGGGTTGCAGGTTGCTTTCTCTTCTATTTAACATTTTTTCAATGCCCAATCTGAAGCTCCTGGCCTGCAATGGGGGAATAGTTGTCTGGGTGCCTTTCAAATATGGCACCATGACCTTCGACCTCCCACCCCCCCCACCCCCACACATATGAATAACTAATGAACTGAAGAGTACATGATTGCGTGTGTTCAGCCATCCTGCTGCCACCCCCCCCCCCCCCCCCCCACTCCCCCTACCCCACCACCGCCATCCCCTGTCAACCAGAATCACTTCCACTCCCCTTCTGGCCATCGAGCTTAGAGTTTAAAGTGAAAGATTCTGCCCAAAGTGTTACTTCACAAAGTATCAAAGTATGATGAATAGTGTTTGACTTTAACTAGTAGAAACAGGATAGAGTACGTTAGTGTTAGATGTGGCTTGTGCAAGTGCATTTCAGTGTCCATGAATATAAATCACAAAAATAAATTTGGCTTCATTCATCTGGTAACATATACTTGTCTGTAATTTTGAAGAACATATTTTGTGTGATTGAATATATTGTACAGCAAGAGTTACCAAATGAACCTGTATTGAAAATCCCTGCAGATTTGGAAACAAGTGTAGACAGTTTCCCAGCATGCAGTCATTGTAAAAAAAAAATGGAAATGCAACACAAGAAAACTTTCCTGTTAAAGATTTTCCAAGGGTAAAACATTACAAATGAAGATCAATTTTCTTTCTTTAATGATGTTGCCAAATTCAACTAGAGAATTAAGGAAAATTTTCAGTTCCTGAAACATTTCCTTCATTATCTATATCCCTAAAACTGCTATAGACTGACAAATCTTACATAAATTCTTTATGAAGTTTTAAAGTTTATTTATTCGTGCCACATTTAGGCTTACATTAATGCTGCAATGAATTTACTGTGAAAATCCCCTCATCGCCACACTCCAGTGCCTGTTTGGGTACGCAGAAGGAGAATTTAGCACGGCCAATGCACCTAACCATCCCTTCTTTCAGACTGTCGGAGGAAACTGAGCACTGAAGGGAAACCCACACAGACACGGGGAGAATGTGCAGACTCTGCACAAACAGTGACCCAAGCCAGGAATTGGATCCGGGTCCCTGGCACTTTAAGGCAGCAGTGCTAACCATTGTGCCACACCTTCTGAATCTTCTCAATGACAGTGTAAATAATACTACTATCAGAACCTGTAATTCAAGCTCTTCACCTGTTACTATAAGAGTATATGTGTGGCTTATAATGTAACAAAGAAACAACAGGGTCAAGTCAAAGTGTTCTATGCAAGCCTAGGATGAAATTGAGCATTGGGAACTTTCTTGGTCATCCTGCCACTCTACTTCAGTGGGAACTCTATATTCATGTGCAAAAAAAGTTTCTGCTGAACTTCTGTCCCTTCACCAGTCTATGCTCTAAACTCTGGAATTGTCCCCCTAACCTTGACAGCCTCTATACCTTCTTTTGGACCCTCTTAAAAATCCACCTTTTTGACCAAGTTTATGGTCACCTGTCCTAATGTTCCCTTCTTTGGCCCAGTACTAAATTTTGTCCAGAGCAACATCAATGGTTAGATCCACATTCTTTGATCCACTTGGATCAAATGGGTGTAGTGACAATGTTCTTTCCTGACTGATTTCAATCATTTGTGCAAAGTGAAAATAATCTTCGATCAAAAGTAAATAATGAGGATGCTGATAATGTGATGCCTGAAGTTTTGATAATCTCAGTTCAGTTCCTGGAAAATCTGGTCGACCAGAGGAGATAATTAAGGAAAAAGATTTTCCTCTCTTGCGCTCACAATGCAAAACTACGCCTGCTGAGAGCGCATCAGGAAACTTACGCTTCAACCATTTACATGAATGTAAAATTCTCCCCCGGTGTATTTGCCAGGAATGAAGAATATTGAATGTTATACCTCTTTCTTTGCTTTGAAAACAGCTCATAATCACTCATGGTCAAGAGCACAATACATGAGGATGATTACAAAGGATAATGAGGAACACTTAAATACTCGTCATCTAGTTCTCAAGCATTTGCTAAAGTCTTTTAAAGTGTACAATTCAATTTGCATCTGGAACAAAGCCCCTTTTATCTGAGCTAATTTTCTTATCAACAACCTTGCCTAGCTGCCACAGATGACATGCCTTCAGTCTTCCATTTTGAAAATGAGTGAAGGAACAGCCAGTGTAATAATCCCTCTTTCATAAGCTGACGCATGAGGGGAATTTGTAAGTCCCCACCCCCCTGTGTCCCACCCAGTAAGTGCAATTGTTGTGAAAAGACTGTTCCATTCCATTCCCTTCTGCTGCCACATGATATTTTCCAAGCATTTGAGTTTCTGGCTGGTATCAGGTGGGACCCACATGAAGCTGCGGTTTACTAAAAACATTTGTATGAATAGGTGTCCAATTATCAAAAGAATTTTCATTGAGGTAGGTAGGTCATTTTCTTGACAGGAATACATCAAGCAAGAAGAATGAAATAAACCTATCATGTATTTATGGGTAAACTTTCACCTCAATAATTAGCAACTAAATAATACAATCAATTGCATTGTCTGTATTCATACAGACGAATTATGATTGGCAATGAACTCTGCTAAAACCCATCATAAACACAATTTTTGTCTGCCAAAATGATTTGATAGTTTTGAGCAGCGAATAGACAAATAAAAATGAAATGAATTTAATCACTTTAAGTACCAAAGTCAGCAATTTGATCAGGGCTGTGATTCTGTTTTATCGAGGTCTCATTTGAGGTCTCTTTATTTGTGCCCAGTTCAATAGGGGTAATGGTTTCCGACTAGTTTAGAGCTGGATTCTGTTAAATTGATTAAGCGAAAACAATTTATTCCGAGTAGTAAGGTGATGACCCAGCTGAAATGTATGTGTTGTATTTGCATTAGTGGCTCTTATCTGCTGGCTTCAGGGCATTTATGAAATAATAAATCAGTGACCTAGATTTACAGATTTTAGAAATGTGACGAGAAGCGATAACAAACACTGTCAAAATGGAAGTCGGAGAGCCAAAATAGTAGCAGCGAAAGGATTTTTTAACTGTGCTGCTGATGGGGGAAATCACAAACGTGAAGTGCTGATTTGGGTTGAATATGGTTACACATTTATGTCTTGTATATATGTCACTTTGTTCCCAGACACTGGGTGCTGCCAGTAGGATTTTGGTATGCAAGGATAGGACATGGTGTTTAGCATCATGTCTGACCTCCATTATAACATCTGCTGGATGTGATTTTTTTTTCAATTGGCCTTCACATTCCCATAGCTTATCCTTGTGTGTTCCGAGTAGCAGCTTCATTTAAGTGCCGTAAAAGATTCCCTGGTCTTTGGTGGGAGCACTACCAGTGCTATACGCGCTCATTTGTATCTGTGGCTCAGCTTGTAGCACTCTCACCTGTGAGTCACAAGGTTATGAGTTCAACTCCCATTTCAGGATTTGAGCACACTGACAAGGAGGGAATGTTGCACTATCGCTCTTTCTTTTTGGATGAGATTAGACTCTATCTGTACTCTGAGGTAAATGTAAAAGATCTCACGGCACAATTTCAAAGAAGAACAGGGGAGTTATCCCAGGCGTTCTGGCCAATATTTATCCCTCAATCGACATCACAAAAACAGATGATTATCACATTGCTGTTTGTGTGAGCTCATTATGTGCAAATATGTTTCTGCATTTCCTACATTACAGGAGTGAATACACTTCACAAGGTATTTCATTGGCTGTAAAGTATTTTATTATATCCGATAGTCATGAAAGAGCCTGAACCTGATTTCCTTGAATTAGAATGAATTTCAATGTCATTAAATGGCTTTACGCCGTTGTTCGAGGTAACGCCAGATGCTCCACCCCCCCCCCCCCCCAAAACCCCTCGGGGTGATGTCAATAGGGGATGTCAAAGATGGAAACCAGTTATGATGGCCATGCCAGGGCCATGGAGGTGAGTACAGCCCCCCGGGTGATGAGGAACACGGCACAGTGTTGCCCTATGATACCCTGGCACTGTCAGTTTGGCACCATCAGGTTGGCACTGCCAGAGGGGCACTTCCATGGGGCAAGGCCAGAAGCAGGGCTTCTAGGGAACCCCATTGCAGGGTTCCCATTATGTGGGGAGGGAGTGGTGGAAGTGGGGGGAGCGGTTGTGCCTGCATGGCGGTGAGGGGGAGGGGGGGTGTGGTCACTGAGAATGCGGAGAGCGCCCTGATGCCTGCATGGTGTGTGTGTATGTGTGTGTGAGTGTGTGTGTGAGTGTGTGTGTGTGTGTGCCACTACGTGCTCATTTGTATCTGTGGAGGGGGCGGGGCGGGGGGGGGGGGGGTGGCGCGGGCGGGGGATGACCCAAACATTGAGTTGCAGGCAGTGTTACCTTTGTGGAGATGGCTTTGTTGGCTCTATCAGGTCCCACCAGAGTGACAAGCAAAACATGCCCCCTGTTTTTTTTGTGACAAATTTTCAGAAGAACTGGAGTGAAAACCTGTCTGTGTTCCTGGGGAGAAATGCACCAGTTCTCAGTCAGACCCTGAAACTTTGCCATTTTTTTTGGCTAAATTCCGCCCACAGAGTGTAGCAAGTCAAAGAAAAAGCTTGCATTCATCTAACAGCTTTCAGATTTTCAGGATATCCCGAAATATTTTACAGCCAGTGGGTGACTGACTTTTCAAATATAGTCACTGTCAATATGTCATCAAAGTTTTGTAGCCAATTTGCACACAACAATAAGGTAAATGAGCAGTTAATCAGACAGTAGGTGATCCTGGTTGAGATATAAATGTTGGTCTGGACAATTTCCCTCCTCTGCTTTCAGTAGTGGCAAGGAACCTAATATTTTCACCTGACAGACAGTTATAACCTTGGTTTGATGTCTCATTTGAAAGACAGCACCTCCAACAATGTTGTACTCACTCAATAGTGGGCTGAAGTGTCAGATAGTGTGCTCAAGTTCTGGTGTATGTTTAGAATCCAAACCTTTTTCACATGGAGACAAGAATGTTATTTATTGTGCCCAGGTTGGAACTTCAAGTTGAAATGAAATGAATGCTGAGATGGTTTGAAGGCCACCAAATGCAGTACAAAATATTATAAATGCAGTACAAAATGAAAGACAGCTTTTGCTGACAGTTTTGGACAAAGTAATTTTAAATTAGCGGAATAAGGGTGTTCAAACCCAGATTCAAACAAAATTGGGGTGGAGGTATAAATAACATGTGTGAACAGAATATAAGTCATAGACGTCTGATGGGATATTTTAAATGGCAGCTCAGACATCTGCTGAAATTAAGGAGGTATTTCAGTCTCCCATTTTAATCAGGATGCTTTGACAACAAGAAGAAACTTATCAATGCAAAGCAGAAAAATCCAGTGCTGCTTTGGGGACCCATTGGCAACTACCTGAGATATTTGCAAGGGACTTTAAAGAGCAGAAGGGATCCAAAGATCAGCAGTTCCATTGGGCAGCATGGTGGCACAGTGGTTAGCACTGCTGCCTCACAGCACCAGGGACCTGGGTTCAATTCTGGCCTTGGGTGGCCATATGTGTGGAGTTTACACATTCTCCCTGTGTCTGCGTGAGCTTCCTCCCGGTGCTCAGGTTTCCTCCCATAATCCAAAGATGCGCAGGCTAAGTGGATTGGCCATAGTAAAAATTTCGCATTAGTGTCCCAAGGTTAGGTGGATTAGCCATAGTAAATGTGTAAGATTACGGGGATAGAGCGGTGGGGAGAGTCCACTCTGTCAGAGAGTCGGTGCAGACTCAATGGGCTTAATGGCCTCCTTCTGCACTGTAGGGATTCTATGATCAGCCTTGGCCAAGATCAAGGCTGACAGAAAATAAGTACTTGAAGCTGACTGGATGGTTTGAAGGCATTGGAAATCTCTCTCCTTGTACAGGCAGAACACAAGGCCATTATTCCTGGGCTTTACTATTATCTTCCACATGCAGTTTCAGGAGACAACAGTAATTGGGAAAGACAAAATAATCTGCCTCCCAATGCCATGTGCCCACAGTGAATAAGTGGCAAGTGGTGGGAGGCGTGGGCATGGATGAAGGTAAATTCAGGTCTGAAGTGGTGACCAGCCTTCACCATTGCTTTTCCTTCATTTTCTGTAGCAGAATTCCCTGTCAGGAAATGGGTTTGAATTCTCATGCCCTTTGAGTAGGTCAGTATTCAACAGTTAACAGAACGGGACTGTGTTCAGTCAGGAATTTCAGATCCAGTACACACAGAATGATATATGCATTTTTGTGTAAAACTGCTGTGTAATTTTCCATTCTGAATGTCAGAACTTTTATTATAATAAACCTGTAATTTTCATCATCTAGCGTCTCTCATCCGTTCTTTTTACTGTCACTGTCCATTTCTGCAGTCTGCTCATTATAACAATCAATTCATACACTACATCGCATTAAATCCATCAAATTTTGTCACAATAAGTGTGCTAATATATTTTATAACACACTGGATTGTAAGGGATACATTATTAAGTTGTTCCTTGTCATTCTTTGGTTTAAGTGTTGCATTCTACCTGTGCGCGTAGCAGTCTTAAATCAACTCAGGATTATATGCAACTTTGTAGTGTATAACCAACCATCTATCACTCTAAACATAATTGGATGTTATCTATACTAGTGTTACCTCCCTGGCATAAAGTTCTATCAACTGTTACTCTGTGGTACTGGTTGGATCTCTAGTTTTTGTTCACATTCACTGTATTGTATTGCTGGTGCCAACAGCAGAGTGAAGGTAATGCTTTTGTTTTCTTAAATACTTAGTGAAGATATTTTTAACATACTTGTCATGTTTGTTTGTTAAATGGGATGTGGCAATTATAACATCAACATAGAATGATTTAAGCCATTGCCAAAAGGAATGATATTATTCAGGATAGCAGCGGTGTGGTTTATTCAACTTGGGGAGACTGTGGCCTAATGGTATTATCACTAGACTATTAGTTCAGAAACTCAGCTAATGATCTGGGTTCCAATCCCACCTTGGCAGCTGGTGAAATTTGAATTTAATATAAAATATCTGGAATTAAGAATCTACTGATGACCACGAAACCACTGTTGATTGTCGGAAAAGCCCACCTGGTTCACCAATGTCCTTCAGGGAAGGAAATCTGGTCTGGCCTACAACAGAAATGTGGTTGACTCTCAACTGCCCTCCAAGGGCAACTAGGGATGGGCAATAAATGCTGGCCAGCCAGCAACACCCATGTCCCATGAATGAATAGAAAAAAAAGTGTTTTAGCAGATTTTAGACAATGTACTGTTGAGCTAGAAAGTTCTATTTGACATTTACGAATATAATATAGTGAATTACTGAGGGAGCAGATTGCAACACCAGCATCCTGCACTGTAATAGTAGCAGTGAGACTTTATGGGTGGAAAGTACTTCCAGTGTCCAGGGTGACCACATGTGCAGGAAGTGCCTCCAGTTGCAGCTATTCGAAATCCGCGTTTTGGAGCTGGAGCTTCGGCTGGTTTCACTGTAGATTATCTACAAGGATGAGATCTGCATGGATAGCACATACAATGAGATGGTCACACCATAGGTAAAGAGTGTACAGGCAGAAAGAGAATGGGTGACTGCCAGACAGCACAAAAGCTCTAGGCAGGCAATGCAGACGTTCCCTGGGCCCACGTCGCTCTCTAACAGATTTTACATTTTGGATACTGAGAGGGGAAGACAACAAGAGCCAAGTCAGTGGCATCACAAATGGCTCAGCTGCATGGGGGATCGGGAAGAGAAAAAAGAGTGGGATAGCAATAGTGAGAGGGGATTCTATCATAACGGGAACTGATAGATGTTTCTGCAAATGTGACACCAGGATAGTATGTTGCCTCCCTGGTGCCAGGCTCAAGGGTGTCAGTGAGCAGCTCTAGGCCATTCTGAAGGGAAAGGATGAATAGCCAATGGCTGTGATCAATATCCATACCAACAATGTAGGTATGAAGAAGGATGAGGTCCTGAAAGCAGAATATAGGGATCAAGGAAATAAATAGATTAAAACAGAACCTCTAAGGTAGTAATCTCAGCATTATTCCCAGTGCCACGTGCCAGCAAGAACAGAAATAGAATAGACTGGATGTATGTCTGATTGGAGAGATGGGCCGGGATTCTCTGAAGTAGCGCAGGTGGCCGGGAGACATCAGTGAGGACCTTTAGTGGGACTCATGACCAGCATCCAGATGATCACAGGCCTCTCAGGCCAGACATCAGAAATCTCCCCACTGACAGATCAGCGCACGTGTAGTGGCCCATGCAGCGCACTGATTCCGGCCTCTCGGTTGGGATGAGGCCCCGCCTCCACTTACGGGCATGAATCTCTCTGAGGCACTCTGAAGCACAGAGTGCCGGAGGTTCATTCAGGTAAGTATGCCCAAATAATTGTCGGGAAGATCCCCCATTTTCCTGCCCGTTGGGCACTTAGTTTTTGTTTGGGAGAATTCTGACGATGGTATGGGAGGGAGGGATTTGGATTCCTACGGCCTTGGGACAAGTTCTGGGGAAGATAGGACCTGGACAAATTGGATGGCATGACTGGAACCAATATTCTTGCAAGGGTATTTGCTCGTGCTGTTGGGGAGGGTTTACATTAGAGTGGCAGGGGAGTGGGCACCTGAGCAGGGAGACACAAGAGAGGAAAACAAAGATAGAAATGAAAGATAAAAAGATAGAAAGCAAAAATGGAAGACAGAGGAAACAAGGGATAACAGCAAATAGGGCCATAGTACAAAACATTATGTGCAAAATGTTAAGAAAACAAATCTAAAGATATTGTATTTGAAGGCATGGAGCATTTGCAAAAAGGCAGACAAATTCACAGTGCAAATTGGTATACATGGGTACAATATGATGGCAATTATGGAGACATGGCTACAGAGTTATTTGTTATGACTTGACATTTCGGAAGAACAGGCAAAAATGAAAAGGAGGTGGGGTGGCATTGTTAGTCAAGGATGAAATTAGTGCAATAGTGAGAGAGGATATTGGCTCAGAAAATGCAGATGTTGGGTCAGTCTGGGTGGAGCTAAGAAGCAACAGGGGGTGGGAAACATTAGTTGGAGTTGTCTATAGGCCTCCAAACAGTAGTGGTAAAGTAGGGGATGGCATTAAAAAGGATATTAGAGATGTATCTAACAAGAGTGCTACAGTAATCATGGGTGGTGTTAATCTACACATAGAATGGACAAATCAAATCAGCAATAATACTGTGGTGGATGAATTCCTGGAGTATGTTCATGATTTTTTTTTAGACCAGAATGTCAAAGACCCATTTGGGAACAGGTTATCCCAGATTTTGTATTATGCAATAATTAATAATCTTGTTGTGCTGGGTCCTTTAGGGAAGAGTGACCATAACATGGAAGAATTCTTCATTAGAGTGAGTTGTACAGCCTTTTCTGGCACAAAACACAAAAAAATGGCGGATCATGGCTAATGGAAGAAATTAAGGATAGTATTAGATCCAAAGAGAAGACATAAAAAGTTGCAAGAAAAAACAGCAAAGGAGGACCAAGAGATTGATAAAGAGGGGAAAGGAAGAGGGAGAGATTTAGTCGCCCCAATTGCCATGGGCGGAAATTCCGGTGCGATACTCCGGCTGACAAAGGAGATGATGTGGTTCTCTGCCATGTTCTGGCGGACTTGGCACCATGTGGCACTGGAGGACACCTGCTCGTTGTGTCCATCAAGGTCACGGCAACCCTGAGCCTCTTTGCCATGGGGTCCTTCCAGGGGTCCACCAGGAACCTCTGCGGAATCTCACATGCATCCGCCCATAAGTGCATTTGTGAGGTAATGGATGCACTGTATGCAAGGGCTGGGGAATACATTCTTTTTGATAATGATCAGGCCAGACAGGAGGCGAGGTCAATAGAATTCAAGCAAATGGCAAATGGTGCGCAGAGGCGCTTCACTTTTCTCTCGTCAGTCCACCTCACCCTCAGCACAGGCCCGGTCCTGCGCCTGTTCTGCAAGCTCAAGGGCTCTCCCCTCAATTGGAGTCAGGATCCTTGGCTCCACCGTGTCACTGCCCGTCTATGCTCATTCATGGTGGTTGTAGGCAAACTTATCCTGCAGAGGGACAAATGGCACGATGTTAGCAAAGTCAGGTGAGCTGGCGATGATACCTGGCATGTGTGGGCACAGCATGTGAGAAGGGGTGAATTGTGAGGAAGGAAGTACCAGGGAGATGAAGAAGCTTGTGGGAGGTGGGATGGTGGGGCCCTGCTTGGTGGCTGCATGTGGGCTCCAAGTGGCATGAGGAGGGGTGACTGAAAGAGGAGGGGGGGGGGGCGTGAGAGAAGACAAGAAGCTTTTAACCTGGCAGACCAGAGTAGGTCATTCATTTTTTTCCGGCATTGTACCCTCTTGAGGAGGGTGCTGGCACACACCAACATGGACACCATATTTCAGACAGGGTTTGTAACCTTACTGGAGAGTCGCCTGCCAGCTTGCGAGTAGATTGTTAACCTTCTCTCCTCCACGGCATCAAATATGTGGGTGAGGGCCCCCTCCGTAAAGCAGGGAGCTGGCTTCTCTGCCACCATCCTCCTGGCCTGACTGTGAGCAAGTGCTGTGGAGCTGTTTAAATGCAGGCCCCCCTTGATAGAACTGCTCAGATGACCCCCAGGGCAGGTGAATCGATGGCTCATGCCACAGATGTGGCACTTTTCATGTGGGGAAATCTTCTTTTTCAGTCGCTAAAAATTGCGATCCGGATCACATGATCAGGGCTGGTGGGATTCGCACCAATTCTCCTGCCGAAACTGACACTTGGCCAAATATGGGGAAAATTCTGCCGAGTATGAACATAAACTTGCAAGTAACATAAAAATGTGAAATAACTACGTAAAAAGAAAATGATTAGTGAAGTCAAATGTAGGTTCCTTACAGTCCTAAACAGGAAAATATGTAACAGAGTAAAGAAAATGGCAGAGCAATTCAACAACCACTGCCCTCATGGAGAAAGACAGAAATAACTTCCCAGAAGTGCTAGGGAACCAAGGGCATAGTGAGAAGGAGGAATAGACGGAAATTAGCATTACCAAAAGGATAGAGCTGGAAAAATTAATTGGTCTGAAAGCCAATAAATCCCCAGGGCCTGATAATCTACATCCTAGCGTACTAAAGGAGGTGGCCATGGAAATAGTTGATGCATCGGTTGTTATCTTCCAAAATTCTATAGATTCTGGAATGGTCACGGCAGATTGGAAAATGTAACCCCGTGTTTTAAAAAGGAGAGAGGGAGAAAATGGAGTATTACAGACCAGTTAGCATAGCGTCAGTAGTAATGCATCTATTTATTATAACGGGACATTTACAAAATATCAATAGGATTAGATGAAGTCAACATGGATCAATCCAAAGATGTGCGGGTTAGGTTGATTGGCTGTGCTAAAATTGCCCCTTAGTGTCCTGGGATGCATAGATTAGAGGGATTAGTGGGTAAAATATATGGGAGTAGGGCCTGGGTGGGATTGTGGTCGGTGCAGACTCGATAGGCCGAATGGCCTCTTTCTGTACTGTAGGGTTTCTATGATTTCTATGATTTATGAAAGGGAAATCACGTTTGACAAACCTATTGGAATTTTTTGAAGACATAACAAGTACAATAGATAAGGGTGAACCAGGGAATCTTATTGAAATGTGCAAAATTCTGTCATTGCTGGACAGACGGAGGCTGCGATGTTGGTTCCTTTGGCTGGGGAGAGTCTAAAACAAGAGGTCACTGTCTTACAATTCAGGATAAATTATTTAGGGCTGAGATGAAGAGTAAAGGCTTCACTCAGAAGGCGATAACCTGTGGAATTCTCTACCACAGAAGGATGTGGAGGCCTAGTCACTGAATATATCTAAGAAGGAAATAGATACATTTCTAAACTCTAAAGGTATCAAGGGGTATGGGCATGGGAGTATGATGTTGAGATGAAGTATCAGCCACGATCATATTGAATAGCGGAGCAGGCTCGAAGGGTTGAATGGCTTACTCCTGGTCCTATTTTCTATGTTTCTATCCATCTACCAACATTTTCTTTGCTCCTGTGGCCAGAATTCTCCAGCTCTTTAAGCCCCACCACCGCTGCCAGTGAGAAAGCAGAATTCAGATTCTGTCAATCCCTATTCACAGAAGTGGGACTGGAGAATCTCAACCCCGGGCGAGGGCAGAGAATTTCAGCCTATGTTACTATATCTGTAAGTTTTAGATTTCATTCTCAATGCCAAGTTGCTAATACGAGCTTTTGAGAAGTACAAATTGAAGTTCAGATCCCTCAACATTGAACTGATGAATATTTGGAGCAGACTTATATTCTGGCCTGTTACCACAAATTTCTTAAGAGCCACGTCAGAGTGACATTGATGGAAGCTGAGAACCAGCCATCCTCATAGTCGCAAGAGGTACGATGTCCAGCCAGTAGAGTTGCCAGCCCTCCAGTATTGGCCTGAAGCCTCCAGGAATTGAAGATCTATATTGGGGACATTGCTGTGTGCAACCCTGGAGAAAGATTGCTTTTTTTGCCACTTCCTTCAAACATTTTGCCCTAACAAATATAAAAATGTAGGAAAAAGTCTGTTTGGCTGACAGTTAAGCATCATCCAATTGGCTAATGAGTCTTTTTGCTTTCCAAATAGCATAGGAAAGCAGTACATCACAAGGATGGATGTGTTGAGGGACTAAAGACAAGAGCATGGGGGAAAGTGATGTGTTGAAACCTCGAGGAATACATTTAATCAGAGTTGGCAGCCTACAGCAGCAAGTATTGTACATGAATGAGAAGGGAAATGGAGTATCAGATTTGTGCATAAGTGCAAACAAACCATGATTTTACTCTAACCTGCCTAGCAAGAATGCTGCAGTCTCAAATCAGACCAAATGGAATGTAAAATTGGCTATGGTGCAATTAAAAGTTAGGTGAAAATCAGAGCTATAGATTTATAACTCTCTCCATTGTAAACAGAGTTTAGGTCTAGATAATATATGATCCTGATGTGGTTTAATGGAAAAGTGGAGAATATTTTGCCTGCTTCAATAAGGACAAACTACAGCTGCGAGTGTCCAGTGATGCAAATGCTTCCAACAAAATGAATTTCGGCATGGTGGTTGGGGGGGGGGGGGGGGGCGGCGCAAAAACATGGTGCAGATAGGCCAAAGTAAAGGCAGTATTATCTGTGCAGAAAGTCCAGAGCGAAAATGAGACTAAGAGTCCTCGAGGTCTAGTAAACATTTTAATCAAAAGCAAGAAGAAGGGTGTACAAGATGAAATAATAGGAGGAGCTGACTTTAGCTTCTCACATCCTTGCGACGACAAGCCGCAGATTCCAACAACCAATGCAACCCCATACAACAAACCATCAAAGTTGTAAGTGAAATTTTAAACAGCAGGATGAAACACAGCGATGAGGCCAAGAGCGGAGGGAACATCTGAAAGCCCTGCTTTGTCACACAAATAAGTAATTGCTAAACATTTCTGAGTATGAGACTCTTCTGGATAACTATTTTTCTTTACTATAATTTTTTTTGCCTGTTACTCTCAGTAATTTTAAAATTAGTCACAGGCTGTTCATTCCACAAGAACCATTAATCAAGAAGGCAACGTTTATTGTTGAAAATCCTTTATAATCTAGCTACATGACACAGTGTTAGTTAAATATTAACACATTATGGACTGAAGCCATATTTTATGAACTGACCAGTCTCCTGAGGTTTGCTACCTAATTTAGAAAAATGGTGACTATCTTGTGCATTTTAAATGTCTGCTTTGCCTCAATTTAAACATACGTTGATAAATAATGGATAGAAGTCAAACAATATAAATTGCACTGTGGTATAGTTAGGCCAGAAATTATGCTGCAAGGTACTAGTATACAAACACTTAACACATTTGTCTCTCATTAAAAAAACTCTTTGTTTTCCATTTTAGTGGCCATTTATTTTAAACGGGTTAACAACTCCCCTCAGAGTAAAGAGGAATTTCAGATAAAAATGTTAAGCATTAATACAACAGTGTCCACGGCACAGTTTCAGAGCCTTTGTGTTATTTTCTGAGCTATTTGTAACTTGATATTCCTCACTGCTATCCTAATATGATCTGAATCAGGAACAAAGATGCTGAGGGAATGAATGATTTCACACCAAAATTTGAAAACAAGTGAGTTTAGATGAGGGAAAATATATAGTGAAATTAAGTTCATACTGCTGTTGCAGACTGTTAAACATTTGAAAACTTATTTTATATTCCTTCCTGTTAAACTGTAAGAATATATCCATAAGATTCCAATGTCGCAAAATCGATCTCATGATTATGTAAACATCTTGTAAAATATACCATTCATATGCTTGATTTAATGAAGAACCCTGATAGAAAAATCCTAACTGACATTTTTCAATACCTGACAGTAACAGTTTCTGTCATACCATTCAGATCATGCAAATTTGTGTAGCATTCAGAGATTTTATAGGGCTGCACAGTAGCACCATGGTTATAGCACTGCTACCTCACAGCGCCAGGGACCTGCATTCGATTCTGGACTCAGGTCACTGTCTGTGTGGAGTTTGCACATTCTTCCTGTGTCTGGGTTTCCTCCGGGTGCTCCAGTTTCCTCCCACATGCCAAAGATGTGCAGGTTGGGTTAATCGGCCATGCTAAATTGCCCCTTAGTGTCAGGGGGACTAGCAGGGTAAATATGTGGGGTTACAGGGATTGGGTCTGGGTGGGATAGTTGTCGGTGCTCAATGGGCTGAATGGCCTCATTTAGCACTGTAGAGATTCTATGATTCTATATGCAATGCTGTGAAAATGAATGCAACATTCACATTTGCTCTATTCTGTATGTACGAAGAGTGTAGTGAGCCTTGTTTTTTTACCTTCCAGTAATAATGTATGTGTCCAAGCACTTAAAGCAGACAAACAACAATAATTGTTTGAACAGCACCTAAACGAATTGGGGAAAATACCACATGTAACTGTTGCATTCAAAATAATCAAACCTTCAGACACTTTAAATTGCAACAATTGGCGCATCATCATTTTTGTCATTCAACTGAATTTCCATCCTCATATATTTTAATACCTAAACATATTCTAAAACAATATCACCAATCATTCGGTTAACACTGATGACTACTTCCGATTTTACCTGGATAGAAAAAAGAAAAATACAAATAATTCTCAATAAGGGAAAGTAAAGTTTTGTTTGTGACTGAAACCATATAATGGATTTAGGATTCCACTTATAAAATTTGAGTTAATGCTTTGCTTCTTAGCTGAAGCATCTAAACAGGACCAGGTTACTAATGCATTTCTAAGAAGTGAGGGTATGTGTTCCTCTTGTACTCTTCTTGTCCAGTACTAACATGTATTATTCCATGTGTTAATTGTTCTAACTGCAATTTTTCCTCATTGTCCCACACTAAAGGATATCCTCATTTGTCTATATAGCTAATAAAATTAGAATTAATTTCTCAAATTAATTAAGACAATTAACATGGGAGGGGAGGTGTTGAAATTTTAAAAAAAGATCTTGCCATTAGCTTTATGAATGAACTAGTTGTGTAGGATTGAGGCTATTACATACAATCACTTGTTTTGAACAATTCACATATGACCACATATAACAGAAGTGCCTATCTAACAAGTTAAAATTTGTTTATTAGTCATAAGTAAGGCTTACATTAACACTGCAATGAAGTTACTGTGAAGGGCGGCACGGTAGCGCAGTGGTTAGCACTGCTGCTTCACAGCTCCAGAGTCCTGGGTTCGATTCCCAGCTCGGGTCACTGTCTGTGTGGAGTTTGCACATTCTCCTCGTGTCTGCGTGGGTTTCCTCTGGGTGCTCCGGTTTCCTCCCACAGTCCAAAGATGCGTGGGTTAGGTTGATTGGCCAGGTTAAAAATTGCCCCTTAGAATCCTGAGATGCGTAGATTAGAGGGATTAGCGGGTAAATATGTGGGGGTAGGGCCTGGGTGGGATTGTGGTCGGTGCAGACTCGGTGGGCCGAATGGCCTCCTTCTGCACTGTAGGGATTCTATGATTCTATGAAATTCCCCTAGTCGCCACACTCCGGCGCCTGTTCGGGTTAATGCACCGAACCAGCCCACCTTTCAGACTGTGGGAGGAAACCCATGCAGATATGGGGAGAATGTGCAAACTCCACACAGACAGTGAGCCAAGCCAGGAATCAAACCGGGTCCCTGGCGCTGTGAGGCAGCAGTGCTAATTGCTGTGCACCGTGCCACCCTTACAAGCATCACCCAGACAAGGATTTGAACCCTGAACCCTCAGATTGAAAGTCTGATGCTCCACTGACTGAGCTACCCAGACCCAGTATCATGGCAGTATCATTTCACACAAACTGCAGAACTCCATGGCAGAAGTTGCAGCTTTTATGCATGATTATTCAGAATTGGAAGTTGCAAAGCACACTTCACAAGTTACATCTTGATTCTTTCCAATTACTAACTGTATTCTTCTGATTAGAACAGATGTCTGTCCTCAAACACATGAGCCAGAATTTTATGTTCTAAGAGCAGACATGCAGCCAATGTGAATTCTCATGAGAAAACGTTGGGCTTGCATCAGTTGGCCATTGCACCATATTAGGGTCAGCAGACACACGCTGGAATCGGAATAGCACCTACCAACAAGTAAACAGGCAATTAAGTCCATTAAAAAGCAGATAATGCAAGCCAATCTGGGGCCACCCAATCACATGTGCACAAGAGCTCTAACCCTCTGTTCCTTTATTTAAAGAAAGCGCAGGTGGCAACCTCCACTTTCTTGTAAGAAGTCTCAATACTAAGTTCATGAAAGAGTTTTGGAGACCCCCATGGGCTGCCTGAGTACTTCTCTAAATCGAGCTTCACTCCAAACGGTGCTAAACCTGAATGATGTCAATTGAAAAGCGGAATACTGCAGATGCTGGAAATCTGAAATTGAAACAGAAAATGCTGGAAATATTCAGCAGCTTATGACAGCGCCCATGGAATGATAAAACAATTTGCTCCCAGCCAAAAGATTCTTCCATAACCTGCTAGGCATTTGCAGCATTTTCTATTTTTATTCCAAGTTATGTAAAGCTTCCCTTTATGAAGGAACCTGAGCATTTGGCTCTAGTATACTTCAGCATCAGATAAGGATCTAACTCCAGAATCATGTTGTCATACACACAACCCCAAAACCCCTTTGCAGTGTTATGAAATTAGCAACCTAACCATAGCATCAATCGTGCTCCTCTACTAAAGCATGTTATGGGGAATTTTTGAAAAAAAATTCCTCACTATAATCTTGTTAAACAACCAATGGAACTATCAAAAGAACCCACATTTAAATTCATCAGGAATATGTTTGATTTGATATCTTCTTGTGCAATGTTGAACATCAAACTACAATCCTAGTCTGACAACTCAAATTTATAAAGAGATCAAAGTACTGAATGTACTGAACAGAGTACAAATACATTAATATTGAACAAATATTTAGTTATATGAACAGTGAATTAATTGATTGTATCACGTTCCCATGTGTATCATGAAGACACACACTGGCTTTAGATATAATACAGCAGTGGATAAACATTGTAAATCTGATGGTTTTAAAACCAATAATCACCGAATAGAATATTAACAAACTGGTATGAAATATTTATGTTTGATTTAATGACAGAATATTATTAAAAGAGACATTTGAATTGGCATGAAATAATTAAGATTGCAACATATTTCTCAAATTGTAAAGGCCAGAAGATATGTATCTTTTTTTCCTTTTTCATGGGATGTCAGCATCATTGGCAAACCAGATGAACAACCAGCAATTGTTGCTCATCCATAATTGTCCTTGAGAAAGTGGTGGTGGCCCATATTCTTGAAAGGCTGCAGTCCGTATGGTGTAGGTACACCTATTGTGTTATTAGGGAGGGAGTTTCAAGTTTTTGACTCAGCGACAGTGGTGGAGGAAGCTTGAAGGTGGTGAATAATGTGCCAATCAAGTAGGCAGTTTTGTCCTGAATGGTGCTGGTTTCTTGAGTGTTGTTGAAGTTGCACTCATCCAGGAAAGTGTGAAGTATTCTTTCACTTGTGGCTTGTAGGTAGTGGACAGGCTTTGGGTAGTCAGGAGATAGGTTACTTGCCACAGAATCAATCATGCGTTTATTGAGTGAGCAGTATTTGTATGGCTGGTCCAGTTCAGTTTCTGATTAGCGACTGCGGGTTTCCCGGTGGCATGGGGAGACTTCAATGGGAATTCCCATTGGCAGCAATGAGACCAGAAGATCCTGCCACAGGCGAACTACACGGTACTCCCACCACTGGGAAAAATGCTGAGGGGAGGCCAGAGAATTTCACTTGCAATCTACTGGAATGAATGTAATTTACAGAACAGCATTTAAAATGATAGATCTAGGTGAACCCTGTGGCAGGAAAGCTGGAAGATAAGCAGGTAAGTAAGGCAAAGTCATTTGACTCTCAGCTAACTTCACTGTACATCTCACAATTGTTTTTCTGCCACCTTTAATTAACGTTTACTATAGGGACAACAATCAAACAATGCACCCGGGCACTGCACATATGCTGAGAAGATGCCATTATTTTACTGAGACTGACCCAAAACCCCTTTTTGGGAAAGTGATATCAGGAGAAACACATGAAGAGGTGAAAGATGGCTTGTGATCATTTTTGACTTTATTGTGATAAAATAGAAGAGAATGTAAATATCATGTTACTGATGGAAGTGATCAGAGGACTGAACTAATGATCTGGAGACACAAGTTCAAATTCCACCATGGCAGCTGGGGAATTTAACTTGAAATAAATCTGGAATAAAAAAAACCCCAGTTCGTTGTGTCCCTTAAGGAAGAAAATCTCCTTCCTCGCCCCAGTCTGGCCAATATGGGACTCTAAACTCACAGTAATGTGATTAATTCTTAACTGTCCTCTGAAATAACGTCGCAAACCACTCAGTTTTATCTCAAGGGCAATTAGAGATGGGTAATAAATGCTGACCTTGCCAATAATACTCTCATCCCGTAAATGTAAAAAATAAGAATGTGTACTGATGCCAACTCTTGCCGACTCATGGAGGTTGGACATATAAAGGTGGGAATGCACTCACCTGATGCCCTCACGTGGCGATGGTGCTTTGCTATGCCAAAGACAGTGGGGGCAATCTTACGAAAAAAAATCTAAGTCAAGGTTGAGCGTGAAAATGGGAGAGTTTCTGATCCATTTTTTGGGCGAGTCCAAATCTGTGATTTTATGCACTCAGTGCATGAAACAAAAGCCTCAAAAAATGTTACTCGCCTGTAGGGGGAGGGAGCGGGGCTTATATCACCTGAACGCAGGTTGGGAGTAGCAGAGGGCACCATTGTGCATGCGCAGAGCCGAGGGACCTGTCACCCAGCCTCTACCTCTCTCAGGGGGCCAACGGCCTGTCACCACCCCCCTACTCACCCAGACTGAATCCCCCCTCCTTTCCCCCACTGATTGCAACTGCAGAGTGGCAGCAGACCCCCTGCCTTCCTCCACCAATCTGTAATGCAGAGTGGCAGTGAACCCCCTCCCCACAATTGGTAATACAGAGTGCGCAGCAGTCCCTCCCCCATCACCGATCAGCCCCCCCCTGATCTGGCCCCACCCTCCAGTAGGCCCTGCCCCGTTGGACCTGCACCCTCAGGACTTGCCCCCTTGGCACTGCCCAGTGCCGATGGGCAGTGCCAGGGTGACCGTTGGTCACTGGCAGGGTACCGGACTGGCAGTGCCAGGCTGACATTGCACAAGGGGCACCTACATTTGCTCCCAACCTCACGGGGGGGGAGGGGGGAGGGCTCAATGGTCTCCGGACCTACCGACGAGGTCATTGCTCGGGACCAGCTGAGATTCTTGCCGGAGAGACCCTGTTCCAGCAAGGCCACAGAGGATAGTGAGCCTGGACGATAATGTCCCGTACTCGCTAATTTCATTTAAATTATATTAAAATTAGATTTAAATAATTTATTCAGCCTCGTGCCGGAAATGGGCGTGAGGCTGACCTCGCTGCATATCGAGTGCCGGTAAGATCATGAGAGGCAAGAAATGGGCTCAAACCTATTTCTCAGGTCTCATGCAATCTTACCGGCTCGCCCCGTCCATTGGCCAGTGGAGCACAATGGTAAGATCGCCCCCAGCGAGTTTCCCAGCTTCTTTGTAAACTGTCAGTATCTTGAAAAGTGTGTGTCTGTACTGACGACCGATATAGAAGACATTGCCTGTGACTGCTTCAAATGAGACTGTGCCATAAATGTTGAGTGCTTGCATCAGCTTCATAGCCATAGAGAGAGGAGTGCAGATAAGTGAGAGTGGCTGCAAGATGTCCTGCAGTACACTGGCACTACTATCTTCCTGCTTCCTTGGTAAAGTGCACATGTATTCAAGCTAAGGTAATCAGATGGCTTGGCCTTGTTGGGATGGGGTTGGTTATAGAACAGTGCATCTTAAAGATGTCTTCAGAGTCTTCTGTACCTTAAATGCAAGTCTTTATTTATGACTAGAAGTATTTACATTTGTACAGAAAAGGGGACAGGCTCGAAGCTGGCTCAAAGTTTAGATCTTCACCCGCCTCGGCTCAACACCACTTTGGCCTCTGGGTCTGGGTCACACGTGTGTTCTTATATCAGTGTGTGGGTGGTACTGTACTCAGCCCACATTAACCCTGCACGTGCCTGTCTGTGCATTTTATAAGAGAAGGGGCAATATCTGGTGGGATGCATCTACCTTAAATGCTGTCTGATTCTTCTTCTCGCCATTTGCCGCTGCCCTTGCTCTCCCATAATAATGGCTATTATCCCCCCTGTAGTGAGTGATGTGCTTCCTCTTGAGAAGATCTATGGGGTTGGAGGGGAGGGGAGGGGTGGGGGGGGGGAGGTGGAATGTGAGGTTTGAAAATCACAGAATTGGGACTCAGTGGGCAGCTCTTTTAAAGATCTGTCAATAACATGATAGACCAAATGTCTTCCTTAAATACTAAAACATTTTATTCTTTCTTCCAATTATGTCTTTAAGCAAGGATTGACACCACACTGGAATTATATTCTACAGGGTGTGAAACCCTATTGAAGCGTAGCTATCTCTTTCATTGGTTTTGGGCCAAGCCTTGACTACTGACTTATAAATTCACATCGCTCTGCAGCGGTGCAAAATGTGCTGTATAAATGAACTTATGAATCCATGGCCTAAGCCTTAAATATCTGCTCATTTAGCGTAACTAACACTGGAATAAAACTGCACAGCTATGGATATTCTTTAAATGCTTACTGCTAACTGTCTTCGTTGCAGGCACGATTTGGTTTCTGTGCAGACTTGCTCATCTTGAATCCTTCCCGTGCAGTAGCCATTCAAGAGTTAATTCACCTTCCACAAAGATTTCATTTTCAGAAACAATAACTCATACACTTCAACCGTGGTGATATCATATTCGCATTTCATGTTTTTATTGCTGCCATTACATTTAAACAACGCACTGTTAATTCTGTTAATTAAAAAGCTGATTGCTTTCGCCAGCCTGTGATCTCCATTTGGTGAGACCATATGTTGAAAGATTATCTGTTGTAAACCTCAAGAGTCAATTCAGTGCTGCATAAGTGTCGCAAAGGAGTTGTAAGGTGAAGCACAAATACCCGAAGTAAAACTATATCAAGCTACTTTGTAATTTTAACACGTGTCCCACTTCACATGCCACACATTGTCTAATTTTTAAATACGTATAAAGGTAATTAGACTATAACAGTGTTTATATGTACAATAAACCTTTGATTACTTGATTACAATAGCAGGTTTATTTGTAGCACATCTAACTAATAGCTGAAATAAATTAACTCTTTCAGAACCAAATCTTCTGACGTGGCCATTAACTTTACATTTTGAAGATATTGTGATAGCAGGTCCCATTTCCACAGTGCAGGAATTTTTACCTTCACTTTTTAGGCAAAATCTGCTGGAGTGAATAATTTTTTTTCCATTACAAAACCCGACCCCCCTTTTCATTCCATTGTTGTCTCGCCATTCCATTGAAAACTGCCCATGAGGGCATTCCACAATGCTCAAGTGTCGCCACTGGTGGGCTGACATTTAAGGGAATGGAATCCTTGTCCCTCTACCTCCGGTAGCAAAAATGAATCAACCCCACCCTTCGAATTGAAGTTCATCTGCATTTGAGCACAGTTCCCCACTGGGAGGACAAAAAGGCCAAATTTTTCAATGCTTCCAAAATCAGACACTCCTAACTAATTGCTCAGGGGCATAGGTTTAAGATGCAAGAGATGTACGAGGCAGATTTTTTACACAGAGAGTGGTGGGTGCCTGGAACTCGTTGCCGGGGGAGGTAGTGGAAGCGGATACGGTAGTGACTTATAAGGGGCGTCTTGACAAGTACACGAATGAGATGGGAATAGAGGGATATGGTCCTCGGAAGGGTAGGGGGTTTTAGTTAAGTCAGGCAGCATGGTCGGTGCAGGCTTGGAGGGCCGAAGGGCCTGTTCCTGTGCTGTAATTTTCTTTGTTCTTTGCTCTAATATAGCATCATAGTGAAATGCAGCTCAGAGTTTCCCTATAATCAACCAAACCACTGTAACAAATCAAATTCCCACTTCCCTCACTGTCTTGACTTTTCAGGTGCCAGTATTTCACAAGCATACCAGATCATGGGCAGTTACGTGCCATGCACACAAAGTCACTGGGCCTGGGATAGAAAGTTCCAGAACATTTTAGCAGCTGATTGAGTGGTGTTCAAACCTAGTCCCAGAGATTTAAAAGAAAGGATGTCCTGAACCATTCTAGAACATAGGTTCAGAATCACAATATTGCCACCGAAGAGATGATGAGAAGTAAATTCGAATTAATTTCTTGGGATTAAAAATGTGGTGAATAACTGTTCAATTACTTAAGACTCCTGTGTTGATTTCTGTGTTGTTGTGGCCAGAGATCGAGGGAGGTTATTACCAGAGGGTATTACGTCAAAAGTGTTGGCAATGAGAGCACTTCAAGTGGAGTTAATGACAGCTCTGGAATTCACTTTGCTCAAAACGGGGAAATTAAGCCAACAGCAAAATTCAATGAATGGATCAACAACATTAAGGAGAATACCTCAGAGATGAGCAGACTGTTGAGTTTGAAGAAAAGCTAACTTATTTACTCAACAGGGGTGAGACTATTACAAAGGAACTTAATGACTTTTCTTTTCTTGAGGACATGAAAAGGAATCATCTGGTGGGTTAACTGCAAGAGGTTCTGAAAGATCGTTTTGTTTGCCCCTGGACCTAAAGACTAAACTTATCACGGGAAGTGCCCATCGGCAGCTCTGAAATGACTAAGAACTTTCATAGTCGGTTTTCATAATGTTCGCATGGAAAAAGTGCTTCCTGCAACTTGAAGAAATGGAAAGCCTTTTTTTTAATCCCAGAATGAGCGAATCCCCTTTTAAAATCTGCAGTCCAAGAAATTAGACAGACAAAATTGAGAAAAAAAACCAAAGCCCACATTTATTTCATGTTATAAGATTCTGTTAAAATTGTCTTCCAGTAAAGTGAAAGTTTCCCAACAATGATGAGGATAAAACGAATCAAATGACATTTCATCGTTCCACCATAATTAGCCTATGGGGGCAGTGCACAAGAATGCGCTTGTGGTATTTTAAATGTTATCTTTGTTCCTTGTCATTAAAGTTTAATAAAAATGAATGTGAAATTGGGCTTGGTTGTACCCATTTTTAAACACACCAACATAGGGACAGGAGTCAGCCATTTAGTCCCATGAGACTATTCGACAAGATCGTGGTTGATCTGCATCAAAGTTCACATACTCTCCCGTGTTTCATATCCTTGAATACCATTGAATATCAAAAATCAGATTTAAAACCTACAATTTATGAGGCATCAATAACCTTTTATGGAAGAGGGTGCTAAACCTTTAACGCCCTTTGCGTGAACAAATGTTTCTTAATTTCGCTCTTGAAATCATAGAATCATAGCGCCCGATTCTCCCATCGCGACCCGCAACTTTTCTGGCGGATCTGGTCGGGAGAATCGTGTCGTTGGCCTTTTTCCGAGATTCGCGCATGCGCTGGGAACACATGCGCGGCTCCCAGAGTCGTAGAATAGTCGGAGTCCAGACCATGCTGGAAACCGGCGAGAAAACAGATAAGTCAATTGAATCTTTTTTTAATGTAGTTTAAATATGCTTTGCATGTCATTATCGGGAACTTGCCGGGCCCAATAGAATCTCCCACCCCGCCAGGAGTACTTCATTCCGGCAGAGTTTAGAGTAGCTCCCTACATTCGGGGAACTAGCAGGAGACCCCGCCGGAATGAAGGGGGAGCAACTGGGCACCCCCCCCGGGGGTCGGGTGGCAAGGGGGGGTAGTACCCCCTGGGCATGGACATCCTGGCAGTGCCAGTCTGTGCCCCTGGCACTGCCCAAGGGGCAAAGTGCCCATGCCCAGGGGGCACCTGGGCACTGCCCACCAGGAATCGAGCAGTGCCAAGGGGGGCAGGACCTATTGTGGGTGGGGCATGGGGTGATTGGTGGGGGGGGGGTGGGTCCCGCTGCCACCCTGCATGGGGATCGGTCTGAGCTGGACCGAGGCCAGCAATCAGGGCAGGCTGGGGAGGGCTGAGTGGTCTGCCGGGGGTGGGGGGGGAAGGGGTGGGGGGGGGGCTGCCTCCTGGGGGGGTCACAGAGGGTCTGCCGGGATGAGAGGGGTGGGGGGATCGCCACTGCTGGGGTGGTGGGCTGTTCATCGGAGTGCTCTGAGGCGGGGAGGGGGAGGGGGCAGGGCTGGCCCGGGAATTGTTGTGGGAGCCGCGATCAGGCCGTTGGGGGGCGGGGGGGTGGGGGGGGTGGCTGGAGGGCCGGATTGCGGTGGTCCCATGCTGGCCAGCGATCGAGCTGGCCAGCAAAGGGTGAGACTGACAGATCGGGGCCACTGCACATGCGCAGAGCTCCGGAGCTGTCAGTCTGAATAGGCCCCGCCTCCCCCCGGGTTTTTAATGAGATTCACGATTGGGACCTCTGCAGTGCACAGAGTGGGGAGATTCAAGTGTGAAGTTGCACCGAAAAAACAGTCATGATCTAGAGCAGTTTTCCCAGCAATTCAGCACTTTCGGGAGAATCGCCCCCATAGAATCCCTACAAAAGGAGGCCATTCAGCCCATTTAGCCTGTACCGACCACAATCCCACCCAGGCCCTATTCCCATAATCCCACACATTTAACCTGCTAACCCTCCTGACACTAGGGTCAATTTAACATGGCCACTCCGCCTAGCCCGCACATCTTTGGACTGCGGCAGGAAACCAGAGCACCCAGAGGAAACCCACACAGAGACGGGGAGAAAGTTTAAACTCCACACAGACAGTGACCGAGGCCGGAATTGAACCTGGTTATGACTCTAATTGTTGGTCTCTGCCCCCTAGAATAACTCCTCAGAGACTGGCGTCCCTTCACCAGACTCCTTTTATTTACAAACTCTATTTCATGCATTTTAAAGTTTATTTATTAGTGTCACAAGTAGGCTTACATTAACACTGCATTGAAATTATTGTGAAAATCCCGAGTCGTCACACTCTGGTGACTGTTCGTGTACACTGAGGGAGGATTTAGCATGACCAATGAATCTAACCAGCACATCTTACAGACTGTGGGAGGAAAACGAAGCACACAGAGGAAACCCGCGCAGACACAGGGAGAATGTGCAAACACCACACAGGCAGTGACCCAAGCCAGGAATTGAACCTGGGTCCCTGGCGCTGTGACACAGTGGTGCTAACCACTGTGCTGCCCATTGTGCTTCTGTTACATGATCAGAATCCAGAATGTCAGGATGCCTGACACTCCTATTTATATGCACAGATTAGGCTCTCTGATTGGGTAGGTAATTATGACCTCAATCAGGGAGCTCATACTCTAAGAGGCCGACCTCATGTGCTTTGTTGAAGTCGTTACATCCCTCCCCCCCCAAGTCCGAGGTATCTCAGTGGTTCATGTGCCTCATGGGTCTCTTGCAACGTTTCAGCAACTCAGCATCCGACGTGGGAGGAGTGTATCTGACAGGCACCCATCTCTTACGATATGAGCACCGGAGTTCTAGTTTGCCTCTTTCCTCGGGCAGCAGAGGAGCATCCACGGCCTCATCTGCAGTGTCCATTATGGACTCTGAGGTCCTAACTAAGGGCAATGGAAATGCAGGGCTGGTCAGTCTGGGAAGACAGTCCTCATTCTCCGCCTACTGGGCATAGTTGGCTCCGGGATTAACTGTAATTTTGAGGTCCAGATGTTTATTCACCCACACGTATTCTGTAGGATGCCAGCTCCGTCCTACATTCAACCGTTCCATGTAACTATGTGGGACCATTTGCGTAATTCTTTATCCAAACATTTTCTCCGGCCTCCAATTGTGTCTGCTGGCTACTATTGTCATGGCCTTTGCATTGGGGGCTTCTTGTTACTTTTCCACCATCCCCGCCAGGTTTGGAAATAGCAAACTTCATCTGGTGCAGAGTCATCTGCCCATGAGCAATTCTGCAGGTGCTATTCACATAGTGGCGTGGGGATTTGTCCTATAGTTCAATGACCAACGGAAGAGCTTGTTGTCCATTGATGCTGCTGGCTGTATTTTTAACCCATCTTTTAAAGTCTGAACCACCCTCTCCGCTAGGCCATTTGACAATGGATGGTATGGTACCGTCCTGATATGCCGAATCCCATTCAACTTCATGAACCGGGTGAACTCCTAGCTGGCGAAAGCCGGTCCATTGTCAGAGACCAGCACCTCCAGGATCCCATCCTCGTCGCCACTGATTAACTCCTCAGAGGCCAGTGTCCCTTCACCAGATCTCTTTTATTTACAAACTATATTCCACTCCAAGAGTGCTTCTGGTACACAGTCAGAATCTGGAGTGCCAGAAGACCTGACACTCTGATTTTTATATGCAGGTGAGGCTCCCTGAGTGGGAAGGTAATTATGACCTCAATCAGGGAGTTTATACTCCAAGAGGCCAACCTCATGTGCCTCGTTGACATCATTATACCCCCAGTCCCAGATAGTTCAACCAGTAGAAAGAGTTTCTCTAGCTAATCTGTCTCTTCCCTTTAATATCGAAAGCTTTGATCAAATCATCCCTTAATCACCCAAATTTAAGGGAATATTATCCTAGTCTGTGTAATCTCTCCTCAGAATTTAATCCTTGGAGTCCAGGTATCATTCTGAAAACTCTACGCTGCATTCTCTCCAAGGCTAATGAATGCTTCCTAAAGGGTGGTGTAAATAGCTGCTCACAGTATTCCAGGTGTGGACTAACCAGGGCTTTTTATAGCTTAGGCACATTTTCTATTCGACTATATTATTGTGTTATTCTAAATATAAAGGCTATTGTTCCATTAGATTTTTTTGAGTATTTTCTCGACCCCCTCATGACATTTTAACGATTGATGGATCTGGATTTCTGAACCTCTTTTGGTCCTCCACTGTTCCTAATCTTTCACCATTTAGTAAGTACCTTGTACGTAGGCATCATGAGTGTTCATTGGAAGACAGATGCACACCTGCAGGATACTCTTTCTGTGGTTACATCCCACTTGGAAAACGATCAAGTAGGACCGCTTCCTGTTTATAAAGGCCACAGGCTGGTCTGAGGAAGCTTTCATGGTCACCTGGGTGCAATTGATTACACCCTGTGGAAAGCCTGCAATGGGCCTGAAGTCAATGGACCGCTCTGCCTGGCTGTCAGGGTTAGTCTTATAGTGCATGAACTTTCCAGCCCTATTGAACAAAGCATTGGTGACCTCCTTAATAGGTCCCACCATATCCGTATAGATCCCTGGAAGGAGCCAAATGCATAGAAGTTTGACACAGCAATAACTTTAGTGCCACTGGCAGTGGGTGTCCATCAAGTGTCATGGGATGCAGGGCACCCTGCAATATTATCTACAGATTGGCAACAGCCTCCCTTAACAGCGTGAGTCTTTGTTGGCAGGAGTACTCCAAAATCTGGAAACATGTCTGAAAACATCGAGCAGAGATGCACACTGTCTTGTTACTTGTTCCTGCTGCCTTTCTCCTCAGCATTCTTCTGCAATCTGTCCAGCAGGGTCTGTTGCTGCTGCTACTCTTTTACAGCTGCACCATAGAAAGCATCCTTTCTGGGTGTATCACAGCTTGGTATGGCTTCTGCTCTGCCCAAGACCGCAAAAAACTACAGAGTCATGAACGAAGCCCAGTCCATCACGCAAACTAGTCTCCCATCCATTTACTCTGTCTACACTTCCTGCTGCCTCGGAAAAGCAACCAGCATAATCAAAGACCCCATGCACCCCGGACATTCTCTCTTCCACCTTCTTCCATCAGGAAAAAGATACAAAAGTCTGAGATCACGTACCAACCGGCTCAAGAACAGTTTCTTCCCTGCTGCAGTCATACCTTTGAATGGATCTACCTCACACTAAGCTGACCTTTCTCTACACCTGAGCTATGACTGTAACACTACATTCTGCACTCTCTCCTTTCCTTCTCTATGTACGGTCTATTTTGTAAAGCGCGCAAGTAACAATACTTTTCACTTAAGCAAAAACAGAAAATGCTGGAAAATCTCAGCAGGTCTGACAGCATCTGTGGAGGGAGAATAAAGCCAACATTTCGCCAGGGTCAGAATGTTGACTCTATTCTCTCTCCGCAGATGCTGTCAGACCTGCTGAGATTTTCCAGCATTTTCTGTTTTGTTTCAGATTCCAGCATTCACAGTATTTTCTTTTTAACACTTTTCACTAATACATGTGACAATCAAAAATCAAATCAAAAATCAAATCAAAAATCAAATCAAATCAAAATCTGATATCAGTAACTCTAGCACCTGGTCCACCCTCTCTTTGGGCTCCTCCTCCTCCATCCAGGGCTTCAGGACCGCAGGGTGGACTTGTCCCATTTCATTCCTCAAGTTTCTCTTGCTTTTCAATGAGAGCATGGCTGAGACACTGAAAAGCCCTGATAAAACACTGGAATCCACAGGAATGATGGCAGTGACGTGAGCTTGCATGATTTCAGTTTGAGCTTCCTCTGGAGCACACTGGCCAGAATTTTACCGCCTCGCCTGCCCCAGAACTGGAGCGGCGAGGCTTGCAGAACGACATTCTCCATTGGCCTTGGGTGGGATCTTATTAGCCTTGGGCAGGCAAGGCAGTAAAATTCCAGCATCTGAATTGGATGAAAGGCTGTTTGTGCTTCACCGGCTTTCAGATGCTGCATCACGGTTGGGTCCACAAGTGTGCCAATGAGGTTGGGCATCACTTTCACACAGGAAAGGCTGAGCTCCAAGCTCTGTGCAAAGTCCTTTGCCTAGTCAAGGCCTGGCTGCTCCAAGTTGCTTTGCATTGACCGCAGCTTTTCTGACAGGCTTCCCAATATATCAAACATTTTGTTGGGCATACCCATCGGTGTTCTTCTGTAGCGCAACCCATGGAAATATTCATCTGAATCTTCTGTGGCATGACCTGTGTGACCTCTGCTCCCCTGCCCCTTTCCCTGCCTGCAGCATATTCATTCCCAATGTCTCAGCATATGCCGGTACGGCTTCGAATATTTCCTCCAGATGAGCGCAGTGCCAATAGCTGAGCACTGGCTGCCGGTATGAAGTCCAGTGAGGGTACTGTGTCTTCATAATCAATCTCTCCTGGTGTTCTTCCACTGCCTGGTCAGATTGCAGCTTTTAGGTATCTCAAAGGTAAAATACACACCCCCAGATTTTATTTTGTCAGCGTGTCTCAAGACCTAGTCTGAAAACTCAGCTGCGCATCTGGTTTTCAGTCAGAACCTGACAATGACAAATTATGGGAACATTCCTCCCAAAGTATGGGTCGGACATTCATTGTGACTCCAGACAAACAAATTTACCCTCCTATCTATCAATTTAAAGTGATTCTAGTTCGCCCACTCATGCAACATTTAACAAAAAATGTAGTCATGTGAGATATATGTTGAAAGGAAGAATGTCATAAATTTCCCAGCAGAAGCTGGTTAAGAATTATCTTTTGGTTATGAAATAATAAGATAAATTTCCTCTGTGCACTATGCGTAATTAAGTTGTAAACACATTTTTTATGAACTGGTTTATGATTTCATTTCACACAACTCACAAAGAATTCCTTCTCCAGTATTAATAAACTAAATTTAATATTTGGTAGTCTCTGACACTCTTTTCCGGACCACAGGAAATATTTTAGGTCTGTTTTGCTTTGACGCTGTTGGTGAAAAACTTCAATCTTTGAAATTTAGAAAATAATCTTTTTTGGATTGAGAACAATGGTTGAATAGTGTTAGATCTGGTTAAAATAGGATATATTTTCACGGCAAGACAATTTTCATGAACGTTGGAGCTATTTTGTATGGTTGCTAGCAGGGGATGAAAGCTATTGATGTACAGGTTGACAAGCATCAACAACCTGACCATCAGTGTTTCATAACTTTGGCAATGACAATGCACATCCACAGAATGGCCTCCAGCTTAGGTAGATTCTGCACAAAGCTAACAGGATGAATTTTTTGAATCCCCATTTATAGCAAGGTGTGATCAGCGTTTGTTGTGGGCTAATGTACTTCCCATGGGTAAGGAGTCAGATTATCGACTGGAATCTATCAGCAAATACTGGCGTGAAGGTTTTGTGTCAATAGTGCCAATATCTACAATTGAATCTAAAAACAAAAATGGTCATTCACGAGGCAACTTCTCCAGGTGGTTCCATTGATAAAACCTAGCCTGATGTGTTTATGTATCATGTTGCCCTGTGCTGAGTTAGCGAGTGTCAACTAGAACATGTGTTCATGAGTAGAAAATCTACAAGAGATCCTGTTCTTTATAGTTAATGATGACTGATGCTGAGAAGGGGTAATGCTGAAGCTAGAACCTGTGGATCACTTGCAGCTGAATAGGTTTCCAACACTCCGATTGTAGATTTTCAAAATATAAGAATAGGAGTAGGTAATCTAGCCCCTCAACCTTGTTTCACCATCCAATGAGGTCATTGATGATCTGCAGCCTAACCTTTGCGCCCCATCACCATATCCCTTTATACCTCTGGTTAAGAAAGATCTAACTATCTCAGATTTGAAATGAACAATTGATCGAGCATCAGCTGCTGCTTGCAGAAGATAGCTCCAAACTCTTACCACCCTTTGTGTGTAGAAGGATTTCCTACTTTCATTCGTTATGAGATGGTTATGTTGTAAAATGTTTCCTTCACCTTAAGGGGAAACAGAATGTAGCAAGGATGGTGGCCATACTAAACCTCTGCCTGGAGTCAGGCCCTTCTAATCTGGTTGTCATTGAAAATAAATCTAACTTGAAACCTATTAAATATCAAGTGACAGTTTTCACACCTGGACACAGAAAAGGCTCAGCTGCCTTTTGGATACAAAGGCAGATAGAGAAATACAGTGCAACTGCTGTGAAGTGCAGGGAAAGATTGTGTCCATGATAGCAGCCAAGGACCTGGATCTCTTCAAAAAGAAAACAATACAGATGGAACACTTGGAGATTTAAGGAACAAGCTGTTGCTAAGGTAGACCTTCCTGATGGAAGTCAGAATTGGGAGATTCTTGCAGGGAATACTGGCTTTTAAAGGACAATGGAATTTTCAGGGAAGAGTCAGCCTGCTGGAAAGCTGGGGATCTCTTGTAACTAGATCTTGTGTGGTCTATATCTTCCACAAGTCCGGTACACTGTGTAGTGAGTTGTAAGACATATCTCAATTGCATTAAATTTTCCTTTAGTTTGATATATTATTTGCCTGTTAATTAGTGATTGATTGCTATTGATTACAGTTTGTTTGTCACAATAAGAGTCATAAAATGTGACATTCTGTTCTTCAGGTTTTTTCTGTCAGATGTTGGGAAATTTTTTAAAAGTTAGGTTTCTACAAGAATCATAACATAGTGAGTTGAGGTGCCAAATCAATTGATGGGCTTGTTATGGAGAGAGAGCCTGGTCTTAACAACCTTTCACAAACTCTTATCTAGCACATTTCTGAAAATAGCCTTCATTTTCTGCAGAGTGCCTTTATACAAGAGTACTGAAAATCTTCTGGGTGCTTAATTCCACTCTATTTAATTCTGGCACCTTCTCTTTCTGGTGTCACCACAGTTTGAATTCTGTTAATGGGTGGACCATTTCTTTGTAGTGGAAGTATCCCTCCAGGGCCCATACCTATTCCAAGCTCGCGCTATTTGGGTTAGACAGTAGACAAAAATCCCTCCATCACAGCCCCGACAACAAACCAGGTCTGAAGGGAAATCCAGCAAGAGGAAGATCCACATGAACTGGAATTATCAGAGCCACTAAACTTCATAACAGGAGTCACTGAGCTGAGAAGAAGAAGCACAAAATGAAATGAGAAGAATACAAAGTTGTGCAGTGGTACAAGTTGGATTAACTCATTGGCACTTCACTGTCTTAGCATAGAGTGCTCATGATCTTGCAGCTTTGGTTCATTCATTCTTGAGGCTTGGGCATCACTGGCGAGGCCAGCATTTATTGTTCATCTCTAATTGCCCTCGAGAAGGTATGGGCGAACTGCCTTCTTGAACCGCTGCAGCCCACCTGGTGTAAGTGCAGCCACAGTGCTGTTAGGAAGGGTTCTTCGGTATCTTGACCCAGTGAAAGTGAAGGAACAGAGAGGAAAACTGAAATCTGAATTTACTTAAAGTAGTCATTCATCACTGAGAGGAGAAAATGAAATAAATTGCAATCATCAATGACTGAGAACTGTTTTTTAATCAGTCCCAAAAATAACTATTACAAGTCAGTTGATTGTAAATTAACACACAGAATGCTGAAAATTTAATAATTTGAATTGAACAATATCATATCTAAGATTTATTCCAATAAAGTAAATTGTATAAAGTTTAGGAATAGAGTTCCACCAATGTTGCATAAACCGACTGAATATGTTTACCAGAAATCTTCATCAACCCAATACTTCAATATTAGGTTGAGTTTCAGTGCCAAATAACTGGATCCCATTTATGTGTAACTTTTAAATTAATTTGAACCAATTCCACTGGGCAGCCAAACAGGAACATTGCAATTAAAAAAAATATAACAATCAAAACATGATAGTAACACAGTTCTATTCAAGCTTACCCTGGTGGGAGGAAAATTCAATTTAAACCCATACCACCAAGGAGGACAGGAGGCATGGGGGGTGGGGGGTGGGGGGGGGCAGTGGAGGGGTGGGGGGGGCGGAGGTAGCATTTCAATTTACCATCCTGTTCCACATCGGATTCCCCTGGCCACTCGAGCTGCTGCTGCCATCCATTAACCAGCTGTCACTTTCTATTCAATTTGGACAATAGAAATGTAATGTCCGAACTATTTTGGAGTTTGTGGGTTTTACACGGAAAGAAAAGACTCGGTTTGCACATATAAATTCAAACTAACACACACCAGGTTTTATTAAAAGAGATGGTTTCTGTTCCGCACAGAATACAAAACTGAAAGTAAAACAGCAGCTTGTAGCAACACCCGAATGACATCAAATCATGTGATCACTCTTAAAGCAACCTGCAACCTTTTAAATATATAACAAGAAACCACTTGTGTGAATGTATCCAAGGCCAAAATCTGGGCCTGTATGGAATTAGTTCTCACTCTACCTTTTGTCCATTTAAAACTCACTGGGAGTTAACTTTACCCATCAGAAACAAATGTATAGTTGAGCCTTAACCTTTAGCTCACTTTTTATATGTCTTTTCTCAAAACACCAACAGTTGTTTCAGTGTTTTCGATTGCACAAGAGCTAATCTCTGCATCTCTCCATTTCCTTTTTCCTTGCTGTCTTGAGGTTTTTTCTGATCAAACTTCTCTCAGCTTTTCACCATCAATACATCACTGCTTCTTCTGAAACATTTTAGAATGCTCTTTTCCTGTCCATCCCATCCAGGTATGCGGGTGAAAATGGAAGTCAGAGCCACTGGATCCTGGAAAGAGTTTGAAGGCTGCTTGGTGCAAAAGTGCCTTGGGTGAAAGGCCACCTTTGGTGCCTTGGTATTTTGTCAAAACTATAAAAAAAAAGGAATGAAACAATAAACAACCCTCACCCCTCACAGCCCCTCAAAACCCACACACTCCCCATGCTCCATCCATGTCAACCCATGTTACTTAATGCCTCCCACCCACTCTCAATAGCCCTTTATACCATCCATGCCAACCCATGCTACCACCCATTCCAATAGTCCTTTATAGCTCCCATGCCAATTTAGTGCCAACTCACGTCAATCCACGTTCACCACCCAACAGCCTCCATGACAACTCATCCAGTATCTATCATGGATAGACTTCAAGATCTATGCTGAGATGAATAAAGTTTGTGTCTATTGATGAATTCACTGTGTTTAAAAAATCTCATTGATAAAAACCCATTCACTATGTTTAACTTCCTTTCATCTTTCATAAAAGAAACAAGCATTTGTTTTGAATTCACATTCAAAGACATATGAGCACTTGGGGCTGACAATCAAACTCTGAACTGACTGCACCCAACTGTGATAATAATAGGTTGTGAAATCAGTCATGCAGTACTAGTGCGGTAATGATAGCTCTCAGAATTTTGCCAAAACAGAGTGAAATAGCAAGTACTGATTCATCACTGCAGGCAGTTTTTTTGTTACATATTTACAGTGAAGTAAATTAAAATCCCTCGAAAGTTCAATAGGTCTCTAGACATTTTCTTGACAGCTCTGTTGAAAGTTCGAGTCAGCATAACAATTTCAATGGCTGAGATTTTCTGGCCATTCCCACCAATAAGATCTTCCAGTCCGCCGATTGCAATTCCTGCCGTAGATTTCCTGGTAGCAGGAAGTGGGGTGGGGGAGGGGGGCGGGGGGGGGGGGGGTGGTGTGCATAAAACAGGAAGCCCCATTGACCAGTAGATCCTGCATCAGCCAATGGCAGGTTGCCTCCATTGTTGGAAATAGACTGCAAAGGGACTGGGAAATCCCATCCTATTTCTCCAAAGAACTCTGGTAAGTTTAGATTTCCCCAACCAGATCAAATCATGTTTCTACGAGTCAAAACTAGATCCGATTGAGACAGCTGCACTTTAACATATGCAGTTACCTCCGTGAGCCATGGATGTACTACTTAGAACTTGCTCCATTTCACCATCACCCTACAAAAATGGCAGGGGATTTGTTTCAGGTTCATGAGTCCATTGTCATTATTGTTAAGCTTTTCCATCTGCATGAAAAGTGAACATACTAACATATGAATTAGGAACAGAAGTAGGCCATTCAGAACCACAAGACTGCTCTATGTCTTAATAAGATTATGGCTCATCTGATTGTGGCCTCAACTCCACATTCTGCCACCTATTTGTGTGGTGATTGTCCCTTTAAGGACAACACAGCAGAGTAAAGGTCATTTGGTTTGGGGAACCGATTAGGATTGAGAATGGGTAATCAACCCCGAATGCGGAGTTCTCTCTTAGGCAGAAGACATGTAGAAGGCTAAGGGCAGCCATGCGGCTGCAGTACTGATGTGCAGTTTCTCTTAGTTATAAATATCTTTTGTGTTTCTAATGATGTCTGTGAAAGAGCATCTTTACATTTGTTGATGAGGATAAAATTATCATGACACTACCTATGGCCTGACACCTGTGAGTATCCTGTTTTAATTGAAGTCTGAAAAAGAAATACTCACTCGAATGCCTCTCTTTGGGTAAATAGGCCCTTTTGAGATGGTGAGATTTTGCCTGACCCTGAGTAATGAAGAATCAAAAGATTTGGATAGTTTGAAGCTGTGTGCAATGGAGAGAACATGGCAAGATTCCTGTGTTAGAACCAACAAGAAGGGTGGGCAAAATGCAGAAACATACTTCCACTTACATTGTAGAATAGGAGGTTAGGCGGTCTGGGTGCTCAGTGCATTGGAGCAACTGAAGGGCAAATGCAGCACAAACCTGAATTGGTTGATACAGTCAAAAGTTTAAAAATGTACAGAGAAAAAACAAAATCAAGAGAAAATAACCTTGCGAGGCAAGAGCTGTGGCTTTAAATTTTAAAAATGGAACTTAAGTTAAAAAAGAAACAAAGAGTTCCTGAAAAGCTTTTTTAACAGAAAAGAGAACACAGAAAGCAGTGCTTCAAGTAAAAAAAAATGCCCTAAATGAGCTGCAGTTAGGTCTTCCGAAGCATGGAAAAATCAAGAGGCTGAAATTGACAATTTCAGGATTAGAGCAGAGCCTGCGAGGGTTTCATGGCAGCAATCGCTGCGCTGATGGACTTCAACCAAAAGACGGGAAATTTTCTCAATCTATTGTTTTCGCCTCTCCCTGGAGATCACATGGTCTGGAATGGGGGGGTGGGGGTGAGTTAATAGGTTGTGATGAACAAAGCATCGTAGCTGTGAGGGACAGCTCGGTGGATAGGATATTAGTATGTAGATAGGCTGGAAAATTGGGCGGGGATCCTGAATTCAGGATTCAATCCTGGACCGGGGAGCGGCGCGGGCTTGGAGGGCCGAAGGACCTGTTCCTGTGCTGTATTGTTCTTTGTTCTTTGTTTATTTCAAGAAAATAGAAGTAGTGCGTTTAAAAGAAAATGACCCCTTGGACCTCGACAATGTTGGGTCTCTGAGTGAAATTGACACAAACAATTGGCACATCAAATAGAAGGAAAAAAATGTATTCTCCAAGCAGTCAGGAAAAACTCCAAAGATCGCTAAAAGGGCTTTCCTTCATTAAAAGTGGAATTTCTAAAAATTCAAAAAAGTGAGCAGCCAGGTTTGCGCCAAAACTTTAAAAGCGCGGAAAAACACAGAGAGAAAGTCGGCAGCTGCTGACAGCTCAGTGGAAAGAAAATGACAGTCTTAAAGCTGAAATGCATTTAAAGAGGTAATGCATTTAAAGTGGCAGTGCACTTAAAGCGGCAACCACAAAAGAAACAAATAGCGATGGACAGGAAAATTGGAGAAGATCCCAGATCGAGGGCAACACTCAAAAAAGTACATAAGTAACAAAGGGACAATCACTACACTGTAAAAACCTTTGACTCTTTTGTTTATCAAAAATCTATTTACCTCTGCCTTAAAATACTCAATGACCTGTGTCCCCTTCTCTCCAGGGAAGAGAGTTCCAAAGACTCATGATTGTCTGAAGGGACAGATTTCTTCTCATCTCCATCTAAAATGGGAGACCCCTTATTTTTAAATATGACCTCAGGTTCTCATCTCTCTCACAAGGGGAAACAGTCTTTCAGCATCCACCCTGTCACCCTGTCATCCACCCCCTAGGATCTTATGTTTCAGGAAGATCATCTCACATTCTTTTAAGCTCCAATGGATACACACGCAGTCTGCCCAACCCTTCCTCAAAAGATAATGCTCCCCTATTCCAGGAATCAGTCAAGTAGCCTTCTCTGAACTGCTTCTAACATATTCATATCCTTTTTCTTAAATACTGAAACCAAAACTGTATACCATACTCTAGATGTGGTTTCACCAACATCCTGTACTTTTATATTTCATTCCCCTTGCAATAAACCACACCATTCCATTTGCCTTCCTAAGCACTTGCTAGACCTGAATATTAACTTCTCTCAATTCATGTATCCTCCGTATCTCAGAGTTCTGCAATCTGTCTCTATTTAAATAATACACTGCTTTTCTAGTCTTCCTGCCAAAGTGGACAAGTTCACATTTTCCCACATTATACTCCATCTACTAAATGTTTACCCAATCCTTTAACCTATCCATGTCTATTTGCCGACTCCTTACTTTCCTATCTATCTTTGTGTCATCAGTACATTAAGCAGCCATACTTTCAATCCCTTCATCCTCCAAGCCATTGGTATAAATTGTAAATAATTGAAGCCTTAGCACTGATCACTATGGCACACCATTCATCGTGTCATGCCAACCTGGCAATTACCCATTTATGCCTACTCTTGGTTTCCTGTTAACGAACCAATCCTCTGTCCACATTAATATGTTACTCTTACAGCACGTGTTCTTATTTAGTATAGTAACCTCTGATCTGTAACCTTGTCAAATGCCTTCTGGAAATCTAAGTACAGTCTTCCCTTTATCCATGTTACTTGTTATTTCTTCAAAGAACTCCAATAAATTCGTCAAACTTGATTTCCCTGTCACAAATCCATGTCGACTATGCCTGATTGCAATGTGATTTTCTAAGTACCCTGCCGTAACCTCCCTAATAACAGATTCCAGCAATTTCCCTATGTGTTAAGCGAACTGGCCTGTAGTTTCGTGCTTTCTGTCTTGAATAGAGGAGTCACATTCACTTCTTCCAATCTGATTTGATTTGATTTACGGCGGGGCGGCACGGTAGCACAGTGGTTAGCAATGCTGCTTCACAGCTCCAGGGACCTGGGTTCGATTCCCGGCTTGGGTCACTGTCTGTGTGGAGTTTGCACATTCTCCTCGTGTCTGCGTGGGTTTCCTCCGGGTGTTCCGGTTTCCTCCCACAGTCCAAAGATGTGCGGGTTAGGTTGATTGGCTATGCTAAAAATTGCCCTTAGTGTCCTGAGATGTGTTGGTTAGAGGGATTAGTGGGAAATATGGGGGTAGGGCCTGGGTGGGATTGTGGTCGGTGCAGACTCGATGGACCGAATGGCCTCTTTCTGTACTGTAGGGTTTCTATGATTTGATTTATTATTGTCACATGTATTAATATACAGTGAAAAGTATTGTTTCTTGCGCGCTATACAGACAAAACATACCGTTCATAGAGAAGGAAAGGAGAGACTGCAGAATGTAGTATTACAGTCATAGCTAGGGTGTAGAGAAAGATCAACTTAATGCAAGGTAAGTCCATTCAAAAGACTGACAGCAGCAGGGAAGAAGCTGTTCTTGAGTTGGTTGGTACGTGACCTCAGACTTTTGTATCTTTTTCTCGAAGGAAGAAAGTGGAAGAGAGAATGTTCAGGGTGTGTGGTGTCCTTAATTATGCTGGTTGTTTTGCCGAGGGAAGTGTAAACGGAGCCAATGGATGGGAGGCTGGTTTGCGTGATGGATTGGGCTACATTCACGACTTTTTGTAGTTCCTTGCAGTCTTGGACAGAGCAGGAGCCATACCAACTGTGATACAACCAGAAAGAGTGCTTTCTATGGTGCATCTGTAGAAGTAGGTGAGAGTCGTAGCTGACATGCCAAATTTCCTTAGTCTTCTGAGAAAGTAGAGGTGTTGGTGGGCTTTCTTAACTATAGTGTCAGCATGGAGGACCAGGACAAGTTGTTGGTGATCTGGACACCTAAAAACTTGAAGCTCTCGGCCCTTTCTACTTTGTCCCCATTGATGTAGACAGGGGCATGTTCTCCTTTACGCTTCCTGAAGTTGATGACAATCTCCTTCATTTTGTTGACATTGAGGGAGAGATTATTGTTGCTGCATCTGTTCACCAGATTCTCTATCTCATTCCCATATTTTGTCTCGTCATTGTTTGAGATCCGACCCACTACGGTGGTGTCGTCAGCAAACTTAAAAATCAAATTGGAGGGGAATTTCGCCGCACAGTCATTGGTGTATAAGGAGTATAGTAGGGGGCTGAGAACACAGCCTTGTGGGGCACCGGTGTTGAGGATGATCATGGAGGAGTTGTTGTTGCCTATCCTTACTGATTGTGAGTTAGGAAGTTCAGGATTCAGTCACAGAGGGAGGTGCCGAGGCCCAGGCCACGGAGCTTGGAGATGAGTTTCGTGGGAATAATAGTGTTGAAGACTGAGCTGTAGTCAATAAATAGGAGTCTGACATAGATGTCCTTGCTATCTAGTATTGAGTGCAGGGCCAAGGAAATGGCATCTGCTGTGGACCTGTTGCGGCAATAGGCAAACTGTAGTGGATCCAAGTAGTCCGGGAGGCTGGAATTGATTCGTGCCATGACTAACATTTCGAAGCACTTCATAATGATGGATGTCAGAGCCACCAGCCGATAGTCATTAAGGCACGCTGCTTGGTTTTTCTTAGGTAACGGGATGATGATCTTCTTCTTAAAGCAGATAGGGACCTCACATTGTTGTAAAGAGAGGTTGAAGATGTCTGTGAATACCCCTGCCAGCTGATCTGCGCAGGATCTGAGTGCACATCCAGGTAGCCCATTCGGGGGCAGTTGCTTTCCGTGGGTCGACCTTCAAGAAAGCTGCTCTGACATCTGCAATGGTGACACCAGATACATGTCCATCCAGGACTTCCAGGGTGGAGGGCATGCTCTCACTGATCTCTTGCTCAAAACAGGCGTAGAATGCATTGAGCTCATCAGGAAGGGGTGCATTGGAGCTGGCGATTTTACATGCCTTCATCTTGTAGCCTGTTATGTCTTACAAACCTTGCCATAGTTGGCGGGGGTCGGTGTGGCTAGCCTGGGGCTCTACCTTGGTCCGGTACTGTCTTTTGGCATCTTTGATGGATCTCCTTAGATTGTATCTGGCTTTCTTGTATAGGTCAGTGTCGCCAGATTTGAACGCCTCAGACCTGGACTTCAGCGAGCATTGGATATCCCTGTTCATGCATGGTTTCCGGTTGGGGAACACACAGATTTGCTTCTTTGGCACACAGTCTTCTACACACTTACTAATAAAGCCAGTTACTATAGTGGCGTACCCGTTCAGGCTGGTCGCAGAGTTCTTAAATACTGACCAGTCCACTGACTCCAAGCAGCCCCATAGAAGATCATCCAATTCCTCAGACCAACGTTGCACAACTCTCTTTGATGGATTCTCCCGATGGAGAGAATCTGATGGGGCATTTCCAGAATCTAGGGAATTTGGGAAAATTAAAACCAATGCATCTACTATCTCTGCAACCGTGGGCAGAATATGCAGAGTGTCACAGCAGACAGGAAAAGCAGCATTCAAGCCTTCATCTCTGGTAGCAGCTTTCTTCACCAGATTGCTCTGCCAGTCAAAAAGGAGAAGTGCACTTCTCCAGCTTCCACCCTGAACACGTTAAAGAAGCCATCCCCTACGGACAAGCCCTCCGTATACACAGGATCTGCTCGGATGAGGAGGATTGCAACAGACACCTCCAGACGCTGAAAGATGCCCTCAGAAGAACAGGATATGGCGCTCAACTTATCAATCGACAGTTCCGGCGTGCCACAGCGAAAAACCGCACTGTCCTCCTCAGAAAACAAACACGGGACACGGTGGACAGAGTACCCTTCGTCGTCCAGTACTTCCCCGGAGCAGAGAAGCTACAGCATCTCCTCTGGAACCTTCAACATGTCATTGATGAAGATGAACATCTCGCCAAGGCCATCCCCACATCCCCACTTCTTGCCTTCAAACAACCGCACAATCTCAAATAGACCATTGTCCGTAGCAAACTACCCAGCCTTCAGGAGAGCAGTGACCACAACACCACACAACCCTGCCACAGCAACCTCTGCAAGACATGCCGGATCATCGACATGGATGCCATCATCTCACGTGAGAACACCATCTACCAGGTATACAGTACCTACTCTTGCAACTTGGCCAACGTTGTCTGCCTGATACGCTGAAGGAAAGGATGTCCCGAGGCATGGTACATTGGGGAAACCATGCAGACACTACAACAACAGATGAATGAACACCGCTCGACAATCACCAGGCAAGACTGTTCTCTTCCTGTGGGGGAGCACTTCAGCGGTCACGGGAATTCAGCCTCTGATCTTCGCGCAAGCGTTCTCCAAGGCGGCCCTCACGACACACGACAGCACAGAGTCGCTGAGCAGAAACGGATAGCCAAGTTCCGCACACATGAGGGCAGCCTAAACCGGGATCTTGGGTTTATGTCACACTATCAGTAACCCCCACAGCTTGCCTCCTGGACTTGCAGAATCTCACTGGTTGTCCTGTCTGGAGACAATACACATCTCTTTAACCTGTGCTTAATGCTCCCTCCACTCACATTGTCTGTATCTTTAAGACCTGGTTGGTTGTAGAGATTCGCATTCTAATCAGTATTCTGTAACTTAATTTTGTGTCTCTGTATGCCCTGTTTGAGAGCAGATATCCACTCCACCTGACGAAGGAGCAGCACTCCGAAAGCTAATGGCATTTGCTACCAAATAAACCTGTTGGACTTTAACTTGGTGTTGTTAAAACTCTTACTGTGTTTACCCCAGTCCAATGCCGGCGTCTCCACATCACCTCTTATTATTAGCATGGTTGTCTAGGTGTGAGGTCTTTGTGGCATAGTGGTAGCATCCCTATCTCCGAGCCAAAATCTCCGAGTTTGAATCCCATTCTAGGACCTTATGGCCATGATTGATGCGTTTATAATGCATAGCTTAACAGCTTGATTATCAACCTTAAATCCTTTCAATATGCTTTTGGCAGGCGCTAAGACTGGTGGAGTCTCCTGGGTAACCAAAATCCGTTGAAGGCAACTGTTAACCACAGCAGTACTTTATCAAACATAACCATAGACCGACGCATGGAAGTCCATTGTTGCCAATGCCCTCTTAAGGCATGGGTCCTAGAGTGTGCCCTAACCCCTTTTAAAATATGGCTCCACATCTGGCTGATACATTGCACCCAATGCAAGCTCTACTAGAATTGAATTTGCAATTATATTACACTGGAAAATCATATCACTAGCCTAATTATAAATTATAATGACACTTCTCTACCTAAATACACTTAACATTGATGTGAAGACAGTGCTACAGAACTAAGTGGTGAGGGTGTGCTGCTAGTAGAAAACTAGCAACAGATAAATTTGGCCAGTGATTCAGCCACCAACAGAGATTTTAGACCTGGAGCCACTCATAGTAAGATCCAGCACCACAGCATGTTTTTGTTTAACTCGTTTGTGGGACATGAGTGTCGCTGGCTGGCCAGAACTTATTGCCCATCTCTAGTTGCCCGAGGGCAGTTGAGAGTCAACCACATTGCTGTGGCTCTGGAGTCACATGTAGGCCAGACCAGGTGAGGACAGCAGATTTCCTTCCTTAAAGGATATTAGTGAACCTGATGGGTTTTTCCGACAATCGACAATGGTTTCATGGTCATCAGTAGATTCTTAGTTCCAGATATTTTTATTGAATTCAAATTCCACCATCTCCCATGATGGGATTCAAACCAAGGTCTTCAGAACATTAACTGAATCTCTGGATTAATAGTCTAGCGATAATACCACTTAGGCCATCGCCTCCCTTATGCCTTGTAAAATGAACCCTTGTATTTGTAGATTTCCTCTTTCTGCTGTGCATACTTAGGTTCTAATTTAGGTCAATAAGTTATCTGAGGCCAAACCAATAAATGCTGCAAATCCAGTATTGTTTATTGAATCCACCATTTTGTTGTGTCAAATAAAGTTCATTCAGTGGCAGTGTAAGTTATTATCAAGGGGCCAGAATTTGCTATCAGAACAATAGCAAGGCTACTGGCACTTGCCATTGTTTATGAGTAATTTTATTTTTCAAAAATATACTTTATAGTATAAAATATAATCTGAAAAACACGCTATAAAAACATTTCCAATTGTTATAACAGTAAAGTGCGATCATGTTTACATTTTCCCTGAGATCAAAATTTATGCTGTGTTCAGTCTAAGAACATTATATATACTTCAATATAAGTCCAAGGTTCTTTACAAAAATATGCACATTTGTCAAATTGCACTTTGTGGTGCTTTAATAGACTTACACAGAGATTATACACAGTCTGAGGAGTTTTCCAGCTTACTGGACCCTCAGTCTCCATTGGCTGAAAGGCCTTATACAGTGGCCTTTCCCCATTGTGCCTTGGTGGCGGCTGCCTCAAGCTTGAGTGCGACCCTCAGTACGTAGTCCTGGACCTGTATTGTGCCAATCTGCGCAACTCAATCGAGGACAAATCTTTGCACTGGAAGTTTTGGGCAGACCAAAGAGCATCTTTCACCGAGTTGATGACCCTCCAGCATCAGTTTATGTTTGTCTTGGAGTGCGTCCTTGGAGCAGCCTGTAGAGTCCTGCATCACAGAGCTGCTTGGGATGAACCTTGACAAATACATTGCATCGCTCTCCAGACACTCTTTGCAAAGGCACATTCCACAAAGAGGTGCACGACCATCTCATCCCCCACCCCCGCAGATGCTTCAAGGGCAACATGCGGTGGTGCTGAGACTTTGGGGGTGCATAAAGGATCTGATGGGAAGTGCCCTTCTCAAGGTACCAGGCAAGCTAGGTCTTGATGCTTGTGAGTAATTGATGCAGCAACTTCAGATGATAAATGGCTGCACAGTTAAATGTGAAAAGCCAAAGTTGCTGACCAAGTTGTGGGTCTCCACTGCTAGCTTAGTGTAAATGGCAGCTCACCCTTAGCCTCCCAAACTTTTTAAGAATTTGGCTACATTTGCCCATAAATTGCTCATTAAACTTACCACAGAGAGTTAAGTTTTGTCAGGACAAGCAGAAGTACTCTATTAATGGTGTGATAAATGTTAACGACTGCCAATCAGCTTTCTAGCATTGAAAATTAACTAACTATATAAATATTAAGTGCTTCCTACATTATAACTGTGACTGCTCATCAAAAGTACTTCACTGGCTGTAAAGTGCTTGGGGAGGTCCTGAGGTCATGAAAGGCTTTATCAAAATGCAAGTCTTCTTCATTGCAAGTGCAGAGTCTCATTACTTCAGTTTTGACTTCTTCGTTGATACTACAAAAATATTTTTTCTTACTTTTCCTTTCTAACTTATTTTCATCTCCTTCTGAATGCAATCTTTCCTTCACTTTATTTGACTTGGGTGTATCTAAGTTGATATTGAATCATTTACTCTAATTCATCTTACCAGTCGTTCCCCCTGGTTATTTTTCAATCTTTAAATTGCATTGGTGAGCAAATACCCTGTTGCTGCTGCACTATTTACTCAAGTCCCAAATGCCCAGGTGCCCTCATTGTGCCATTCTCAGCTTGCTCTTCCAATAACATTGAGAGCAAAAATGCTTTGAATTGAGGTGTGCAGGCAGAAGTCCAAATAATGGCAGATATTTCATGGAATGTGGTCATCGCTGGCATTTCTTGTCCATCCCTAATTGTCCTTATTAGCAACAGCCCTCTTGAACCTCTACAGTCAACATGGTGAAGGTGCACCTACACTATTGTTAGATAGGGAGATCCAGGAAGTTGACCGAGTGACCATTGTTATGATCCCAGCTGATGTTAATATTGGAGAAATCAGATTCTTGAGTGAAATCTGCTTCACTTGGTAGATCCGGAGTGGGATTTTCCAGCCATGCTTGCCCATAAGGCTGGAAAATCCCGCCCGAGGTCAACGGACCTTTGCATGGTCCTGTCCCGCCTGCTACGATTCCCATCGTGGGAAGAACGGAGAAATTCCACCCCCTTTGTTTTTTTTAAGAAGCAGTGGAGATCAGCTACTGAACACATTCACAAAAAATAAATTGTTTATTGAAAAAAGAGAAAATAAACTATATCGCACTAGACAAAAAGATTGGAAAGATTTCAATATAGATACCAAAATTTTATGATTAAAATTCACACTATTCCTTTTAAACCAGAAACCCCTACTGACAAAAATAACCAGGTAAAGTTTCCCATTTCCAAACCACTTTGTCCAGTGTACTGCTGACCATCCGCTACATGCCTCTCTTCAGCTAGTATCTCTCTCACCCAAAAACCACAATCTAAATGCACTATTGCTTTAAATTCAGAGCAAACACATCACTTGCCTGAAGCCAGTTCCCTTGCAGGCTTGCACAATCTTGTATTGGGGAGATTAGGCCTCTTCCCTGCATTCTCTGGTATATATACATACTGACTGCTCTTCTGTCTTTCCCTGTGTATCTCTGTCTCTGAGCCCTGTCACTAGACAACAACAATTTATCCTACTTTATTTTTCTTTAACTTCATTAACCCACGAACCCCTTGGTGACCCATGTCTTCACTTCCCAAACTGTAAAACATCATTAAAAATGCATGTGTTCCAACAGGGCCCAAACTGCCCGGCACTCAGCTCACGAAAAATGCTTGAAATGAAATTAAAACACCTAAATATGAAATATAAATTAAACTTAAAATGATACATTGTTCTTATCATCATGTAGAAATTGTGATATTGTTCCAACTCAAGCTGGTGTTGTGACTTGGGCAGAAACCTGAGGGTGCAGGATAGCTGGTAGGCACTTGCTGTCTGTGTCCTTCTGGACTGTGGTGGGACTTAATGTTGTTAAAGAAGTCTTAGACAATGACATTAATGCATCTTGTGGATGGTGCACACTACCAAAGCGTATTAGTGGTGGAGGAAATGAAGGTTTAAGGTGTCAATCAAGTGGGCCGCTTTGTTCTGAATAGTGCCGAGTTTCTTGAGTGTTGTTGGAGTTGCATCCATCCAGTCAAATAACGAGTATTCTGTCATATTCCTGACTTCAGGAGCGTAAATAGTGAAAAGGTTTGGAGGTGAGTCACTCAACTCTTAGGGTGGAATTTTCCCATCCCGCCTGCCACGGGAATTGTAACGGGTGGGACAGGACCATGCAAAGGTCCATTGGCCTCAGACCGGATTTTCTAGTCTTGGGGCGAGCGTGGCCGGAAAACCATTGTGTCCAATATGATTTGCTTTTGTGGCCAGAGTATGAATGTGTCTGGGCCAATTAAATTTGTGATGAGTTCTAAGGGTTTGGGTTGTCTGCATCGACTGACAGGACCGTTGTTGACTGAAAGAGTGTGACAGTAGTGTTCACGCTTGCATCATCTCAGACAGAGTAACATTGGTGAAGGCACAATGACCAGAGCTAGGATTTTTTTTTAAATGCCTCCTAGTGTATTTTTTTTAAAAGATAATTCATTTTGTGATAAATGATCATTGGCCATAATAGTTTGGGGGCTTCCTCAAAGGTCCTCAAGGTACTTATGTATGCCTTTGGGTGACAAAATTCCATAAGGACCTTAAAAGAGTACACCACATAGATTTCCCAGGGTAGCACAGTCATGCTCCATTAGGCGGTTTTTCAGTTCGTTGTGGAGTTTTACTTGGAGTTAGCGTACTTGGTCACAGCCTTTGTCCCTCCCGACATGGCGTGCTTGGCCAGTTCCCCAGGCAGAAGCAGGCATATGGCGTCTGGATCTCCCAGGATCTGATAATGCTGTTCTTGTTGTGATGGGCTAGGCAGAAAGCCACACCTGTGATGTGCTAGAAAATGTGAGTTCATGATGCTCATGGCCCTGGAGGAGATGCCAGAGTCAGGGTGAACCGGCTTCATCACTTTGTCAATGTAGATGGAGTAACTCTTCTTTCTCGACCTTCGCAGCTTTTTCTCGCCCTTTGCTGCCAGTTTCTTTAAAGCTCTCTTGGGAGCCCTTCTTGAGAGCTGGTTTCTTATCCTCAGCCATCTTCAAGTTCACACAGAAATAAGGTGGGACTATAAAATGAGCCATATCTCCACAATGACGACAAAAGGCAAAATCTGAGCAGCACAAAATCACATCTTAATTCCCGTGGCTGGTGAGCCTGTCCTAGCTACATCTCAGAATTTCAGGACCAAAACATTCTTTATAATATGAATATATTAAACAGCAGAAAATGGTTAATCAGTACCATTGTACTCTTCAAGCAGGAGAGAATTTCCTCGTGTCAGAAATTTTGCTGACAGTCGAGTAATACTTGTCTATTGTGGACAAAGGTTCCTAATTTCTGACACCGGCTTACAATGCCAGGAAATTGGTTTTCAATGCCATGGAGAACACAGCAATTAAGACTATTAATTGGTGGCTGGATTCAAGTAAATTGAGCTTTATTGCAGATTCTCATTACTTAAGGAGCTACACATGTGGCAGTTATAAATTGAGATCAAAGCTGCCTGCTGTCAGGATGAATATTTTGCCAACCGCAGAAAGAAGATAGCAAAATAGCTTTTGTTGCCATCATCCTTTCTGAGATGCAGCGGGATGAATGAAAGAATAGGGTGCATCAAGGCAGGACTCTCAGGCGATGACCACATATGAGGATTAAAAGGCCAGAAGCTGAATGAGTAAGTGGCACTGTCTTTGAAAAGGCGCAGGTCTGCAGAAACCTGGGACCTGTCACGTACCAGAGCAGACCTTGGGATGTGCATCAATGCCCTGATGTAGCTTAAAGAATGTATTATCTAATAGGTTAAATACTAGGGGTTAACATTTAGTACCAATAATTATACATTCCATTGAAATTAATGGAAGGGGTTATGTTGAATACAAATTCTAAGTGTAGCCTGCCTTAATTGCACAGTGAGCAGCAGAGAGCAGAGCACATATCATTGAATGGGATGACATGGAAGTGAGCAACGTGACTACATTCTACAAGTGGGTTAGATTAAAACTTTTGAATATTATGGGCCAGCTATTCATGCCAGGGGTGAAGAGACATGTGCCTTGGCTTTCATTAACTGGAATTGCAGAGCTGCCCACACCAAGTGTGTCTGAATATAGCTCACTGGACTAATAAAATATGATGGATTTTCCATGCCTGCTGCCGTGTGTTTTGCCCTGCAGGGCATTTCATTTTGGATCCTAAAGGCACAGAAGTTCATTGGGGCCTCCTCCTAGGCTAGCGAGGTGAGGTTGGTGGTCTTCCTGGTATCATTCCATGGGAAGAGGACATTGTGACATTTGCTGACAGCCTTAAGAAAAGCCACCAGTGAGTTGTGGCTGAAGCTTGGGGTGCATGTCTTCTTTCTCCTGTGTGCCATCTCAGGACATGTATAACACACAGCTGGTTTGCAGAGAGTGAACATTTGTGTTCAGGTGGTGCTTAAATATGGCGCCACAACTTTTGACCCCAGAATGTAATGGAGGGGCGGACTAATCAGTGTTCACCTCACCGTCTGATTCAGAGGGCAGTTCATTGATGCATCCAGGTGTGCAACTGGGAGCAAGAACCCACCCGATCACCCAATGGGAAATGTACCACTTATCCTGCCCACCATCACAATTTCCAGAACAGAAATTCTGCCCACAGGTTTTAGCTGTCCAAAGAGATGAACAGTCGTTCAGTGATGGAGCTTCCAAAAGGGCTGTCACTATCCCTGGGTGCATGCTACACATCCTCTGGAGGCAGTAGTAGCAGAAGACAAGAGTATCAGGGGAATTTTTAGACTCCTCTTTGTCACTTTCTCTTACATGTAGTGGGATGGTCAAAGAGTAGCGAGCCATTTTCTGCACGAGGAAGGCAGGAACACCCATGGTAGTACTGCGAGGATGGGCTACTCAGTAGGAGGCCTCTGTGCCTCAGTTCTCTGACTTTTTCCCATTCGTCTACTCAATTTCAAGCAATGATCCAACCCATTCAGTCACTATAAATTAGTGACACTAATGTTATCTCCTACATGGCATAAACACCTCTATTGTTATACAACTCTGACTCATTGTAAGAAACGCAACATAATCTTGTATTATATATAACCACTGATTCATTTCTTGAAGTTGCAATTAATGCTATCATTAGAATTATAAACTATAAAGAAAATTCTGGAAAGTTAATGAGATTTACTAGAAGACCTTTAAAATCCTCTTTTTAATGATAAATAGAAGAATGGCTGCTTTTCTCAGTAATTAATGACTTGCTAACAAAATTGCATTTTCAGAGATCACATGTTTCAAAGGCACACATTCATTAATAGTCATTAATAATGGGCAGAAGGAGACATTCTTCCATTCTTCATTAAAAGAGGAATCTGGGCCTACTCGTTCCTTCCAGGGCACACAGTGATTGACGCTCCTTCAAAGAGAAAGGAAAAATACTGACTACGTCCTGATCCTAATCTGAAAAATGCTACAGAAGATGTCAATTTACATGCAAAGTAATTTAATTTAAAATGCTATAAAAAATGTCATTTCACACGCAAAGAAACAGCCTGTCTGAATCTGTGTGAATAAACAGTTGCAATTAAATACATTCGCTCCTTATTTTCAATCATTTATGGTACAGAATCTTCACAACCTTTCAAACAAGTAAACTGTTTTGAGGTTTTGCTAATGTTGGTTTAAGAATGAATTGCATTTCTGGAGGTTAGGGTACCAGGAGGTCTATTGTTCTTTTCTTCCAGCCAACCTCCCCTTAGTAACAAGCCCTTTGTAATGAAACTCCTATAAATTTTAGTATGCTAATTGTACACTGGCATAAGATGTAGAAGGCACATTTCAAACAGCATAGTCACTTCCTATCCTATCAAGATGGGTCTATCGGGAATCATAAATAGCAGGGGCAGTGGATTTCTTCATTAAAATAGGTATAATATTTTACTATTTATTATATTTTATATGATCATAAATTTTTGATGAGTTCGGAGACGAGCAAAGTGGAATGCTGTGTGGATTTGAGTTTTCATTCCTATGAAACTCATTTGTGTGTCACTGGGAACAATGTTAACTCTTTTAAAGTATTGCAATCATGTGTAATCCTGCCCTTGATATTTCCCGTTAATAAAGTAGCTCTTTGTCGGCAGGTCAAAGCAAGGCTGTGTCTACAAGTGAATTAGCAGATGAATAACACGACTGACTCTTTGGCAGTCCTGACAAATTCAAGCCTAACCCAAGTACAAACTCGTTAAAATCCCAATTCCATTTCAATTCTCTTCCCGCACCCCATTCAATTTGGGGCAACATGGTAGCACAATGGTTAGCACTGCTGCTTCACAGCACCAGGGACTCGGGTTCAATTCCCGGCTTGGGTCACTATCTGTGGAGTTTGCATGTTCTCTCCATGTCTGCGTGGATTTCCTCCGGGCACTCCAGTTTCCTCCCACATTCTGAAAGACATGCTGGTTAGGTGTATTAATCTGAACAGGTGTCAGAGTGTGGCGACTAGGCGAATTTCACAGTAACTTCATTGCAGTGTTAATGTGACTACGTGTGACAAATAAATAAACTTTACTTTAAAATACTGTAACTCCATTTAACTTCCCCTAGATAGCCTAAGACTTAATGTCGTTACTCAGTAAGGATAACAAGGTTCCAAACATGTTCCCGAATTACTAACGTTGGCTGTAGTTCCTAGGCTACTCTCTCCCCCACTTTCCACCTCTTCACCTCTCAATTGGAAGGATTTTATTTGCAAGCAATGGGTAATCAGAATCTATTATTGATTGAAACCAGTCAGAATTGAGGTTTGGGGAACTGCCAAATTCAAACCCTATGCCACAGTTGAACTAAATCTTAGGTGTGGAAGGTGGTAAGCCAAGTTTACACAACACTACAAAGTGACAAAATTACATAAAATGAAGAGATAAAGGGCCTAATTTTACCATTTTCATTCTAAGTACTGAATCTGGGTGCAATTCAGATCTGACTGGGAAATCTGCTTTCAGGTGCCCCCATACGCATTTAGGTTGAAAAAAAAATTGCGAGTCTGAATCGCACTGTTGGCTGGGCTTAGCGCGCTCAAAACAATCGGAGATTTGAACTGCGCATGTACAGTGAGAAAAAATTTGAAAAATGCGCCCCTGTCACATCGCTCCTGGGCCACAAAAAGTGGGAGTGATGGCCTCCACAGACATCATCCCACCCCCACAATATAACTGTCCCCCTTATCCATATCACGGCACTCTGCCCCCCTTCGCCCTCACCGATCACCCACAGAGTGGCAGCAGTCCCCTCTGCCCCCCCCCCCCGCATTATCCCCCCCCCTCCACCAGAGAATAATTGGGCATCCCTCCTCCCTACACCCCCCCCCCCACCCCCAATGAGACAACAATCTGGCCTCCCTCTATCCCCCCCCCCCAACCAAAACAGCAATCTGGCCTCCCTCTGCCTCCCCCCTTCTCCCCCCCCACCACCAGACGACAATCTGGCCTCCCTCTATCCCCCCCCTCCCCACCAAAACAACAATCTGGCCTCCCTCTATCCCCCCCCCCCCCCCCCACCAAAACAACAATCTGGCCTCCCTCTATCCGCCCCCCCCCCCCGACCCCCCTCGCCACCAGACAACAATCTGGCCTCTCTCTATTCGGCCCCCCCCCCCCACCCACCCACACGCCCCCCCCCCCCCCCCCCCCCCCCACCACCACACCCCCCCCCCCCCCCCCCCCCCCCCCCCACCCCCCAGCCCGCACCAGACGGCAATCTGGCCTCCCTCTGCCTCCACCACCACCCCCCCCCTCCCCTGCCAGCAGACAACAATCTGGCCTCCCTTCGCCCTCCCCCCACCAGAGAGCGATCTGACCTCCCTCCCTCCCCATCAACCTGAGAACAATCTGTCCTCCCTTCTCCCCCCACCCCCCCCAACTACAGATACATCTGACCCACTTCCTCCTCCCGCTCCTCCTCCTCCCCCCCCCCCACCCACCAGAAAATGATCGGGCCTCCCTTCTCCTGCCTCCCCCCCCCCCCCCTCACCAGAGAATGATCTGGCCCACCTCCCTCCCCCCTCCACCACCGATCTGAGTCAGAGAGCTGTTGGAAGCTCTGAACTTACCTCTTCAGAAGCTGGAGCACTTTGCTGAGCAGGCCTGTTTCACGCCGAATCTGGATGTGCGAACGCGATGGTAAAGGGGGAAATGCTGGTAAAGTTGGGTGGGCAGCACATTAATTCAATGTGAATGCATGCAACTGCATTTAAATCGTTGTTGCACCCGTTTCGGTCCTTGGTAAAGTGGGCATCTGCGCGGACGTGAGCATGGATCACGTTAATGGCCTCACGCCCGACTTTACCAAGTTTTCACGACCGAAAGTGGGTGCAACGCAATGGTAAAATTGGGCCCAAAGAGTGAAATCTTATCAGTTTGCCACGTTGGTCAATCAATACGGTGAACTGGGACAATAGCATGGGAGGCCAAAAATCCAACTTGTGCCGAGAAAGGCTTCGCGTCCTTTAACATAAAAATGGCCAAAAAACAGCACGGCTACTTCCACCCTCATCGGTGTGACATCATGCCAGCAAGAATCACAGTCCAATTGTTTTGGTCACACCAAGGGAGGATCAGAGGTCATTGAAGCCCCCAGGTGGTAAGTGGCATGGGCAGTCAGTGCCCACTGGGCAGTGTCAGCCTGGCAGTTCCCACATGACACCCCAGTAGTGCCCAGCTGGGCATCATGAATGTCAAGGGGTGGGACCCGAGTAGGGGTTGAGTTATAATACACAATAACGGGGTCACGTGGGGGGGTGAAGTGCAGGTGTGGGCAGCAGAGGGAATCGTGACAGCGTGGGGGTTCGTGTCGGGAGTCCACCAGGTTACTTATTGGGAGTGCCCTGATGCCCCAATGCGGGTGACCTGTGTTGGTGTGACAGGGTGACAATGCCACCAATGTTGGCGGGGAGTTCTGATGTCCATGGGTGCTGGTGGGAGGAGGTCTCCTGGTTCAGTAATAGACTGGGATGCCCTGTGCAATGGCGCTGGAGCTCTGAAGCTAAACTCTCACCAATCTCTCACATTCTTTTGAGGTTGCACTCCAGTACAATTTATGTTAGATAATATGCTTCTTTTTATTCTTCCTGCCAAAATGGACAATTTCACATTTTTCCACATTAAACTCCATTTACCAGAACCTTTCCCAGTTACTTAACCTATCTATATATTTTTTTAGCTTCCTTATGTCCTCTTCACAACTTAACTTTTTTACCTATCTTTGTGTCATAAGTAAACCTGGCACGCATCCCATTCATCCTTTCATCCAAGTCATTGGTGTAAGTTAAGAATAGTTGAGGCCCCAGCACAGATCCCTGTGGCACACCACTTGTTACATCTTGCCAAACTGAAGAAGACCCATTTATGCTTCCTGTTGATGCTACTGCCCTATTATCAGATTACTGATAAAGCAGAATCCAATTGCACCTCTTGCTTGAAATAATTACATTGAAAAATGTCATGCACCCAGGCTGAAAAAAGTTTTCTTCTACTTCTACAGAATAGAAAAGGTTTTGTGCAGTTTATCTGGGTTGCAGGTATTGAATCTCCCTCCCCACACCCCCCCTCCCCAATATGAATTTAATGTCACCAGGTCTATATGGTGCAGTGTGCAGAACATGTTAATGAGAGCTGAGGCAATTGCTGAAATCTGTGTTATTGTCGGTTTCGCATTATAAATAACCAATGGAACATTTTCCTGTCAAATTAGCAATATTGCACGATGCTGTTAAAGTAAAATTTGTACTTTCTAGTTTGCTAATAGTCACGGTGGGATCACCTATCTGGTGCGCACAAACTAACACTGCACTGTATCATTGCTGCTCTTAATATTAATGACCCATGCTGCATAAGTATCGGACAATATTTGTAACTGTATTTTACTCTGACCTTTCTGTGATTGTTTGCTGAATTGATCGGTGAATCTGGAAAGGGTAAAAAATATTGTGCATGATTAATGGTCAGGATTAAAGTCGGGGTGATGGGGCTGAGGAATAAGGGAACCGGGACATGTGAAGCATCAGGGCTCAAGATTCCTCTCCTTGGCTCTGTTAGTAACTAAGCATTACAACCACGCTGCAGAGTACAGACCACCCATGAGCAATCCCAAAGGAGAACATATCTTCTTTATTAACAGCATAAATGATAGACAGTTAAAATACAATTTTCTCAATTTATACTTTCAATTAAATCACAGCACAGAAGGAAAAGTTCCCACCTTTATGTTGCATTTGCGCTAATTAAAAAAGTTGTCGCCAATATTTTCCTTTGACTTCTGTGGAAACAAAATGTTTATTCAGACATACAATAGCATAGCGGTTAAATTATTGGCTTAATAAACCAGACATATGGATTCAAGTCTCACCACAGAAGCTGGGGAGTTTAATTTATTAATTTAAATAAATGTAGAATGGTGATCATGAAGCTAGCAAGTGCTGATAAAGGCTGTTTCATTAATATTCTTCATGGAAGAAAATCTATCGTTCCTACCCATCTCTGACCTATGTCTAACTCCAGACACAAAGCAATATGCTTGGCTCTGAACTGCCCTCTGAAATGACTTTGCAAGCCAATAATAAGTATCAATTCTATCAAGAGGGAACTATGATATAAAACTATGAGTTAAACCAGATGGATCAACTTAGGTGCCAGATTTGGACAAACAAAAGGCACATCCAACCTAATTGACCCTGCAAAATATTACTCATGAACATTGGGGCACCTGTAGCAAAATTGAGAGAGTTGTCTACAAGCCAGTCAAACACTGGCCTAACATTGTCATATTTATTGAACTGTACCTTACAGCCAACATCCCAGACTCCTCCACCACCATCCTTGTGTATATCCAGGGCCACTGGCAGGACAGAAAGAAATGAAATACCGGCACAGTGGCACACAGTCAGGAGGATGTCATCCTGGGAATTCTTAAAATTGACTCCAGGTCCCATAAAGTCTTATCTCATCAGATCAAATATGGCCAAGTGACCTCCTGAAGATCACCTTCACTCAGTTGATGAAGCAGTGTTCCTCCATGTGGAACAGTACTTGGAAGAGGCACTGAGGACAGCAAGGGTACAAAACACCGGGATGTTGAATGTCCATCGCCAAGAGTAGCTCAGTAGCTCCACTGCTGCCTGAAAGGCATAGCTGCCTATGGGAGGTACTGAAAAAAACAACCCAAGAGGAAAAACCTCCTCATTGTCACCAATCTACCTGTCGTAGATGCATATATCTACGGTCATAGAAGTGACAAATGTGCAGTCCTTGTAAAGACAAAAGGGGCGGTCTTATCAGCTCGTCCTGCTGTTTGATTGGTGTGGCGAGCGGGTAAGATCGCGAGATAGGTGGAAAAGCTTTCTGATGCTCAGTTTCTCGCCTCTCGCAATACCATCAGCACTATGAAGTTGGCGTGACGAGCCTTGTGCAGCTGATTTAAATATTAAAATCTAAATTTAAATATTATTAGTGAGTCCGGGATGGAATCAGGTGGCTTTGTTTCTCTAAGTGAAAATTGATGGAGGTTTGTTTTTCAATTTAATAGGGCATTTAAATTGTTTCAGACTATTACACTAGAGATCTGAGATATTCCAAACAGTGTTTTCTTCACTTTTGAATGCATGTTAGCCCACTTCCCAATGGGAAAAGTACTCTAATGCATCTCAGCACTTAAACAATGCTGGTCAATTTAATGGTCAATTTTCCTCTAGTTAAAACATTTCCACATTACAATACAGCATCCAATAGTGACACTTGAAGTTGTCAAAACATTAACCCCTGTCAGACAGTTCCCAACTCCACAGCAGGCTCCCAACCCACAGTGGTCACAAACTCCCCATCCAGGTGGTGTTTGTTTTAGAACTAACAAAACCAGCACATGAAAGAAGCAGGGATTGGGGGAAGAATTACAAATTTCTGATAGGACTCACAATGGCGACCCTGACCTCAGAAGAGGTGCATGCGGGGTCGTGACTCGATGCCTTCCTGACCTGTGAAAAGGTCACACTCAACAACATTCGCTTGGCAACGGAGAGGAAATTCATTTTCGCAGTCAAAACATTGAAGATTTCAGGTTTCCCCCAATCCCAATCTCACCACCATCGGGAGAAAAATATTCAGCTCTATCTCTGCTATGCGTTGATAATGTGTAAACAACTATCAGTGTCTTCAGTCGTAATGCACACTGATGGACATGGCTGTCAGGCGATTCTAGAACATGAACCTGTTCTTGTTGCCTCGAGGATATGAAGCAAGTGCTTTTTGCTGCATTTGTTGCCAGTCAGTCTTTGTTCTGTGGTTTTTAATTGGGTTTGTTCCCATAGTTCAAAACAAAACATACAATATAAATCAATTATAGTTCAGTGACAAACATTAAAGCAGGATTAACAACAAAAAAATGCAAAAGGAGATGAAGTTCATAAATCTTACAAGAATATTCTCTAGAACATTCTTGTAGTGATTAATCTGTTTTGCAGCGAGCAGCAAAAAAGAGCCACAGTTTGTAAAACTGTGGAAATGCACAGTGATAAAATTATCATCATAATTATTGTAGAGCAAGATGAGAACAAGCACCAAGGCCTTCCACATTAATATTTTACACACCATTATAAGATTGCATCTTAATTCTATAGTTCTCCAAGTTCGCAATATGGCACCTAAGCTGCTTCCAGTTAAATTGCTGACTGGAAAAATGAAGAAAAGCAAACCTAAGTAAATCCTGATAGGAATAGGTAACCAGTGTGGCAAATGTGCAGAGCTGTGTCAATTCAAAATTGGGAGCTCGTATCCCCCTCAACTCTTTTTTAAAATGAAGTAACTTGCAACTGATCAAATCCAGAGACTATTTCAGGACAGTCACAGCCTGAACACAATCTCTTGGTCACAAATCGAAAAGTAGGTAATCCAACAAATGAAATAAAAACAACATAAATTTCAATAAAACATCAAATTAAAATGTAGAGATTGCGATTGTGTAACGTCCAATGATTTATCAAAGTACTTTGACTGAATTTTCACCGCCGAAGCAAAAAGCAGGAAGCTGGGTTTGGTTTCCGGTAAGAAAAACCTAATCCTCCAGCAGGAAACTGATTCAAGTTAAGATTTTTGCATGCGTTGGTCCATCATTGTTTCCTGCCCAGCTGGGGGTGGGAACGAAGGTGGGTCTGATTAAATTTAGGACCGGTTTCGACTCCAGACATCATTGAGGGTGCTGGTCATCAGATCTGTTTGTGTCACAGGGGAGCTGAGGCCTGGGACCTGGAGTGTTGCCCCCCCTCACTTCACTGATGCCAACCTGGATCTAATGCTGGAGGTCATAATGGAGAGTAGGGAGGTCTTTTGGAGGAGGCCACCTCATCATGCGGCAGGCTTACTTCTTTGTTCAGTGTCATCTCCCTCCATCTCTTCCACTTCCTGTCTCACCTCCTGCTCCTACTGTGCTCAAGGTCCACCCTCTCTCAGGAGTCAAGTTACAGAGATGGTGGAAGACCACAACAATGGCTTCGATCCTGGCAGGAGGGTTTTGGAGGACATCAACTAACCAGTCCAGATGCTCGAATTGCATCTTCAGAAGCCTGATGGCTTACACAATAATTATCCAACTGGGCAGATGGTATGCATTATAACACCTGGATTGCCGGCAGGTAAAAGAGTCATGACAGCTGCCAGGAAAGCAAGCACCCACACAAAGGAAGCTCTTATTGTGGTTGCAGACCAGCAGGATGCTGAAGGAGTGGAAGCCCTTCCTCTTGATGAATTTGAGAGAGCTGTACCTGGGTGCCTTGATGGTCAAATGGGTGAAGTTGAGGATGCCGTACACTTGACCAATGGTGGTGAAATCCAATGACTTCTGTCTCTGTGAGACTGCATCTGTTGTGAAATGAATACATTATCTGACTTTGCAGGGGCAAAAAAAGGACATCATTGAGCAGTGGGATGCAGTGGCATGCTACCATTTGCAAGATGCCAGTAAGGTCTGCAGGAGCCATAAGCAAAGAAGTTCAAAGCCATAGTGACTTTGATGACCATGAGTGGGACATGACAGGCAGTGCTGTGAGATGCAAGGTTGTCGGCAATAAGATCACAGATCTCCGTGTTGAGGGTATGGCCTCTGCTGCCTTCCTGCCCTCTTCCCTTTCTCGTGCCCTACTGACCCTGCATTTCCTGCAAAGGGGCTGCCCCTCATTATTACTGAGTCCAAAATCAGACAGTCATGTCATGCCAGCTGCAGCATTTCTTTTGGCTGGTTTAAATTTTATTTATTAGTGTCGCAAGTAGGCTTACATTAACACCGCAGTGAAGTTACTATGAAAATCCCCTAGCATACACCTGATCTCGGCAGCCTTGCCCCCTCAGCACTTACCCCCACAATGCCAGGCGGTTGATGACCATGTTTACTATCTGAGCTCTGAGTACCCATTCTCCCGACCACTTGCACAGCACGAGGGTCCAACCACAGCAAATTCTGAGTTCACCTTTGTCCTGCTGGCACTCTTGGACCCAGGTTCGATTCTCAGCTTGGATCACTGACTGCGGAGTCTGTAAGTTCTCCCCGTGTCTGCGTGGGTTTCCTCCGGGTGCTCCGCTTTCCTCCCACATGCCAAAAGACGTTCTGGTTCGTTGCTTCGGCCATGCTAAATTCTCCCTCAGTGTACCCGAACAGGCGCCAGAGTGTGGTGACGAGAGGATTTTCACAGTAACCTCATTGCCGGTGCCAGGAACAGCATTCTGAATCTGAGAGACATCAGCCGGCGCTGGTATTTTCAGCCTAACCCCACCCCTTTCTCTGCTCCCATATTTGGAGTAACCTGAAAATTCAGCCCCTTGTTCTTTTATATTTTTTTCCAAATGATTTTACAAAAAAAATCATTTGCGAAAAAAAGCTGCTGGCATTCACTAACCCTTGATGTGACTTTAGGATCTATTTTCCCATCTTGGCAGTCAAGCTGTGGCAGGCTCACCGATCTCTGGCCAGGCCAAGCACATTTTCATTTCAAGGGTTGTTCAATGAGTTATTCATGTGGTGTTCCTAGGCCATGTTTGATCTGATGCTGGGCACTGGCCAACGGGAAGGTGGATATTGAGATGAATAATTATAAGATTTAACGGATGGTGCAACTTAAAGGCAAGTGCCATTATTCCAGCCTTTACAAATGTCAGCTCTTCACTGGACGAGGGAGGCCAATTCTCTCCCTGGTGAGGCCAATTAAGTTAGTTAAAAACCTCGTTAGGGGATTTTAGGATGAGGAGGATTGGATATTTACAGGGTGGTTGGGTTTCAGAAGCCAAGAGCCTATAAAAGATTGGTGGCATAGTGGAGAGTGAAGAAGGTTATCTACGATTGCAATGGGATCTTGATCAATTGGACCAGTGGGTCAATGAATGGCAGATGGAGTTTAATTTAGATAAATGTGAGGTGATGCATTTTGGTCAATCGAATCGGAGAGGACCCACTCAGTTAATTATAGGATGTTTGGGAGAGTTATAGAACAAAGAGATCTAGGAGTACAGGTTTTCAAGGAGTATAGTTCCTTGAAAGTGGAGTCACATATGGACAGGGTGATGAAGAAGGCATTCAGCATGCTTGGTTTCATTGGTCAGAACATTGAATACAGGAGTTGAAATTGAACAAGACATTAGTACGGTACAGTTCTGGTCACCCTATTCTAGAAAGGATATTAAACTAGAAAGAATGCAAAAAAGATTTACTAGGATGCTACCAGGACTTGATGGTTTGAGTTATAAGGAGATGCTGGATTGACTGGGACTTTTTTCTCTGGCGCGTAGGACACTTAGGGGTGATCTTACAGAGGTCTATAAAAGAATGAGGGGCATAGAAAAGGTAGATAGTCAACATGTTTTCCCAAAGATAGGGTAGTCTAAAACTAGAGGGCATAGGTTTAAGGTGAGAGGGGAGAGATACAAAAGGGTCTAGAGGGGCAATTTATTTCACTCAGGGGGTGATGAGTGTCTGGAACGAGCTGCTAGAGGTAGTAGTAGAGGCGAGTACAATTTTATCTTTTAAAAAACATTTAGGCAGTTACATGGGTAAGATGGGTATAGAGGGATATGGGCCCAATGTGGGCAATTGGGACTAGCTTTGTGGTTAAAAACTGGGCGGCATGGACAAGTTGGGCCAAAGGGCCTGTTTCCATGCAGTAAACCTCTATGATGTAATGGTATATTTCAATTGTAACAATGGCCAGTTCTGGAAAAGATAGAGGTGCCAAATGCCAGCAGTTGACACGATGAATATGGAGGCAGGAAATGGAGTCTGTGACAAGTGCAGCAAACTCACAATCTGATCTCTTGTGGTGGCTGCTCTGTGCGTGAGTTGGATCTGAGCAGAGGAACATGGTTAAGCATCTGTAGCATTGTTCCATATAAATGGCAGTTTTTCATGAGTGCCAGAAAATGTTAGTCAGCATCACTGCTGTGCGCAGCGCATATAAGGCCTGGGAATAGGTACAGGAAGTAGTGGAATAATTAATGGATATAGCCATTGTAAGACTGTCTGATCAGGTAGATGTCATGAGGTGTTGCCTATCAAAATCTTTCATATTTAATGATGAACGATGCTAAAGCCTCATTTACAGCCCTTTCTTTACATGTCATGCATGCCCACACTCAAACAGGGCACAAACACAAGCTGCAACTTACAATTGACACCCTGAGGTCTTGTGGCATAATGGGTGGTGTCCCTACCTCTAAACCAGAAGCCCGAGGTTCAAGTTCCACTCTGGGACTCATAACATGGCCAAGCAATCTGATTTTCAACCTGCAAGTCCTCCACCATATCAATTGTAAATAGTAAGAGCAGGAGAATATCCTGGTCAGCTAGAATCCCATGTGTGGTAGCTGTAGTGCAACAGCCACCCCATGTTAAAAGACTACAAAACAGATTCTTGCCATGGACTGTACTTCCATGGCAAGTACGCTGTTTGTTTCAAGGGACCACCCAGATGAATTGATACCCTTGACATACTCACATTTGCAAGAGGTTCAAACATAAAATTATTATAACACAACCAGATGATATCTGGTCACTTATTAACAGATGGGATAGGTTGCAAGATGTCTACATTCAAAAATGCCTCAGAGTGAGAAATCACAGTGACGTTAAGAAGCTGCTCATTACTTTTGGTATGCAATGGGAAAGGAAATCGCCATGGCACGGTGGCACAGTGGTTAGCACTGCTGCCTTGCAGTGCCAAGGACCCGGGTTCAAATCCAGCCTCAGGTCACTCTCTGTGTGGAGTTTGCACTTTCTCTCCGTGTCTGCATGGGTTTCCTCTGGGTGCTCCGGTTTCCTCCCACGGTCCAAAGATGTGCGGGTTATGTTGATTGGCCATGCTAAGTTTCCCCTTAGTGTCAGGGAGATTAGCAGGTCAAATATGAGGAGTTATGGGAATAGGGACTGGGCGGGATTGTGGTCAGTGCGGACTCGATTGGCTGAATGACCTCCTTCTGCACTGTAGGGATTCTATGGGGCAGCACAATGGCACAATGGTTAGCACTGCCTCACAGCGGCAGGGATCCAGGTTCGATTCCTGACTTGGGTCACTGTATGTGTGGAGTTTGCACATTCTCCCTGTGTCTGCGTGGGTTTCCTCCGGGTGCTCCAATTTCCTCCCACAGTCCAAAGATGTGTGTGTTTGGTGGATTGGCCATGCTAAATGCATACATGCAAGGGGGCAAATTAGCATGGCCAATCCATCTAACCTGCACAGCTTTGGACCGTGAGAGGAAACCGAAGCACCCAGAGGAAACCCACGCAAACATGGGGAGAATATGCAAACTCCACCCAAGGTCGGAATCAAACCTGGGTCCCTGTGAAGCAGCAATGCTAACCATTGTGCCACTGTGCCACCCATAAAATCTTTCCTTACAAATTGAATTTCAGCTTTCATTGGAAGTTATACTGTTGTGTTAAGTATTTCCTTGCTACAGTAGCTGAATTCCACTGTGTCGGTAAAATAATTTCAAAATTCAATCTGAGTGTTTTATAGATTTGCAAGAATATGACCATAATTGAGCATACACTAATCACAATTACCCATTTTCACTCTTTTGATGCCTAAACGTCAAAAGATCAACACAAGTGCATGGAAAGTGGCAAAAACACAACAAGATGGACAAATGTAGCTCAGAAAGCAGGATCTGGAACTGGACGTGAATTGAATGAATCAAATTAAGTTAAAACAACTGTACTGTGACAGATTAAGACAATCCCTTTTGCAGACTAACAAAATGTGGCAGAGCAGTATTAAATTAAATACAACATTCAGGCTTTTCACCATGACAGAGAGCCTTTCTACTGACATGAAAATAGAGGAGCTACGTGAATATCCTACGTCCACAAACATGGCACTTCCCATTTTCGCAGGGGTGGGGGCAGGGCAGATTTCCGACTTGTGCATTTCATCGAGTCAGCTGGCCATTTAAATCATTAGCTGCCACCACTCTAGTTGGATTTTTGTCACCCAGGGGTTTGAAACCCAAAGTGTCTCAAGTCACCCTGAAAAGAGTGGGTCTGAATTTGGCAAATTTCTTTGCATAGCATAGTAGTTAGCACTGCTGCCTCACAGCGCCAAGGACCCAGGTTCGATTCCCGGCTTGGGTCACTGTCTGTGCAGAGTTTGCACATTCTCCCCATGTCTACGTGGATTTCCTCTGGGTGTTCCAGTTTCCTCCCATAGTCTGAAAAACATGCTGGTTATGTGCATTGGCCATGCAAAGTTCTCTCTCAGTGTACCCAAACAGGTGCCAGAGTGTGGCAACTGGGAGATTTTCACAGCAATTTCATTGCAGTGTTAATGTAAGCCTACTTGTGACACTCATTTATGAATAAGTAAACTAATTACTATTGAATGGAATGGCCTACACATTCATTTGAGCGGAGAGTTAAGAGTCATTCACATTGCTGTGGGACTTGGTTCACATGTAGGCCAGGCAAGTAAGGAAGGACATAGTGAACCAACTGGGTTTTTTGACTATCAATGATGTTTCATGGCACCATCCTTGAGTAAAGAGTCTAACAACACCAGGTTAAAGTCCGACAGGTTTATTTGGTAGCAAACGCCACTAGCTTTCGGAGCGCTGCTCCTTCGTCAGGTGAGTGGGAGATCTGCTCATAAACAGCAAACAGGGCATCACATCATGACATCACCACATCATGACCATCATTGAGACCAGCTTTCAATTAATTAACCACAATTAAATTCTACTACCAGTCGTGGTCAGATTTGAACCCATAGCCCCAGGCCAATGGCCTGAGCCTCAGGATTACTAGACAGTGCATTACCACTACACCAACAACCCTCCTTGAGTGAGGTAACAAATTCACTTTGAAAAAAATTGTGCATTCCAGCCATTAGTCCTGTTTGTGACCATATTAAAATGTAAGATTAGTATAGCTATATTAGACCATGACTTTTCTGTATAACACATTGTTTTCATTGTAACATGGCATTAATAGTAGTATACTTATTTGATTTTCTACACGGTAAGCAGAAACAAATTAACATTGCCTGCATGTTGGTTCCACAGTCGGCCATCACCTTAATCCATGTGGCAAATGATAATTCACTCATAGCTCCAGGCCAACTGGAGAAAGAATCTAATTTAGAGACCAAATGAAAACAATATTTTACCAATTGTATAACAATGCCTTATCCTCCAAAACTGGAAACAGGGGACAGGCCTCCTGAGGTGACCCAACATATGCCCAGGAGAATATTCCAGAAGAAATACAATGATGAAAAGAAGCTGCAAGGCTCAAAAGAAGAAAATTAATGGCTGTGTTGCCATTGAAACCATTCCACGATCGCAAACAAGCAACAGGGAAACATGCTTTACCATAAAACTGGTAGCTTATGGATGCAATGAAAAATCAATCTCTGAAAGGAAATCTCAACTTTTCCTTTGAGCGATGGAATGGTAACATACACAACTGGTAAGAAAGATTCCTAAAAACTTGGAAATATTATCATGTTCCATATGTCCATTATTAAAATACAAAACACATCAGGAATGCTAGGGAATGAACCCCCCCTCCCCCTCCCCACCCCCCCGCCCACCCAACCCCCCCCCCCCACCCCATCCCCGCCCCCCCATAAACTCCAGATCAATAAATTGGACTCAATGCACATTGCTCAATCAATTTTCCTGAAAATATACTCAATCATTTGACAAAATTGTTAGGAATGAAGGGTAAAAAGGGGAGCAACTGAAAAAAAGTCATCGGATTTTCCAATGGAATCAGGTTCTTTGCCTTTAAAGACAAAAATTCCTGATCGTAGACTACCTGGTTGTCATTTAATCTGGTCAGGTTTCCCATAAATGTCCACAGCAGGGTTGACACCAGTGTTCTGACTAGTGCATGGGGCCATCACTGCAGCCATTAAATTCAGCTCAGGAAGAGTCTTTAGGACCTCAGAATATCCCAGAAGCCCTCACAACCAATCAACATTTTAAATATATGACAGGACTTCCCACCCCAACCCCATCCCGTCCCGGCATCGGATGCATCTCGCCATTGGCCGCCAGCATGATCTTCCCACCCTGCCGAAGTCAATGGCCACTTGCATTACTTTCCAGCTGTGCGAGTGGGGAATCCACTGCCACAGGGTTCACCTTCAGCGGGACCGCAATATTCTGCCGGTGGGAAGGGCCGGAAAATCCCTGGTATCGGCAAATGCAGCCGACAGCAAGGTTCTACAAACAACACATGAGATAAATGATATAAATTGCACCCTTTGCAATCCCAGGTAGGGTTGGCATGGTTCCCTTCCCTTCCCTGAAGGGTATATTGTCATTTTGAATTGAGAGCAACACTTAGGAGCAGTCAATCTTGTTATGGAGGAAGACGATAAAGCTAATTATTTGAAGCTGCTGAAACACGATTAACCCACAGCAGTAAACAACCTCAGTTTTAAATCTTATGGATTGTTGACATCTTTATCTAATTACCAGAGCTTTTTAAATTTTCTTTGTCCTAGCTTGAAGAGACAAGCGCCAACAACGTCTGTCCTTGTTTGTGGTTGGGATTCACTGGTGCCTCTGCAGTGAATGGAGTTTTGGCTGGAACCTCAAATTCTCCATTCTCACTTGCAGCGGGGTGGGCATAGACACAGTCAGAGAATCCTGCTCAGGGTGTATTCTTCCCCATGTCGTAATTCTGTTTTATGGCCCTTGTAGAGTGACCATTCAGTGGGGTTGAAATAAACCTTATTTTTTCAGTCTCTATGTGGGGATGTTAGTTAACTATTTTTTAAAAATCATTTCTGGATCCAACAATGTTGAATTTTAATATTTAATAATTGTTTAATCTGCTCTCTTATTAATTTTCCTTTAGGTGGAGATGCCGGTGTTGGACTGGGGTGGGCAGACTAAGAAGTCTCATAATGCCAGGTTGAAGTCCAACAAATTTATTTTGTATCACAAGCTTTTGGATCGCTGCTCCATCATCAGGTGAGTGAGTTGGGTTCACAAACACGGCATATATAGAGAAAGGCACAATTGCAAGATAATGGTTGGAATGCGAGTCTTTAGAGGTAATCAAGTCTCTACAGACAACGCAAATGGAGAGAGGGATAATCACAGGTTAAAGAGGTGTGAATTGTCTCAAGCCAGGAGAGTTAGTAGGATTTTGCAAGCCCAGGCCATATGGTGGGGGTTACACGTAGTGTGACATGAACCCAGGATGAGGCCGTCCTCGTGCGTGCGGAACTTGGCTATCAGTTCCTGCTCAGCGATTTTGCGTTGTTGTGTGTCTCGAAAGCCGCCTTGGAGAACGATTACCCGAAGATCGAAGGCTGAATGCCCTTAACTGCTGAAGTGTTCCCCGACAGGAAGGGAACACTCCTGCCTGGTGATTGTCACATGGTGTCCATTCATCCATTGTCGTAGCGTCTGCATGGTCTCACCGATGTACCACACTTTGGGACATCCTTTCCTGCAGCATATGAGGTAGACAATGTTGGAGAGTATGTACCGTGTACCTGGTGGATGGTGTTCTCACGTGAGATGATGGCATCCGTGTCGATGATCCGGCATGTCTTGCAGAGGTTGCTGTGGCAGGGTTGTGTGGCAGCGTGGTCACTGTTCTCCTGAAGGCTGGGTAGTTTGCTGCAGACAATGATCTGTTTGAGGTTGTGTGGTTGTTTGAAGGCAAGTAGTGGGGGTGTGGGGATGGCCTTGGCGAGATGTTCATCTTCATTGATGACATGTTGAAGGCTCTGAAGAAGATGTCGTAGTTTCTCCACTCTGAGGAAGTACTGGATGATGAAAGTTACTCTGTCAGTCGTGTCCCATGTTTGTCTTCTGAAGAGGTCAGTGCAGTTTTTTGCTGTGGCGCATCTGAACTGTCAATTGATGAGTCGAGCGCCATATCCCGTTCTTACGGGGGTGTTTTTCAGCATCTGTAGGTGTCTGTTGCGTTCCTCCTCATCTGAGCAGATTCTGTGTATATGGAGGGCTTGTTCGTAGGGGATGGCTTCTTTAACGTCTTTAGGGTGGAAGCTGGAGAAGTGGAGCATCGTGAGGTTATCCGTGAGCTTGCGGTACAGTGAAGTGCTGAGGTGACCGCTCTTGATGGAGATGCATGTGTCCAAGTATGCAACCGATTCTGGAGAGTAGTCCATGGTGAGTCTGATGGTGGGATGGAACTTGTTGATGTCATCATATAGTTGTTTCAGCGATTGTTCGCCATGAATCCAAAGGAAGAAAATGTCATCAATGTATTTGTGTATAGCGTCGGTTGAAGGTCCTGTGGAGCGAAGAGGTCTTATTCGAACTTGTGCATTAAGTTGTTGGCATATTGAGGTGTGAATTTGGTCCCCATGGCTGTTCCATGTGTCTGGATGAAGAACTGGTTGTTGAAGGTGAAGACGTTGTGGTCCAGGATGAAGCAGATGAACTGTAGAATTGCACCTGGAGATTGGCAGTTGTTATTGTTAAGTATTGAGGCTGTTGCAGCAATGCTGTCGTCATGGGGGATGCTGATATAGAGTGCCGAGATGTCCATTGTGATGAGGAGTGTTCCTGGTTCAACTGCTCCATGGGTGCTGAGTTTCTCTAAGAAGTTTTCCATTGATTAATATTTTCATTAACAAACCAAATTTGCAGATGAAACAAAGTTGGATGGAAGGGTAAGCTGTGAGGAGAATGCAGAGCTGCTTCAGTGTGATTTGGACAACCTGAATGAGTGGGCATATAGATCATAGATCATAGAAACCCGACAGTGCAGAAAGAGGCCATTTGGCCCATCGAGTCTGCACCGACCACAATCCCACCCAGGCCCTACCCCCATATCCCTACATATTTACCTGCTAATTCCTCTAACCTACGCATCTCAGGACTCTAAGGGGCAATTTTTAGCATGGTTAATCAACCTAACCCGCACATCTTTGGACTGTGGGAGGAAACCGGAGCACCCGGAGGAAACCCATGCAGACATGAGGAGAATGTGCAAATTCCACACAGACAGTGACCCAGCCGGGAATTGAACCCAGGTCCCTGGAGCTGTGAAGTAGCACTGCTAACCACTGTGCTACCGTGCCGCCCATATGCATGGCAGATGCAGTATAACATGGATAAATGTGAGGTTATCCATTTCAGTAGCAAAAATAGGGAGGCAGATTATTATTTGAATGGGTGTAAATTGAGAGAGGTGGATACTCAGCGAGACCTTGGTGTCCTTGTTCATCAGTCATTGTAAGTAAGCATGCAGGAGGTACAACAGGCAGTAAAGAAGGCAAATGGTATGTTGGCGTTCATAGCGAGAGGAATTGATATAGGAATAGGGATGTATTGTTGCAATTGTACAGGGCATTGGTGAGGCCACACATGGAGTATTGTGTGCAGTTTTAATGTCCTTATCTGAGGAAGAAGTCCTTGCTATAGAGGGAATGCAGCGAAGGCTTACCAGGCTGATTCCTGTAATATGAGGAAAGACTAAGTCAGTTAGGATTATATTCGCTGGAGTTTGGGAGAGTCAGAGGGATCTCAAAGAAACTTATAAAACTCTAACAGAGTTAGACAGGGTGGAGTCAGAAAGAATGTTCCTGATGGTGGGGAGCCCATATCTAGGGGCCATAGTTTGAGGATAAGGGGTAAAACCTTTTCAGACTGAGGTGAGGAGAAGTTTCTTCACCCAGAGAGTGGTGAATCTGTGGAATACACTACCACACAAAGTAGCTGAGGCCAAAACACTGTAATTTCAAGAAGAATTTAGTTATAGCTCTTGGGTCTAAAGGGATCAAGGAAGATGGGGAAAAGGTGGGATCAGGATATTGATTTTGATGATCAGCCATGATCAAAATGAATTGCAGAGCATGCTTGAAGGGCCGAATGGTCTATTCCTGCTTCTATTTTCTATGTTTCTTTGTGAAATCTGTAGTTAGCAATTTAAGCCACGTGGTGATCATTCTTTTTGTTACATAATGCCTCATAAAGCATGAGAGGAGCCCATTCCCTTTCCAGTGGGTAGATTATGATAACGGGTAGTCTATTCCAATCATTAGCAATACTGTAATTGGCCAATTGGCATTGGGTGAAGCAGATTAGAGTTAAACGCATGGTTCAAAGAGTGGGTGTTGGCAGAATGGATTTCATTCATGATGCACTGGCATCATTACTCAGGGAAGAGGGAATTATTACATTGGGGTAGGGTCCACTGGAAGCAGGCTGGGACCAGTGTTCTGAGCAAGTATATAATTAGTCCTGTGAACAGGGCTCTAAACTAACAGATGGAGAGAGAGTGTGGTTGGAGGGAGATTTAGAAATCAAAAGAGAAATGTTGACACATTGGAGCAATATAGCGATACAGGTAAAGGCAAGCAGAGTGGGACAGGAAAAGAGAGGGAGTTAAACATAAATGATGCATCAGCATATCTGGTCATTGCAGAGTATGCAGTCTATTCCTCCTGACCCTTCTCCTGACCTCTGGAATTTAGAAGAATAAGAGGCGATTTGATTGAAATATACAAAGTTCTGAAGGGGATTGATAGAGTAGATCCTGTGAGATTATTTCCACTAATCTGGGAACCTAAAATAAGATGGGGGCCGAACATTGAGGACTGAGACAAGGAGAAATTACTTTACTCAGAGGGTTGTGCATCTTTGGAACTTTCTAACTCAGAGGGCATGGATCACTGAATATATTTAAGACTAGGATGGACAGAATTTTTTTTGTCTCTCAGTTTTGTCTCTCAGGCAATTAACAGATATGAGTACCAGGCAGGAAAGTGGAGTTGAAGCCCAAGATCAGCCATGGTGATCAGTGAATGGTGCAGCAGGTTTGACAGACTGCTTGTTCTACTCCTGCTGCTATGTCTTCTGCTGTTATATTATACTGGGCAATGTAACTTGGGGTCATAGGAAGTAAGCTTCATTTGTGAGTGTGGTCCTTGGAGGTGGAGAAAACGATCTGGTGGAAAGCTCAAAGTTGAACTGTGACCATTGGTCATAGTATCATTTACATGGCTCTTTATCCCTACAATGAGTTAAATTGAAGAGATACCAGTAAACAAGAAGGCAAAAGTTGCAATTCCCAACATAGGTATCGTCGTCTTAAAATATGCTGTTGGGTGAATGTCGTTATACTGAAAAGTTGAAGATTTTCTCAGTCATTTCTTCTCAAATAACCCTGTTCCAGGGATAAATCACAATCTTCATTACCCACTCAATTTGACATGACTTGGAATCAGAAGAATGCTCAAATGATAATCGAGTCCTGCAAATAACATGTGTCTTCTGGTTTCGCTGATAATTCTGTAACTGGATAATATTTACTTCATGAAAAAGAGGGTTTGAAGTGATTTTTGTGTGAAGCAGATTAAAGGAAAAGAACAGTTTACGCAGGTTGGTCCGCATTAAGTGGGAAAAGTATGCAGCTGTTCACAGCCGTTTTGTTTTAATGTAATGGATGGGTTCACTGCTTCTAAATTATTTCCATTGGTCACTGAAGTTTCATTAATGGCATCCATTTTAAGCACTTTTAATATAATTGATGAATATGTAGCGAATAATGGATCCTGAAAGTGATTACAAGGATGTAATCTAATCAAGTGGTTCAGATGATGTCATATGCCACAAGAGTGAAGCTCTAAAAGTTTATAACCGTCACTTGAACCCTCTGATTATATTATAGCCTTGAAGTCATTCAAGAAAGAATGTTAATGTTTTTTAATCTAGTGTTGATTACCACATTTACCAGAGTCGGTACATATTTGTAAAACATTTTAATAAAATTCTAATTACCTGAAGCTACATTTGTGTTCTAAGAGCCTTTCTCACTCTATATACAAAGATATTAGATTTCCTTTTTTATTTCAAATTATGAATGTTTTTGCAAAAAAAATTAATGAGCAGTCTTAAAAATTATTTTCCCTGGACAATTAAACATGCAGTTTAAAAATTAGCTTACAACTTAGATGTGTCTGCATTATGAAACTAGTGTTGTCATTATGTTGTATTAAGTCAGCACTGCGCCAGAGCGATTATACAACAAATACATTTCACATGTGTCTGAAGAGAATACTTGAGATTAGTTGAAGTATGAACAAAAGTATCATTCAGCAGCTTATTTTAGTAGGTCAGAACTGCATGGCGAGACCTGCCTTGGTGAATTTGACATTTAGCGCTGTGAAAAATTATGATCTGTCCATTGTGTTGTTGCCCTTGTTCAGACAAACCTATCCCTATACACAAATCAAGAACACATTTAAAAACATTTTTATTCATGCTAAGTAGATAATGGCATATCTTTACATGTCATTTTGGGCTCAGATTATATCCCTGGTAGTGTTAATGAAGCATAAGGCCACAGTCAGGGCTCGGCCAAACTCCAGTGAGAAACGGTGTAAATTTCAGGAGGAGATAGTCTCAAATTTCTTGTATTTGACCTGACATGGAATGTAGTTCCGGAGCTGGGATTAACAAGTGCATTGTTGATGGGGTTAGGGGGGATTGAGGGGAGGAGAATCATAGAATCATAGAATGCCTACACTGCAGAAGGAAGCCATTCAGTCCATCGAATCTACACCGACTCTGACAGAGCAGTTTAGGCCCTATCCCCGCAACCCTGCGTATTTAACCTGCTAATTCTCCTACACATCTTTGGACACTGATGCGCTATTCAGACACGAGGCTTGAAGCTCAGTAAATGAAAGGCTTTTATTTACTGTTAACGAAGCTACCAGAACTTATATACACTATCCCAGACTGAAGGGGTCCCGGCCAGGGACCCTTATACCTCTCCCAGGAGGCGGAGCCCGACTGGGATGTGCCACAACACTACAGTACAAAGGTGTAACAACCCCACCCTAACCCCAACAGCAACAATAGCACAACCCAACAGTAACATATGTACACCCTTGTAGTACTGGCCAGACCCTGGCTCAGCACTATCCAGTGGGAACCAACGATGGTTCACCACATTCACCCCTCCTTTGAGAACAAAGGCCGGCGGGGTACAAAAAACAGAATAAAGTGTCAGCAGTCTATAAGTTCAGACGGTCAGGGGGACCGCACCGTCGTTGTGACCTCCTCAATACCGGCGGTGACACCGGAGTAGGCACTTGCGGTGGCGTTCTCCCCAAGGCGGTGTCCAGCTGTTCTTCCACGGACTCACAGGCCGGTTGACCCTGAGGTGACGGTAGTCCATGGGGTCCTGACACGCCCTGAAGTGGCGACCATCCTCTGGACTCAGGCAAGCTGTACACGGGAGTAAAAGGGTTAAGCAATGGTCCCGATGCTGCCCGCGCCGTGTCCGGGGGAGAAACAAGAGTTCAGGGGTTTGTAACAGGGGGTATGGGAGCGACAGGGGTTGCTACGTCCCCTGCTGGCGCCAGGTCTCGGATCGAGACCGTGTCCTCTCGCCCGTCAGGGTATGCCACATAGGCATACTGAGGGTTGGCGTGGAGGAGATGGACCTGTTCGACCAACGGGTCGGACTTGCGGGCCCTTACATGTCACCGCAGGAGGACGGGTCCTGAGTACGTCAACCAAGAGGGAATGAGAACATCCTCTCATGGGGAGTTGCCATACACAGGAGGGAGCGAATAGAATGCAGCACATCAGGGAGCACCTCTTGTCAACGGGAGACTGGAAGACCTTTTGACTTCAACGCCAGTAAGGCAGCCTTCCAGACTGTAGCATTCTCGCGTTCCACCTGTCCATTACCCCTAGGGTTGTAGCTCGTGGTCCTACTAGAGGCAATCCCGTATGAGAGCAGGAATTGCCTCAAGTCATCGCTCATGAACGACGAGCCCCTGTCGCTATGGATGTAGCCGGGGTACCCGAACAGGGTAAAAAGATCACGGAATGCCTTGATAACCGTGGCAGCGGATGTATCAGAGCAGGGAACAACAAAAGGGAATCTAGAGTACTCGTCAATGATATTGAGGAAGTACACATTCCGATCTGTTGAGGGAAGGGGGCCCTTAAAATCGACACTCAGTCTCTCGAAGGGACGAGTGGCCTTGACTAAATGTGCCCGGTCAGGTCGGTAAAAGTGCGGTTTGCATTCCGCGCAAACCCGACAGCTCCTTGTTACTGACCTGACGTCCTCCACCGAGTAAGGCAGGTTGCGGGCTTTTATAAAGTGATAGAGCCGAGTGACCCCAGGATGGCACAGGTCATTATGGAGGGCGTGCAAACGGTCCTCCTGTATACTAGCGCATGTTCCACGCGAGAGGGCATCCGAGGGCTCATTGAGTTTCCCTGGACGGTACATGATGTCGTAGTCATAGGTGGAGAGTTCAATTCTCCACCGCAAGATCTTGTCATTCTTGATCTTGCCCCTCTCCGTGTTGTTAAACATGAACGCCACGGACCGCTGGTCCGTGATCAGGGTGAACCGTTTTCCTGCCAAGTAATGGCGCCAGTGCCTGACGGCCTCCACAATGGCCTGGGCCTCCTTTTCCACCGCTGAATGCCGAATTTCGGGGCCTTGGAGGGTGTGGGAAAAAAATGCGACGGGCCTGCCCGCCTGGTTAAGTGTGGCGGCCAGGGCGAAATCAGATGCATCGCTCTCCACCTGAAAGGGGATGGACTCGTCTACAGCGTGCATCGTAGCTTTCGCGATGTCGGCTTTCAATTTATCGAAGACCAATCGGGCCTCTGGCGTTAAGGGAAAAGTCGTGGACTTAATGAGCAGACGGGCTTTGTCCGCGTAGTTAGGAACCCACTGCGCATAATAGGAGAAGAAGCCTAAGCATCTTCTCAGTGCTTTTGCACTAGCAGGTAAGGGAAGTTCAGAAAGGGGGCGCATACGGTCTGGATCAGGGCCAATGACCCCGTTTTCCACCACGTATCCTAGGATGGCTAAACGGCGCGTACGAAACACACACTTCTCCCTGTTGTAGGTCAGGTTCAGGCGAGATGCAGTGCGTAGGAAGTTCAGGAGGTTCGTGTCGTGGTCCTGCTGGTCATGGCCGCAGATGGTGACATTATCCAGGTACGGGAAGGTAGCCCGCAGCCCGTTCTGGTCCACCATTCGGTCCATAGCACGCTGGAAGACCGAGATCCCATTGGTGACACCAAAGGAACCCTGAGAAAGTGATACAAGCGACCATCCGCCTCAAAAGCCGTGTATTGTCGGTCCTGTGGGCGAATGGGGAGTTGGTGGTAGGCAGACTTGAGGTCTATGGTGGAGAACACCCGGTATTGCGCAATCTGATTGACCATATCAGATATGCACGGGAGGGGGTACGCATCCAGCTGCGTATATCGGTTAATTGTCTGACTGTAGTCAATGACCATCCGGGGTTTGTTCCCGCTCTTGACCACCACGACCTGCGCTCTCCACGGACTAGCACTGGTTTGTATGATCCTTTCTTTGAGGAGCCGCTGAACCTCAGATCTAATGAAGATCCGATCCTCAGTGCTGTAACGCCTACTTTTAGTCGCGATGGGCTTGCAGCCTGGCACAAGATTCTGGAACAAGGAGGGTGTGGTGATCTTCAGCATCGAGAGGCTACAGGCGGGGCGCATTGGGCAATTTGGAGGCTGCTGCTGTTTTCCCACTGCCAGTGAAGGGAGTGGCCCACCGTACTGTATGGTTACACTCCTCAAGTGGACCATGAAGTTTAGTCCGAGAAGTATTGGCGCGCAAAGATACGGCAACACAAGGAGCTTGAAACGCTCGTAAACTGTGCCTTGCACCTTCAAGGTTACCACGCAACTCCCTAGCACGGCAACAGACCGGGACCTTTATGCCATTGAGATTGTCTGTTTGGCAGGTTGAATCTGGAGTCCACACCGCTTCACAGTGTCTGGGTGGATAAAGCTCTCAGTGCTCCCGCTGTCAAACAGACAATAAATCACGTGGTCATTTACCTGGATATTCATCATAGATTTGTCAAGTCTATGAGGCTTGGCCTGGTCCAGGATGATTGACGCCACCGTTGGTTCATGAGCGCCACTGCAGGCAGCTGAAGTCGATGAGGAGGACCCCTGCTGGTCGTTCGTGGTCAGTGTCGACCAACATGGCCGCCCCCATGAGTCGCACGTGGGTGAGGGCGCCAAACTCAGCGACCCCTGGTGGTCATACTCCTCCGACACCGTCGACCGTAATGGCGTCGTCCTGGTCTCGCACGTGGACGAACCCCGCGACGACTTCGACGACGAAGACCCGAGCTCTGAAGAATCGCAGGCCACACTGCCGTTCCTGGGTTTAGATCGGCACACTTTTGAATAATGCCCTTTTTTACCGCATGCGGTGCACAACACAGCTTTAGCGGGACACTTTTGTCGAGTATGCTTCACTCCTCCACAGAAATAGCACCGCGGGCCGCCCGGGGCTTCTGCCGTCGTCTGGCCCGAATGGGAGCACGCCATTACACAGAATTTCGAACCCGAGGGACGAGGAGTGATTTGCGACTGCTCCTGCCACGTTGTCTCCACATGGTCCTCCGGATATAATACTAAGTTTTTGGAGGCCGACTCGAGCATCTCTGCTAACTCGATGGCCTGGGTAAGATTAAGGTTACCCTTCTCCAACAGTTTAAGTCGAATGTACGACAATCCGACCCCGGCCACAAACGCATCTCGGGCGAGGTCGTACATGCTCTGCTCAGCCGACAGAGCTTTGCAGTCACAGCCCCTGGCTAGCTGTAGGAGCTCGTTCGCATAGTCCTCCATCGTTTCGCCAGACTGCTATCGTCGAGTGGCTAGGAGGTAACGAGCGTGTATCTCATTAGGTGGTTTGGTATAGCGCTTCTTCAGAAGCTCGAGGGCCTTAGGATAATCGGTGGCCGCACGGATCACGAGGTAGACAGTGTCGCTTACCCTCGCATGGAGGACCCGGAGTCTGTCATCATCTGTGGTGACCGCTGCGGAGGCTGCCAGGTAGTCTTCGAAACACTTCAGCCAGTGGTCGAAGTTGTTAGAAGTGCCCACCGCACGTGGATCTAGCGTAAGGCGTTCCGGCTTCAGAATTTGCTCCATATTCTCTTTTTTTTTGACGATAATTTAACGACAGTAAATAAAATTGATGCGCTATTCAGACACGAGGCTTGAAGCTCAGTAAATGAAAGGCTTTTATTTACTGTTAACGAAGCTACCAGAACTTATATACACTATCCCAGACTGAAGGGGTCCCGGCCAGAGCAGGGACTCTTATACCTCTCCCAGGAGGCGGAGCCCGACTGGGATGTGCCACAACACTACAGTACAAAAGTGTAACAACCCCACCCTAACCCCAACAGCAACAATAGCACAACCCAACAGTAACATATGTACATCCTTGTAGTACTGGCCAGCCCCTGGCTCAGCACTATCCAGTGGGAACCAACGATGGTTCACCACAGACACTAAGGTGCATTTTGGCATGGCTAATTCACCTGACCTGCACATCTTTGGATTGTGGGAGGAAACCCGAGCATCCGGAGGAAACCCACACAGTTACGGGAAAACCTGTAAACTCCACACAGTCACCAAGGCTGGAATTGAACCCGGGCCCCTAGTGCTGTGAGGCAGCAGTGCTATCCACTGTGCCACTATGCCATCCATATGGGGGTGTTTCTTCAACTTTAATTTATCTTGAGTTGGTTTAAATATTTAGAGAGACCTCATTCTGAAATTAATTCAACTTTAATGGCCGCGAAAGGGACTCTAACTCTTATCGTGAAACTAATCAGGTGAGTTACAGTTCGAGTTTAGAAGTTTACACAGTAACTGAAACATTGCCAATTCTCATCTCAACTGGCCAGTGAACCTTTTGACTTTGGGGAACAGAAGGTCTGTGTGCTTACCCTGCGGTAAATACAGTAATCAAATTATGGAAAGTTATTGAAAAAGATTATGGGATGGATTTTAAGATTAATGAGGGTCATCCAGCAATGGCAATATTGAAGTGAACAGCACATTACATTTGCTAGTATCAGAACCACAGAGGCATTCCTCACAAAAAATAATTGGTGGGATGAAAATGTATTGAAGGAAGGTTGCTTTAACTCCTAGTATCGTGTAAGTACCCAGTCATCAGTAGGAATGAAAACTCTGCCTTCAGCTGCAGTTATATTGAACAGCAGTGAGTTGGGTAAGGACATAAATTAAAGATGCTGTTACTAGCTGAGGGTTTGCTGGGGGACTGCTCTGATGAACGGATTCTCAGTTTAACAGGATAACTCAAGGCATGTCAAGAAGTATATTATGGAGAGCTTTTCATAGCAGTCTAATGACCGAGTCAAGCTGCTCATAAGAATTTGACAGGTTCGACCAACTCAGTGAGGGATATCAAAGGATCAATTTGAGGTTGAAAAATATCCTGGATCTTTGGAATATGAACTGTACTCAGAATTTGACAGGTTCGTCCAACTTAGTGAGGGATATGAAAAGATCAATTCTAGGTTGAAAAATATCCTGGATCTTTGGAATTTAAACTGTACTCAATAGAAAATGAACACAGTTCATTTTATGGTTAAAGCTTACAAAGTATTCAGCAGACGGGAGACAACAAAGCACAAAAAAACTAAAAGAGAATCTTGCTGTTACAATTATATAATTCAATTACATAATTGGTCTCCAATTTGATCAGATGTCTCACTTAAAGTGCATGCATGATAATTAATTTGAAAATCCGTCACAGATTCTACTTTATTCTGTGCAGAATGTTAAAACTTAGCTAAATGTTGCAAACTCCATTAAGCTATCTCTGTACTCTGTCGGAGGAGGAGTGGTGAAGAGAACATTTGACAAGTAGGATGAAGTATCCTTTAGTAAAGATTCTGGGCGGGATTCTCCAATCTCATCTGTGCCTGCCCCATTGCAAGACAGAACGGGGAGTTTGGCGTTCCAGCCAAAACTCCACTCATTTTCAGCAGCACCGGAGAATCTCAGCCCACGAACGAGGATGGAGTTTTCAGCATCTATGCATGTGCTTATTGAGATGTAAAGCGTGTCAGTAGTCACACATAATGATTTTTGATACCAATTTTGGACAGTAGTGCAAAGAAAATGAGAGCATAGAACTTGATATGCCTTTGCCTCTGACATCTGCACCCGATTCCTCACATTGAGAAACCATTAATGTAAGGAAGCATTGTAGCTTGCTCAAAAACAGATATTAAACTCTAAAATAAAAGATCAATACTGCTCCTGAGTCCACAAAAATTGATCATTCTTCTGCTGCCCTCATCTGAAGCCATCATCACGACCCAAGCCCATCTAACTTCTTCCATGCCACAGCAACCAAATCTTTTCTGATTGGTGAGGTGGAAATCAGGTACCATCATGACAATAGATTGTGCCTTGGGCTGATTCCATCAAACTGTAACTAAGCTTGCAGCACCTGCATCCTGCCGAATGGAATGCCACACGTGAAAAACCACCCTAATAACTCTGTCACTGTTGCTTAATGCTGAAAGAGATTACCGTTGTGTTTTATGCCTCAGAGATATGCAATGATGACACCAGTTTCTATGTTTAAAGAGGAGCTTTTGTTTACAATGGCCCAGATCTGAATTGTGTTGTGCCCAATGAGGACAAATGCACACCTCAGACATGCGACGAACCTTTCAATGACAATGCAGGAAATCCGGAGTGTGAAGCAATGAGGCGCATTCATACAAAATTAATGATGAGTCATGGCACGAATAGAACTCTTTTCTTTAACCCCATGTTACAAGAGTGCCAATTGTCCACAGTGATAATGAGGCCTAGAGAATTCTGGCGACTGGGCAAGCTGCAGAAGCCTCTTTAAAGCAGGAGCTCGCAGTCGTGGCATTGACAGGCTCACAGATGAGAAATCTCATTGCCCTCTCAAATAATTACAGTTTCTCAAAGAACATTAAACTTCATGTAGTATCATAAAGAGTGTAGTATGATAATACAGTGATTGAGGCTGCCAGTGGCTGACCAAACCAATCTCATCGCAGTCAGTCATCTCAAGGTCGGGGGGCTTTGGGGGTAGATGCACCATGAAAATCTTTCCTTGTTTTGACCAGGATTTCCGTGCATTCCGATGCATTCACTGGATCCAGGTCTTGAACCCATAGTCACTCTCAACAGAGCTTTGGGGCCTCATGGTGACTAAGGTTTCTGGATTCCCACAGGCGCAGGATGCCATTGACTGCATTCATGTGACTAAAGAAGCTCCCTGGCAGCAGACACTCCAATACATAAAGAGGAGAGGCTTCCACTCATTCAGTTTCAGCAGGTCTGAGGCCACAAGAAACAAATCATGCAGGTGTGCAAAAGATACCCAGGAGGCATCAACTACCCGTACAGCTTGAACAGATTGCAGATCCCTGATATCTTCGAGGGACCACACAGAATCAAGGGTTGGCTCCTTGGTGACAAGGGATACCTGCAAAAGATGTGGCTGATTATGTCCTGTGACGACCACAAAATCCTACAGGGAGAAGGTACAACAATGCTCATTTCGCCCCCTGAACACAAGTAGAGCAGAGCATTGGCATCTTAAAGATGTGGTTTTGATTCCTCGACAGATCTGGTGAAGTACTCCAGTACATTCCCCAAAGGGTATCCCGGATCATCATGGTCTGCTACTGCTATGCATTGCGCCATCTGGTGCTACAAAGTGGAGAGGTCTTGCCCAATGCAGACATGGAGGAGCTGCATATCTCCTCTGATGATGAGAACATTGAAAGGAATGAGGGAATTGGGTTTGAGGAAGCCAAGGTTGCAAAGTAGAGCCCATAACATGGGCCAGATGAGACATGTGTGCATGTGAGGCCTTCATAGCCACCAGATCCCACAAGGAGGATGACAAAGGAGGCCGAGACGTTGAGCGTCTTCAAGACAGAAATTGATAAATTCTTGATTTCTCGAGGAATTAAGGGCTATGGGGAGAGAGCGGGTAAATGGAGTTGAAATCAACCATGATTGAATGGTGGAGTGGACTCGATGGGCCGAATGGCCTTACTTCCGCTCCTATGTCTTATGGTCTTATGGTCTTAAATAGTAATCTGCATCCTCTTGGGCAAGTGTCCAGTCTCATGGGCTCACATGAACACCAGCATTGTTATCCACTCCTTCTAACCATGTACTTTAAACTGAGAGTATGTACTCACCCATTTTGCCAGAAGCCCCAGAGAACTGAGGCAGACCTTCTTAAAAAAACACCTCAGTACTCAACAGCTGCTGTGGTTGCCTCTGATCTGTATCCAGGGGCAGTGAACCTGACTTATGATGTTCGAAACCCTGACTTTCTCACTCATGTGAGTGTCAGCACTGAGAGAAATCTCACACCGTCATGGGGTTGAAGACAGTGTGTTTAGGATCAAATACGGGACCTATTACATAATATTTACCTTGAATAAACAGGCTCTTTGGGCTAACAACTCCATGCTATTGTCCATTTACCCAAATACACAGAAAAGGGGAATTCAAAAATATATTGGAATTAAAATAATAGGTTCATGCTTTGTGATCCTGTTATTATGTATGCTGCGCAAGTTATCAATTTTTATTTGTACCATAGGCTATTTCTTTTTACAGTCTGCATTTCAAACTCAAATAGGATCCCATTTATTAGAAGGAAATGTATGAGTCAGCTAATGCCTCAGAAATGAGCAATTGATGAGGGATTACACCGAGTAACAGCAGTAATAAATCTGCAAACCTCACTGCGTCTAAAGTGACAAAACAGAAAGGGAAGTTTAGTCATTTTTAGTCTTGGACGCACTTCTAATGTTTTTAAATGTTCCAGTTAGGAGCTTTATTGGAAATAGCTCCAGTCCCTCTGAGACAATATAAATTCCGCAGTTGATTATCCTAATATTCTAAACTCTCTAATTAAGAATCCTGCGTCACAAATTGATGCTATTGCAGGTGCCACCATCACTCAGAGTGGATTGTTTCTGTTCTTATGCCTTTGTTAAGGCTTCATTAGTCTTTCCTGGATGTTCTGCCATTTGTTGCGATTCCTCCCTGGCACTTCCCCGTTTGGTGGTTTGCCTAAACTCTTTTCTGATTTATCTCCCCATGTAATTTCTCTTTCCTGAACCACACTTGGATCAAAGTGACTCAGAGATCAGCAGGAAGGCTGGTGTCTATGTCAAATACAAAATTCTAATGTATTCCTGCACTTTATTTTTTGGGTTGCATGAATGATTAAATGAGAACCAAGTGCATCCCTAGATAGTTGTCCACTGTTTATCACGGTCATTGCTATTTTTCCCAGTTCTACAAATATCACCCAGCTCTTGAGATCCTGATAAGGACTAAAATCACTGTGTTACACCAAAATTGAGCATTGGCAAATTAATGAGATCCAACTTCACGATATTTTTATTATCACCTTAGTCTCCACATCCGTGCATTTTCCAATCAGAATTATTGTGCACCAATCAGGAATGAGTATGGTAATCCTGACAGACATTTTTGCTCCCTGCAGCTCTAGCACATTCTTGGAGAGGCCAATCATTAACTTTTTCATCTTTTGCACCAGCAAAAATTGGTGGGATAAATTGAAATAAAGCCTACAATCAGATGAGCGGATCATGATGTGCGAATAACCCACATCTATTCCTTCTGATGAAGGCAGCATGTTTTTTGCCTGTTCATTTATGATTGAAGTGTGCAGCTAGTGCTGATCTGTTAAACGGCTGCACCCCTGGATAGGGGTACCAAATCTTCAGAGACTAGCATAGGTTCAAGCTTGCCTGTGATACTTAAGACAAGTCTGCACATTTCCACTCCATCGGACGAAGGAGCAGCGCTCCGAAAGCTAATGGTATTTGCTACCAAATAAACCTGTTGGACTTTAATCTGGTGTTGTTAAAACTCTTACTGTGTCCACCCCAGTCCAACGCCGGCATCTCCACATCATGACTACTTAAAGGGGACATGCATTTTAGTTCAAATAGATTCTGGAATTCATTGCACAAGAGAACTTAACGTGAGAAAGTTACAGGTATGGCACAACATGACAGAGAGATTTTTCCTAATACCAGAGTGGAGGCATTGGTGCTTGAGGTGGACCGGAGAGAGAAATAATCTATCTATCAGGAGCCCCTTCCTAACAAACTCAACAAATACTTGGATATGCATTTGAAGTACTGAAACCCGCAGGACTTCAAACCACGAACTGAAAAGTGGGATTAAGCTGGATAGCTCTTTTTTGGCAAGCACGACAGGGTGATGGCCTCCTTGGAGTCATTCCCCAACCGTTCCTCCTCCTCCCTCTTTGAACAGCTTGTCCTTCTCTGCATTTCCTCTGCTCAATCTATGCTATGGGCCAAAGGGCAACAACACCTGTTGCAAAAATAAAGTACAATTCACAATTCATATGCTTGAGAATATAACTTTTAGTTTTACCAGTGAACTATAGATAAATGGGATTGAGGAATTGATAAACACCCCTGAAGTAATTGCAATTCAAATAAGCTTGGAGTTAATTACAGTTAAAAGCTAGTCTATGCTTATCTTCAAGGTCAGAGTTAGAAGTGTAATCAGGGAATAATAGATGACCCATTTCAGGACCTTTTGGTAGGATCTGGATGTCTTTTGTTATCACCATAACAGAAGATAAAAGCTGGTAATTCTGGGAAAGAGAATTGTAAATTCCTTTTGATATAAATATTATTCATGAATTTCAGAATCAAAGTATTGTGTTCAAGGTAAAATAAACAATTTATATTTATGTTTGAATCATCCCAAAGCATGATATATTGCTATAGAGATAGTGATTCAGAGTTGAATCTTGGATAGAAGGTTATTTTGCTTAATTCACCTATGTGCATCCATTGACAGAAGCAAGCAGTTCAGTTTGGGAACAGATAGAGGCAATTGCTGATTTGGTCTTGTGTAGGTTGCAACTAACTAAGTGGGGAGAGCCAAAGGAAAGGGAAGGCCTGCATTTAGGCAGAGAAAATATTGGGTGGAATCTTCACGATGAAATTCTAAGTCGAAATAGGAAGTTTTCTCGCCAGGTTTTCAGGGAGTTAAGTCATGGTCATTTACGGCACTCTGTACAATACAGAGGCTATAATGTGAATCTCGCCAGTAGGGGGAGGATGGAGTCTCAGCCCACCTGTGAGGCTGGCTGCTGAGCTCCAGAGACACCATTGCACAGGTGACCCGATCTCCCATTATACTGTGTACCGGCGTAGTGAGCCGGTAAGATCCCACCCAATAATTCTATCATTCATCGTGTGGAATATAGGTAGAGGCTCAAACGCTGTTTGGACTTTGTGAGGGGAAAAGGGTTTGGAAGATTTGTCTAGTTTGAAGCTGGAAGAAATCTATAGTGGTCACCACAGCCTTGTGGCAGGAAGCAGTCAGCTTGAATAGAAACAATAGAAAGAGCTGCTGGAAAATCTCAGCAGGTCTGGCAGCATCTGTAAGGAGAGAAAAGAGCTGACGTTTTGAGTCCAGACGACCCTTTGTCAAAGCTTTGACAAAGGGTCGTCTGGACACAAAACGTCAGCTCTTTCCTCTCTATACAGATGCTGCCAGACCTGCTGAGATTTTCCAGCATTTTCTCTTTTGGTTTCAGATTCCAGCATCCGCAGTAGTTTGCTTTCATCTAATGGAAAGAGCTGTATAGAAGTTGTGGGAGTCAACCTGGATGACGTACTCAACATACGTCCAAAGCCAGGAGACAGTCATGAGGCCTTTAAAGAAAATCGAAGGATTGCTGAGCCAAAACCTAATGTAGGGATCCGCATAAAATATTGCCTCAGCAAAAACTAGAATATTGAGAAGAATTAAAATAAATCCCAAAAGACCAGAGCACATCTTTGGGTTGGTCCCAGGAAAAGTGAATTAACTTTCAAGACTTCTGAGATAAGGGAACACTTGGGCATGAATTAAGAAGTTGAACTGAGTTCATCTTCATAAACCATAGTGTCAATATTGGATGCTTGTTTTGTTTAATTTCACTTTATCTGCAGTTAAATTAGTTTTTGTTTAAAAATAGAAAATCCTTGTTACTGTAGTTCTGTCAGTCAATAGCTGAGTCTTCAGATTTCTCTTCTTCTTTACAGTTTTGAACATGATAATAACACAGCCATGATAGGGAGGAAGTGTTATAAATAGTACCCTTGAAGTACAACAACTACTGGAGACTTCACCAACTTGAAATAAGAGTACCAAGCACTAAACACTTTGATGACCTCAGCAACTACTGGTAGTAATCTAATCAGCGATTAACCTGAAAGTGGTTCATGATCCCTTTAAATATTTCTGGTGGGAGTCCTTCCTGCTGCTGAAGACATGGTCAGCTCTGCAAGTTTAAGAGAAGGCGTTAGCTAGAGGGCCAAGGTAAAAAATGGCACCACTAGTGCCAAATAGGCATTAAAGGTAAAGGTAAAATATAAGTTGGGGAGTCAGTTAGCTCAGTTGGCTGGGCAGCTGGTTCACATCGCAGAGCGATGCCAACAGTTTGGGTTCAATTCCTTTATTGGCTAAGGTTATTCATGAAAGGCTGTCTTCTCAACCTTGTTCCTTGCCTGAGGTGTGGTGAATCACCATCAGTCAGCTCACCCCCTCAAAAGGGAGAACAGGCTATGGTCATCTGGAACTATAGCGACTTTATCTTTACTCTGCAGGTTTGAAACCCATGTTCCTGATGTTCATACTGTCACCTACATCAAGAAGCGTGCACAAAATAGCATCTTTAGTGGTAAAGACAACTATGCTAAGGAGATGATGTGGTCCTTTAATCTAACCTGGGATTTTCTTTTGCAGTTTAACACTACATAACCTGTTGATTTTTATCACTGGGTTCAAAGGTTTTCCTCACAGTGACACAATGGTTAGCATTGCTGCCTCACAGCGCCAGGGACCCGGGTTCGATTCCCAGTTTGGGTCACTGTCTGTGCGAAGTCTGCATGTTCTCCCCGTGTCTGTGTGGGTTTCCTCTGGGTGCTCCGGTTTCCTCACACAATCTGAAAGACATGCTGATTAGGTGCATTGACCATGCTAAATTCTCCCTCAGTGTACCCTAACAGGCACCGGAGTGTGGCGGCTAGGGGATTTTCACAGTAGCTTAATTACAGTGTTAATGTAAGCTTACTTGTGACACTGATAAATAAATTAAAAACTTTAAACACTCAGTGCTT